>NW_006207069.1:58346-63767 GCF_000334495.1 Tupaia belangeri chinensis
AAGAAGAAGATACAGCAGACAAATGGACTTCCTCATCCTGAGAACTGTGATTGACTTTACCTGAGCTAACAAGACAAACAGCATGTTTTATAATTATTGCTTCCATGCTTTGTATACCCTGTTCCTTAGAGTAAATCTTTTACTGCCCCTCACCCATTTACTTGCATGTATCACATTTTCAATAAAAAGGCACGATGATTCCTAGCAGTTGTCACTCCTCAGAGAGCGATCTCTGGGAGTGTCCGGCTAAGGACGTGCATGAAAAGCATCGAGGCCTTAGTCTTCCTTTCTTTCCAGCGCCGCCTCCGTCGAGATAACCCACCCACGCCGAGGCTGGTCCCCGGCACCAGGCGAACCCTAAAAGCCAACTGTGGGGAAAAAATAAAAAGGGACCAGCAGTTAGCATCATGGCTATGTTGCTGGACTCCCATGTAGTTGACCACTGTTTGAGTCTCAGACCCAGTGGGTTAAACTCACGTCTGGCATGTGTATGTACATACCAAAGGTCCCAAGAGGAGAATGGAGGAAAAGGGATTTTGGCATGGCCATCCCCCCTGGGTGGTGATTTCTTGTTTTCTGTCTCTCTGTCTCTTTCTGGTGAGTGCATGTGCCCTGTGGCAAAAACAACAACAACAACAACAAACCTCTTGAAAAAAAAAAAAAAGTTGTAGCCCCATCTACTCTGGAGGCTAAGGCATGAGGATCCAAACACATCCAAGACCTGTCTAAATTTTAAAAAAGAAACCAGTTATCTTTTGTTATTATGAAGATAATTATGAAGGTAATCCTTTTCATTTTGATAGTAAAAATATTTCTTTGATGAGCCAGCATCGAAGTTAAGGCCCACTGTGGCTCAAGTCCCAGACCTGGCAGCTTGAAAGTCATGCCCAGTGTATTTGCGTGTGTGCTCAAAATGCCAAGAGGAGAATGGAGGAGAAGGATCGTGGTGTGGCCATCTCCCCTGGAGGATGATTTCTCACTTTTTCTCTATACTTCTCCTTCTCTGTCTCTATGATGAGCACATGCATACTATAGCAAAACCTTAACAAGAAAAGGAGGAAAGAAAAGAAACAAAATTTCTTTGAAATTGAAAGCAGTTTGGCAACCTATTTAAAAATAAAAAGGTGTCCAGCAACAGAAGAATAGATAAACCACTTTATGTATACACAACAGAACGCTACTAAACTTTTTAAATAATAAATTCTGTCACTTGCACCCACATAGATGGAATATGACATTATCATATGCTGTCTACAAAGGAGAATTTAAAGTCTGGGTCCTGGACCATCAAGATCAGCCTCAGCCTGGAGGTTGTTAGAAGTACATTCGAATCAGAATCTCAGGTAGTACGGGGATCGCTGTTTAACAGCCTTTCCAGGTGATTCTCATTCTCTCCATGCAGATCAATGGAAATGGATCCAGGCACGAGTGATGTTTATGGGCCTTCTGATCTGAAAAATCAATGATAGAATGGGGGAAACAGAACCAGGAAAAGAAAAGACTCAAGGCAAGGACACAGCTCAGGTGAGGAGCTATTGTCAGTCCTCAGGTTTTCTTACAGGGCACCCTGCCTCATCCCTCCCCTGGCACTCTCTGCCTTCTAAGGGCACTTGCTGATGCAGCTCAGTAGGCCAGGAACAGCCCTCTGAACAGGATGTGGATGAAGTGACTGAAATAAGGGCCTCAGGACTTGAGGGAGGAATTTGTAGAACTGAAGGAAGGAACCCAAGAAGACTGTGGCAGAGGACAAGATTCACTGAATATGGAAATATAGAACTTTGAAATCTGTAGTGTGTATTATCTCTTGCTTTCTTATATTGAATACATTGTATATATATAACTTATTAAATAAATTTGTATTTTATTCAATAAGCACAGTATTAAACACATTATAAATTATATTATGAGATAAACTATCAAAGTTCATAGAATGTCCTATTATTTACTAAATATTGAATAAGTTATAAGTTATTAGATAAAATAAATGATAATTTGAGCCCTGGTTTTGCACCTATAAAAGCAGCATAAGAATGTACAATTGTTTTAAAATCTTGAATTTAATAATATGAACATAGGAAAGTACTAAGAATATAGACTCATGCATTGTAAGTGTTCATGGAATAGTTGAACTGAAAGAGTTAAAATAATTTTCTTTTGGAGGTCAGCAAATGATTTGTATCTATTAACTTGAAATAACTAGGACTGACAGTTGGTGTAATGGCTATGTCGCCGGACTCCCATGTAGTCGACCACAGTTCGAGTCCCAGACCCACAGTGGCTTAAAACTATCAAAATGGTGGCCGCGTGCGTGCCCAAGATCCTGAGAGGAGAGGAGAATGGAGGAGAAGGGATTGCGATGTGGCCATCCCCCTGGGGGGGGGTGATTTCTCATTTTGTGTCTCTCTTTGTCTTTCTGGCTAGTGTATATGCCCTATAGCTAAAACCTCTCCAGAGAAAAAGAAATAACTTAACAGCACAGAGCACCTCTGGGAAATACGTTAGAAACACTTTTTCAAATATCAAAGATCATGGAACAGAAAAAAATCTGTTTATTTTTTAATTGAAAACAATCTCTAGTGATCCATTGAGCAAACCTCCACCTATGTTTCATATTAATACTATATTTAAATTATTGTTCTATGGATAGAAATCTTTAAATTGTGATTACAATGCAGTTATAGAGGCTTTATATATGCATATAGATGTGTGTGTGTGTGTACATATACATTTGCATACATATATATTCTTCAGTTTTGAGGAAACCACCAACACTAATGACCGAGCATCACAGAACTCCTTGTTCTTTCTTGCTCTTCAAAGGATATATTTTTGTCGCTATTACATGACAGAGGATTGTGAGATGTGAACAGTAAATCCAACGTTTCAAGAAAATAAATGCAGTTTTAGTTTCATCAAAGATAATCCCACTCCTTTGAGGATGCAAGAAAAATTGCATGTCTTGAAATTGTTATTATGTAGCTATAATTCTATAGCTTTTATGGAAATATTAGATATAGTTTTCTCTTATTCATAGATTAGAAAATGTATCATGTTTTTAGATTTGCTAGAAATCATAACATTTTATGATACAGGAAATATGCCAGTTTTGAAATTGTTTGATGTCTTTAAATACATTATATTATAATAGGTGCCTTTAAAAACAATCCAGAACATCATAAAACAAAAATCTCAAAACAAAAATATGTCTTATTCTTGTTCTTCTTTTCTGCAAAATGATAATCTAATACAACTTATTTAATCAAAGGTAGCACCTTACTTGGCCTGATAGAGTTTAAAAAACTCATTGGATGTAGGCAAAAAATAAATAAATAAAAAGAACATGTATTACCTTAGTGTTTTAAATTTATTGTGCAATTAGAATAATTACCCATGTATCATTTTACATTATATATTGATATGAGGAGACTGAATAATAATGAAAAGAAGCATGGATTTTTAAAAAGTTATCTAGTTTGATATATTTTACATATCGAGTCGATTCTAAGCGCACTTGACCAGTAGCACTGAAGAACTAGATTTCAGCAATAGCAGTCAGTGGTAGTTTTCAGATCAAACACTCATATGCATAATAGGCATCAGTAGTGTCATTATGCATTCATTGCTCCTAAACACTCATTACAACACCAGTTTAGGATGTGCACACTGTCATATGGCCACTTTTGAAGAGCGGCCTCCCTTGGTACTCTAATCAGCAGCTAATTCAGAGCGATACTTCAAAGACTGAGGCTGGAGTAGTGCATGCTGACTTAGTCTTTAGCAGTTTTTATCATAGCACAGAAAGCCCCCATGCCTAAAGCAAGTGAACATGATGTAAAACTATCCTTGTAGGAATAGAGAGCTATGGGCACCTATAAAGATTTTTTTAGTATATGCACATATATTCTGTAATTCTATCTTCAAAGTTAGAACACTACATATTTTATTTCCTCAATAATCTGGTACAGCGTGAATGACTAAAATAAGGTCTTTGATGATATGATTTTTTTTAATAGTATTACTTTTATTCATCAATTTATAGAGAAGTAATGTAAAGGGTTTCTGAAATATTTTGAAAATTTACAGTTGTTATAAAAAACGCATAAAAATAAATATATTTTCGCTAACACTGTATTCTTTACATGAAATTATATTTTCTGGTTTTTGTTATTGTACACAAAATGAATATTGTTTTAAAACTTTCAGTTTTCATTGGTTTTCATCTTATACTAAGAGTTCTGGCTTTTCTTTTTCTTGCTTAGAGGGCAGATTTTATCAAAATTCTCCCTTAGACTGAGCTGTACTACAAATGTGAAATGTTGACTTACTACTTATCTTCCCTTTAACCTATGTTACCACTTTCTGCCTTTCTTATACTGCATCAGTATTTTTCTTGTTTGAATGGTCATCCTCTGTCTCATGCACTTTTGAGAGGGAGATCACTATAAAGGCAAATGATATGACCTCTGATATTAATTTTAGTATCAGGATAATGAGACAAACAAATGGTTTCAATTCAGTCTCTCATAGTTGAGATTGTTTAGATGCTCATCTTCCCATACTCCCCTCCAGGCTGTGCAGAAGAACGGCAGTTGAGCTGATTTTATGTCACTTGTTCTGTCTGATGAAATATGGTTACAATTGAGGTATGTCATTTCCCATCCTGAAAATCTTCCCACAAAATTTTTGGTTTACTCTCTCTCTCTCTCTCTCTCTTTCTTATTCCCAAGAGATGCTGTAGGGTGCATACACTCTCCAGATGAGAGAGAAAGAGAGAGAGAGGGAGAGAGAGAGAGAAATAACTCCCCAGAGAGATGGCCAGGCTACACTACCTTCTCTCATCTCTTCTGGGAATTTTAGGCAAACATGCACACATACCTAATGTGATTGTCAAG
This sequence comes from Tupaia belangeri chinensis, assembly GCF_000334495.1. NCBI lineage: Eukaryota > Metazoa > Chordata > Mammalia > Scandentia > Tupaiidae > Tupaia > Tupaia belangeri. The sequence goes on from NW_006207069.1 coordinate 63,239, forward strand.
CTGCTGGGTCCAAGACTTGAACCACACAGTTGGCCACAGTGAGATCCAGCAACTTAACCTCCATGTTACTTGCTGACCTTGGTTCACTGTTTTTAAGCCATTCAGCTGAAAGCAGAGAATCTAGTGTAGGACTTTGAGTGTTCAATTAGGAAAACAAAACAAAACAAAACAAAACAAAAAACAGCGTTTCCTGAATTACCAGAAGGATGGCTCTAATTTAGCAGCAATCAGGCTATGCTATGAACAAGAAACACACATTCACCTTGGAGGTCTTCTGTTTGCTTTTATCATAAAACAGAAACTTTCCTATCCTGAGTGATAAAAATACATGCAACAAGTCCTATAATAAAAGTTATTTTAAATAAATAATTGACTCTCTCTAGTTCCCTTGCTCCTTTCTTCACTTTCCACTTATCTCCAAGAACCGTGTCTCACCATTTCAAGCTCTATCTTTTTTTTTTTGAGAGGTTTTCACTATAGGGCGCGTGCGCTTGCCAGACAGATAGAGAGAGACATAGAGACAGAAAGC
>NW_006207069.1:65250-72994 GCF_000334495.1 Tupaia belangeri chinensis
GGAATCTTGGGCACGCACGCACACATGCCCAGCGTGAGTTTTAAGCCACCGGGTCCGGGACGTGAACCGCGGTCGACTACGTGGGAGTCCAGCGACATAGCCATTACTCTAACTGCTGGTTCCTGAGCTCTATCTTGAAAATATCTTAAGATGAAGAAATCCCAGCACCACACTGATTGTTACAACCGACATCAGTGGCTGACATTGCCCAAACACTACTGTATTAGCATATATCGCTAGTGTGTGCAAGGTCCCATTTGCCAAATCTCCATTTTTCCTCACATTTTTCAATTCACACCTTTCCTTTGCTTTCAGAATATTAACTCGAACTATAATATCCTGAGATTTTAAAAACTGTAACATACCCCTACCAGAATCCACTCATCTGCTGACTACATCTGTGCTTGTACTTTCTTCCTTACCTCTGTTAAAATGGAAGGCATGCTCACACTTCCTTCCAATGCTGGTGAGTGTTTGTTCTGAATTTCATTTTTCTTAAACTTTGTGCAGACCATTTATCTCTCAGGAGATTGTTTGTTTTATTCCTCTGTATTATAACTCCTTCTGTTGATTCACTACCATTAGCATTTTAAACACTCTAGCTATTTTCTTTTCTTTTCTCTTTTTTTTTTCACTTAACCCATCCTATTGTAAATGACTTGCTCAAACTTAATCACTGTTCAATTTCTTCCCTACTTACCCAGCCTGATTTGTTCCTATGACTCTAAACTGCTCTTATAAAATGTATTAATCATCACCATAAAAATTTATAATAAATATATTCAATTTGTAATGATTTTACCCCATTTGAGGAATTTCTTGATTTTGAACAATTATTTCTAAGAGTATCTAGCAAAACTAAATCCACCGGTTTTTAAAAATGCTCCATCTCTTGACCTTTTTTCCAATATCCTTTGAAGGTTTGGTTCATCTTCCTTACTCTGGTGGACTGGGAATTCTCAAGATTCTATTTGAAGTCCTCTGCTGTATAAAGTCCACAACCTCTCCCTGCAATGCCACATTCTTTCAGAAGTCTATTTCCCATTATTTTGTTCTGATACCACTCACATCTTCATTTGTAAAGAATCTACTCTTAGAACCCAAGGCTACCAGAATATATGCTATACAATGGCGAAGAATATGTTTTCTTCTCTATTATGTCTTCCATGCAAAGAACACCATTTACTCTGTGTAGCTGTTCAAGAAATACTCAGTTACATATACATGTGTCTGTCATATACAATCCATTAAAACTCAATATTGCTAAATTTGAATTCACTAAATGCTGATGTCCTCCATTTACAAAATCTGCCATCAATGTAAATGGCACAGTCCCCCAAGCAGATAGTGTTCTTTATCCTGAACCATTCTCTTTCACTTACAGCTACATTCAAATCCATAAAATTCCACATAGCTCTTCATCCCCATGAGGGTATGCCCCCACTTCAGCCTCCCATCAGCACATGATGTAGTGCTTTTTCCTTCTTGAAGCAATCTCCTTTTTATCTGTCATAGTCCAACATTCTTCATTCTTCTTCCTCATCACGATTTCCTATCTATAGATTTTAAAGACTTTCTGTCTAATAATGCCATGTGGATCAAGAGGCTAAATCCTTCTCTAAGCTCCAGGCTTATCAACTAAGTTCGTACTTTGATAAAGCTCACGGGCCAAAGACTTGCAGAAATGGATCTATAATAAAAGAGGCTAGAAGACCAACAGTTGGCGTAATGGCTATGTCGCTGGACTCCCATGTAGTCGAGTGTGGTTCGAGTCCCAGACCCAGTGGTTTAAACTCATGCCGGGCATGTGTACATGTGTGTCCAAGATCCCAAGAGGAGAATGGAGGAGAAGGGATTGCGGCGTGGCCATCCCCCCGGGGAGGTGATTTCTCGCTTTCTGTCTCTCTGTCTTTCTGGCGAGCACATGTGCCCTATAGCAAAAACCTCCCAAAACAAAACAAAAACAAAACAAAACAAAAATGGAAAGAGGCTAGATTTATTGGCCTGGTATGGCAGAGGAAAACACACACGTAGGAAACAATGGAGCTCTCAAGAAGAGAGAGTAAAGGAATGATATTGACAGGCATGGGATTGCTGGAGCTGGCCCTAAAATAGCACAAGCCGAGAATGTCAGACTTTGTAAACTGGGGGAGTTTCTGGAATAGCTAGGAATTGTATTTTCTGTTTCCATGATCAGTTTGTCTTAGTTCTTATCATAGGAGAGATAAGTTTCATACAAAGAAAATAGTACTAAAAGTGTTAGAAACTTAGGGCCATCAGGTGGAGTACTGCTTAAGGCACTGAACTCCTGTGTGGCCAGCCATGGTTTGAGTCCCAGAACCAGTGGCTTGAAACTCACTCCAGGCACATGTGCATGTGTGCCTAAAATCCCAAGAGGAAGATAGAGAAGAAGGGGCTGCAGGGTTGGCCAGCCCCCTGAGGGTGATTTCTCACTTTCTGTCTCTCTGTTTCTCTAGTCAGCATATGAGCGCTATAGCAAAAATCTTTCAGAAAAAAAAAAGAAAGAAGAAAAAAAGAAAGAAGAAAGAAAAATATAAATAAAAAATAAAATAAAGTGTTTGAGACTCAACACTTTACTTATGATGCACATTATGTCCTGCTGTTTGTCTGTCTCGTGAATCAGCAGGCAATTTGCAAGTGTGATTTCTGTTTTAATTTCAATCTTCTCCTTATAACCCAAGTTGCCAGTGGGGCCAACTTTCTGCTTATCAATAAAAGTCTGCACCCTGTGGTGCCATAAAAGCATTTCCCATTGAAATCCTTTTCAGAAACAAAAACGGAAACCTACTCTTAAAACTTCATACTCTCAATCTTTCCCTTTCTCAGTAAACAGCAACAATAGACACTGAAAAATTAGACGGAACATTTTCTAATATATATTTTTTTAATTTCTTCATTCTCACAGACATTTTATCACCAAGTCTGTTATTGCTTACTCTGACACAGAGCTCTCATTTTCTACCTTTCAAATTGCCGCTGTTCTTACACTTTCTCATCTCCACACACAGCAGAGGCTCAGAAACCAGAAAATCAAAAAAGTTGCTTTCATGCTTAATGTAGCCAATGCTTTTCTTTCACTGAAAATTGGCCAACACTCCTTGGCCAGGCCAGGAGGCTCTCATTACCTGGGCCCACCTACCTCTGCAATCTCCCCTCAGGCATTCTCCTTATTCACCACTGTGCTCTAGCTTCATAGTCCTCCTTTCAATTTAACAATAGCAGATTCTATTTTTCTCTTATTAGCTATTCGGGTATAGTTTATATATATTTTTAAAACATGTAACAATGTAGTGTCACACATTTTGGTGAGTTCATACACATGTAGTATGCTCACACTATCACCTCAACCAAAGTGTCCATTATATAATATCCCAAAATTCCCTTGTTCTTTTATGTTGTTGTTTGATGCAGGCATTTAGCATGAGATTCACCCCCTTAATATAATTTACAGTGTGCATCACCATTCTGTTAGCTATTAGTATTATGCAGTACAGGAAATGTCTAGAATTTATTTATCATCTTTTTTTTTTTCTTTTTGAGAGAGAGTTTTTTACTATTGGGTGCATGCACTCGCTGGAGAGCCAGAGAGAGAATGGGAGATAGAAAGTGAGAAATCATTATCCAGGGGGATGGCCACACCACAAACTCTTCTCCATTCTCCTTGTGGGCTCCTGGGAATTCGTTCACTCACACCTGGTGTGAGTTTCAGCCACCAGGTCTGGAACTCAGACTGCAGTCATCTACGTGGGAGTCCAGTGACGTAACCATTCCAGTATCTGCTGGTCCTTAGAATTTATTTATCTTACAAAACAGAAACTTTATACTCATTGAAAAATTATTTCCTATTCTCTCTTCCCTCAGCCTCTGACAAACATCACTCAGTACGTTGTTTCAATGGGTTTGACTCTTACGGACACTTCACATAACTGGAATCCTGCAGTAGTTGTCCTTCTGTGACTGGCTTAGGTCACTTGACATATGTCCTCTAGATTCATCCACATTGTGGCAAATGGTGGGACTTCATTATCCTTCTTAAGACTAAACAATATCCATTGTATGTATGCATACATTTTCTTTATAAAAAATAGAATGCATTTTTTAAAATTTCAATTAAAACAGTATTTGATGATTGCAGTCGCTATATAACCCCAGCTAAGTGCTATAAAGTACATTCATTCTACTCACTGAAGTTTATGACTAAAGTCAGACTTGTGTTCATGTATATGTATCAGCTGCGCTTGCTATTGGAAATATTTAGACTAATTAAGTTTATTAACGAATCAATTAAATGGGAGAAAAGGCATAGAAAGCAACCATGAATACCAGAGACAATTTGGGAGGAGGATGGGACATAGCAGAGGGTGAAGTATAGGAAATCAAGGATGGCAAAAAAAAAAAAAAAAAGCAAATAAGAAGTGGAAAATTATTAGTTTATAACACATATGTTGATGTGCTTGATTGAGCCCATATACAGTATATTCTGGATGGGAAATCTCATTTTGTATGCTGTAATGATTCATTGTCAACATTTTCACATTAATCTACTAGTTAACTTACTTTTTTCTTAGCTAGTTCTTATTTAACAATTATTTTCTGTTTGAAATGATACTATTTTTTATTTGTAGAAGCAAATTTTGGCAGTAGTAAATATCTTTATGCCTTTGCCAAAAATATCTTAATTTTGTTCCTATTTAAAATATTTTACTTTTTAAATATGTATCTATTATCATCTATTCTATTTTTCATAATTTCACTGTCTAGAGCCCTAGGACTTGGTTGTGTTGGTGCCTTTTTTTTTTTTTTTTTTTCTGGTTTTTCATTTGTGATGACTTTCCTTCTGCTTTGTAATTTTCAATTGTGAGCTCATGGTTGAGTTTAGTTAGTGGAACCTTTAAAGCTTGATTTGAATCAGCCCAGTTGCCCAGTTGTTAAAGGAGCCCAATCTCATATGGCCTACAGTGGTTAAAATTCCAGCTTGAACAGCCTGTTAGAATACAGAAGGCACATGTCTATTTGCAAGTCTGTCCAAAATCCCAGGAGAACGGACATGTGAAGAGAAGGGATTATGGCATGACCATGCTTCATTTGGGATGCTTTCTCCTTTTACCTCTTTTTATTATTATTATTATTTAAAAATTCAATTGCTTTACATCATTAAGATCGTAAACAGATTTTACCCAGCATGATACACATCTCAGTCCAGTTGAGAATATTATATACATCCTCATTAACAGACAATAAACTGTCTGTGTGTCCCACAGATATCTTTTTATTTATTTATTTTTTTTTGAGAGGTTTTCGCTATAGGGCACGTGTGCTCGCCAGACAGACAGAGAGAGACAGAGAGACAGAAAGTGAGAAATCACCCCCCCGGGGGGATGGTCACACCGCAATCCCTTCTCCTCCATTCTCCTCTTGGGATTTTGGGCATGCATGCACACGCGCCCGGCGTGAATTTTAAGCCACTGGGTCTGGGATGCAAACCGCGGTCGACTACGTGGGAGTCCAGTGACATAGCCATTACACTAACTGCTGGTTCCCCAGATATCATTTTTTGTTGTTGTTTTTGAGATGTTTTTGTTACAGGGCGCGTACACTTGCCAGAAAGACAGAGAAAAACAAAGAGACAGAAAGCAAGAAATCACCCCCCAGGGGGAATGGCTACACTGTAAACCCTTCTCCTCCATTCTCTTCTAGGGATCTTGGACACGAACACACATGTGCCCCGGTATGAGTTTTAGCCACCCGGTTCTCGGAGTCTAACCGTGACTGACATAGCCATTATGCCAGTTGCTGGTCCCATTGCACAAATATCTTATCTCTCCATTTTTTCCCCTAATTTCAGTTCTTCCACTCTTCCCCTCCCACATTCTCCTTCCACTTTGTCTCTAGTGTTAATAACAATTTTTCATGCTTTTATGTCCTCCAGTCTTTCAGTCTCTGCCATAGAATGCAGACAGTCTGTGTATGTTAAGTGGAGACATACAATGTCTCTCCTTCATAGCCTGACTTGCTTCGCTCAGCAGTAAATCTTCCATATTCTTCCACTTTCTGTCAAAAGCCAGGGTTTTTTTTGTTTGTTTGTTATGGCTGAATAATATTCCATGGAATATACGTGCTACACTTTTTCAATCCGTTCATCCATTTGTGGACATTTGGGTTGGTTCCATGTCTTAGCAATCATGAATAGTGATGTAATAAATATAGTTGTGCAAGTGTTTTTTCAACTGAGTGTTCTCCCATCCTTTGGGTAGATACTCAGGAGTGGAATTGCTGGATCATATGGTAGTTCTATTTGAAGGGTTTTGAAGAACCTCCATATTGTTCTCCACAGTGGCTGGACCAATTTACATTCCCACCAACAACATAGGAGTGTTCCCATTTCCTGACATTCCTGCCAGCACTTTTTTTTTTTTTTTTTTTTTAATCTTTGCCATTCTGACTGGGGTTAGGTGGTATCTCATTGTGGTTTTGATCTGCATCTCCCACCATCCCTTACAATAAGGGATGTTGAGTATTTTTTCATATGCTTTTAGGCTGTTCACATGTCTGCCTTAGAGAGTTGTTCATTCAGCTCATTTTCCCATCTTTTAATTGGGTTAATCATTTTCTTCTAGGTAAGCTGCTTGAGTTCTCTGTGTATTCTGGTTATCAGTCCCTTATCTGAGGCACAGTTAATAATTCTCTCCCATTCTGAGGATTGTTGATTCACACTAATTACAGTGTCCTTTGCTGTGCAGAAACTTCTTAATCTGATGTAATTCCACCTGTTTATTTGGGGGATTATCGCCTGTGATTTGGGGTCTTGCTTAAGAAGTCTTTGCCTACCCTGATGTCTCCCAGAGTTTCTCCAGAGTTTTTCCACCAGTAATTTTATAGTTTGCAGTCTTAGGTTTAGATCTTTGATCCATTTTGAGTTGATTTTTGTTAATGGTGACAGATAGGGGTTCAGATTCATCTTTCTGCAGGTGGATACCCAGTTTTTCTAGCACTATCTGCTAAAGAGGTTTTCCTTTTCCCACTGGATTGGCTGGTACCATTTTTCAAAGATAAGTTGGCTGTATGTTTTGGGATTTATTTCTGGGGTCTCTACTCTGTTCTATTGGTCCTTATGTCTGTTTTTGTGCCAATACCATGCTGTTTTGATTATCTCAGCTTTGTAATTTATTTTGGGGTCAGGAAGTGAGTTGCCACCCACTCCATTCTTCTAGCACAGAATGGCTTGGCAATATGGAGTCTTTTATGATGCCAGAGAAATTCTATGATTGCTTTTTCTAGATCTGTGAAGAATGTCTCTGGTAATTTTACAGGGATTGCATTAAACACGTAGATTAATTTGGGCAGGATTGCCATTCTGATTATATTAATTCTGCCAATCCAAGAACATGGGATGTCCTACCACTTTTTTGTGTCCTTTTTGATTTCTTTTTTATGGTTTTCATAGTTTTCATTATAGAGGTCTTTGACATCCTTGGTTAGTTTTATTCCTAAATATCTTAATACTTCTGTGGCTATGGTAAATGGGGTTTATTTTTTCAGTTCTGTCTCTAGTTGTTTTTTGTGTACAGAAATGCTATAGATATTTGTAAGTTGATTTTGTATCCTGCCACTTTACTGTATGCACTTACTATTTCGAGGAGTTTTCTCATGGATACTATTGGGCCTTCTATGTGTACAATCATGTCATCTACAAACAGAGATTATTTCAGCTCTTCTTTTCCTC
>NW_006207069.1:73026-97582 GCF_000334495.1 Tupaia belangeri chinensis
CGCTTGTCTGATCGCATGGGATACGACTTCCATTAATATATTGAATAGGAGCAGAGAAAATGGGCAGCCTTGTCTTATACCAGTTTTTAGTAGAAAAGCTTTTAGCTTTTCTCCATTCAGTATAATGTTAACTATAGGTTTTTCATATATGGCTTTTATTATACTGAGAAGCGATCCTTCTATTCCAATTTTCCTGAGGGTCTTAATCATAAAGGAATGTTGTATTTTGCCAAATTCTTTTTTCACATCAATTGAGATGATAATGTGTTTTTTTTTAAACTTTCTTTCTGTTAACATGGTGTATACATTTATGGTTTTGCATATGTTGAGCCACCTTTGCATCCCTGGAATAAAGTCTACCTGGTCATGATGAATAACCTTTTTGTATGCTGTTGAATATGGTTATCAAGTATCTTCTTGAGAATTTTGCATCTATATTCATCAGAGATATAGGGCTATAGTTTTCCTTTTTTGTCATATATTTATCCATTTGGGGAATGAGGTTAATGGAGGCTTTGTAGAATAAATTTGGAAGGGTTCCTTCCTTTTGGATCTCTAGAAACAGTGTGAGTAAAACGGGGGTTACCTCTTCTTTAAAAGTTTTGTAAAATTCAGCAGTGAAACCATTGGGACCTAGGCTTTCTTTCTCAGGAGGTTATTTATTACTGATTCAATCTTCTTGCTTGTTATAAGTCTATTCAGTTTTTCTATGTCCTCATGTGTCAATCTTGGTAGATTATGTGTGTCCAGGAATTTATCTGTCTCATCCAGGTTTTCTTCTTTGTTGGTATATAGTCGCTCATAGTATACTCTAATGATATTTTGTATTTCTATTATGTCTATTGTCATGTTGCCTGATTCATTGCAAATTTGAAATAACTGGTTCTTTTCTCTCTTAATTAGTCTAGCTAATGGTGTGTCGATCTTGTTTATTTTTTTGAAAGAACTAGCTTAACTAGCTTTTGCTTTCATTTATTTTCTGTATAGTTCATTTGTTTTCTATTTTATTTCTGCTCGAATCTTTATTATTTCTTTTCTCCTGGATATTTTTGGATTTTTCTGTTGTTTTTCCAATTCCCTGAGGCACGATGTTAGGTTATGCTTTTGCCACCTTTCCATCTTTTTCTCATGTGCACTAATTGCTATGAACGACTCTCTTATGACTGCTTTTGCAGTGTTTCATAAATTATGGAAACTTGTGCATTCATTATCATTTGTTTCCATGAATGTTTTGATTTCAGTCTTGATCTCTTCAGTAGTCATGAAGTCATTCAGAAGTACGTTATTTAGTTTCCATGTATTTGTGTATTTTCGAGGAATTTTCCTGAGATTAATATCAAGTGTAATTGCATCATGGTTGGAGAAGATGCTGGATATAGTTTCTATGTCTTGAATCTGTAAAGGCTGGTTTTATGCCCTATCATGTGGTCAATCTTTGAGAAAGTACCATGTGGGGCTAAGGAAAATGTGTATTTTGTGGGTTTTGGGTGGAAAGTTCTATATATGTTATCAAGTCTATATGATTTATGGTATCATTTCGGTCCAGCATCTCTTTGCTTATTTTTTGTCTCATTAACCTGTCTAAAAGAGATAATGGGATGTTGAGGTCTCCAACAATTATTGTGTTACAGTCTATCACTCCTTTTAGATCTCACACTTTTTCCTTTGCATATTTGGGTGCTCCTGAGTTAGGTGCTTAAGTATTTATAAATGTAATTATTCCTTGATGAATTAGTCCTTTTATTCCTGTATAATGCCATTCTTTGTCTCTTCTTACAATTTTTTGTCTTAAAGCCTATTTTGTCTGAAATCAGTATAATGACTCCTGCCCTTTTTTGGTTCCTATTTGCATAGAATACCTTTTCCATCCCTTCACTTTTAGCCTATGTATGTCTTTTCTTTTTTTTTTTTTTGGAGAGATTTTCACTGTAGGGCGCGTGCGCTCGCCAGACAGACAGAGAGAGACATAGAGACAGAAAGCGAGAAATCACCCCCCAGGGGGGATGGTCACGCCGCAATCCCTTCTCCTCCATTCTCCTCTCGGGATCCTGGGCACGCACACACACGCACGCACCCGGCTTGAGTTTTAAGCCACCGGGTCCGGGACACGAACCGCAGTCGACTACGTGGGAGTCCAACGACATAGCCATTACGCTAACTGCTGGTTCCCGCCTATGTATGTCTTTTTCCATGAGATGGGTTTATTTTAGGCCGCGGAGGGAGGATTTCTGATTTTTAATCCACTTAGCCAGTCTGTGTCTCTTGCTTGGAGAATTTAGTCCATTAACATTCACCGTTATCAGTATTTTCAGTCTTGTCCCTACCATTAAGTTGGCCTTATACGAGATTTGCTGTGTGTCTGTCTTTAGTTTTCTTGCTATAGTACTCCTTTCAGAATTTATTGAGGAACTGGTCTAGTGTTGGTAAGTTCTTTCAGGCTTTGTTTATCTGAGAACATTTTTATATTCTTTTCCCATATGAAGGATAATCTTGCCAGGTGTAGTATTCTTGGTTAAAATTGTTTTTCATTTAACATTTTGAATATATTTCCCCATTCATTCCTTGCTTACATTGTACACTATAAGAGGTCCAGTGTTAGCCCGATGGGATAGCCCTTGTAATTTGTTGTTTCTCTCTTGCCAAACTTAGTATTTTGTCTTTGCCTGTGGCTTTGGACAATTTAGCTATGATGTGCCATGGAGAGGATCTTCTTGGATTGATTCTACTTGGGCTTCTTTGTATTTCTTGGGTCTGGATATTTGAACGCCTCTCTAGACTTGAGAAGTTTTCTCCCAGAATTTCGTGGAAAATATATATTTATTTTTCCTGAGAGCTTTTTGCTATAGGGCATGTGTGCTTGCTAGAAAGACAGAGAGAGACAGAGAGACAGAAAGCGAGAAATCACCCCCTAGGGAGGATGGCCACACTGCAATCCCTTCTCCTCCATTCTCCTCTTGGGATCTTGGGTACACATGCACATGCACTCAGCGTGAGTTTAAGCCACCGGGTTCAGGACTCGACCCACGATCAGCTACATGGGAGTCCAGCAACATGGCCATTATGCCAACTGCTGGTCTCCATTATCAATGCCCTTATTAGTTTCTTAACCTTCTGGTATAGCAATTATTTGGATGTTTGGGCGTTTCATTGTATCTAGTATTTCTTATATAACATCCTCAGTTTTCTCAGTATTTTTTATATTTTTTTCAAGGTCATTGGTTCTGTCTTCTACTTTTGAGATTCAATCTTCTGCGTCGTCTAATCTGCTTTTAAAATTTTCGAGGGAGATTTTGATTTGCTATGTTACAGCCTTCATATCTAACATTTCCGTTTGATTCTTTTTTACAGTTTCCAATTCTTCTTCCATGTCATGGCAGGATTTCCTTATCTCTTGAAGCTCAATGTCTCTTTTCTCTTGCATCTCATAGAATTTCGTTATCATGAATACTCTAAATTCTTTCTCTGACCTTTTGGTAATATCTTCTAATGTTTCCCTACTTGGAGATGAATTAGAGTGGTCCCTTGCTGGTGATGTATTACTTGACTCTCTCATCCTTGAGGCTCTTTTCTGATTTTTAGTCATTGGTAATGTATTCACTTTTGGCTAATTTGTTAGAGAAAGTTTCTATAAGCATGAACTCGTGTGTTTCCCTAACTGTGAAATAATTTGGTGCTATTTTCACCTTTCTACTGTGTCCTCCACTGTGGGGATCACAGGAGGAGTGTTGAAATCGAACTTACAAAGGAGAGTTTCCCTCTTTTTATAACCAGTACATCAAGGGCCAAAGAATTCTCTCAAACTCCCAACATTCAGATGTTTAGTTACTATCCACCTAGTCTTCACCAGACAGTGGGTAAGGGTTCAGTAATTAAATAGGAAGGCAAGGAAAAAGAATCTTCACCAGACAGTGGGTAAGGGCTCAGTAATTAAATAGGAAGGCAAGGAAAAAGAAAAAGAGACTAGGAAACAGCAATAGGAAGAAGAAGCAAAGAAATAGGAAGAAAAAGAAGAAAAGAACTAGAATGAAAGAAGGAGAAAAAAATATGTCACAGAAAATAAAATAGGGTCAATAAATGAAAGGACAACAGAGATAGACCTGCCTGGATGGATTCTCACCTGGGTGAGAGGAAGAGAGAGAAATTGGCAACTTAAAAGTACAAGAAAGGAGACAGAAAAAACTTTTTTTTCCTCTTTTTTAAGAAATAAAAGTTTGAAGGGACAGAAAAGAGAAAGAGGGAGATGGATATTTTTTGCTACCTGGCTAGCACTGGACTCTGTGGGGCAGGTGGCTTAGCTGGGAGAGCATCACCGCTGTGAAGCTGGAACCTGAAGATACAGGACAGCAGAGATCTCGCTTTACCTCTTTCTGTTTCTCTGTCTCTCTTGAATCGGCAGTTTATTTCTCAGAGAGTACTGTGTTTTTGTTTTTGTGTTTTTTCATGACAGTTATTGGGGAAACTATATTCCACTGGACTGATTTCAATTAATTTTTTTCTGAGTTAATACTTTGATTTTCAGTTAATACTTTTCTGAGTTTGGAAATAGTAGATATTAAAAATCCACACATACAGTGTATGAAAGGGTAGTTCTGTTATTCACATTACCCAGGGTAATGTTCAAAATGCTTTGAACAGGTATACAAGGATTCATTTCATATTTTCTCCTTGTCTTTGAAAGCTGTTTTTAATAGAATTGCCCTGATAGCCCTATGGATGACTGCAGCTATCATTGTTTTCCAAATATGAGATTTGTTAAGACTCCTGCCTTCCTTCACTGTCCTGGGATATGCTTTCAAAACATTGTCCTCCTAGTGCCTGGCTTATTTCACTTAGCATGCCTAGTTTAACCTTTCCCTGGTGTACAGAACTTAGCTAGTTTTTCTCTGCAGCCCACGTTTAGACTCAGGTAGCAAGTTTAGTATCCATTCCTCTATGTTTGTATCTTATTTTAAATATAAAGATTTATTAACTTTTATATTTAGTATGTATTTCGATTTACATTTATTTGGATAAATTTGTGGGGGATTTTTTGGAGAGTTTTTTGCTATAGGGTGTGTGTGTTCGCCAGACAGAGAGAGAGACAGAGAGACAGAAAGTGAGAAATCACCCCCCAGGGGGGATGGCCACGCTGCAATCCCTTCTCCTCCATTATCCTCTGGGGATCTTGGGCACACACGCACATACACCTGGTGTGAGTTTAAGCCACTGAGTCTAGGACTCAAACCACGGTCGACTACGTGGGAGTCCAGTGACATAGCCATTACACTAACTGCTGGTGCCTTTTTTTTTTGATACTAGTATTTTGTGAGGTTTCTCCTCAAGACAGGTCTTAAGTGAGATGCCGGAAGTTGAAAGAAGACAGAAGGCACCGGAGGCACAGACATAACATTTATTTTACAGCCAGCCAGCTCCTGTTAGCTATAGCCCTTTTTATAAGAAGCTGAGACAAAAGTGACACAGTGTCAAGGCCTGAGCCATGGTCACATAAGGTAGTGCATGAATCATGGGAGCTCTTACCTAGATTGTTTATTAATGTCGTTACGTGAGTATGATTCAGCATATCCTGTGAAGGAGCCAGATAGACTGTATATTCCCTATAACTGGATTTCCAGGAATATAATTTTCCCTATTTATTTTCTTTTTTCTTTCTTTCTTTCTTTTTTTTTTTTTCTGGAGAGGTTTTTCCAGACAGACAGAGAGAGAGAGAGACAGAAAGTGAGAAATCACCCCCCCCCAAAGGGGGATGGCCACGTCGCAATCCCTTCTCCTTCATTCTCCTCTCAGGATCTTCACATGCACGCACATGTGCCTGGTGTGAGTTTTAAGCCGCCAGGTCCCAGACGCGAACTACGGTTGACTACATGGGAGTCCAGCGACATAGCCATTATGCTAACTGCTGGTCCCCTATTTATTTTCTATAGTAGCATATAGAAATAGGAGCCAGTAGGTGGCATGGTGGTTAAGATGTTGGACTTCCCCATAGCCAACCACAGTTCAAGATGAACTGGCTTGAAAATCATGCTGAGCACATGTGAGCACAAGCCCAAAATCTCAAGGGAAGAATGGAAGAGAAAGGACTGCAGCTTGGCCATCCGCTCTGGGTGTGGAGGGGTGATTTCTCACTTTCACTCTCACTATCTCTCTCCAGAAAGTACATATAGCCTATAGCAAAAAAATCCTTAAAAAAAATAATAATCAATAAAGTTAAATAATAGTTTTTTTTTTTTAAAAGAGTATAGAAATAATTATATTGGAGTCAACTTGTCCTCAACAATTAATTGGAATAACTTTTCTGTCAATACCACAGTTAATCCTAAAACACCTCTCCCAGATAATTCTGAGTCATCTTATTTTTAAATATTGTGAATCACTTGATGCCATGTGGAATATGAATGTTTCATTTATTTCCATGTATTAAGGCTTAATTTTTTTCCCACTCTGTTGCATCTTGATCATCCTCTTAACTTTCTTTTGTACAAATGAAGTTTTTTTAAAATTTAAAGTCAACTTTTATGCCTGAAATCTTATTGTTGCACAATACCTGATATAAACACATACCTAATGTCTTGACTAATGAAGAAAAAAGAGTATCATAAATCACAAAAATTATGATATAGTTGTTTTTTGATTTATAACCAAAACTGACTTCGGACCCATGGACAAACATAAAATTGTTGAGTCAGGGAATAGTAGGAAAAGTAGTTCAATATTCTAGAATTATGTTTTAAACATTTTTAAAGACATTTAAAATAGGTCATAGAGAATCTAGCCTCTCCTCTTAAGAAAAACTCAATTAATTGAACCTATGAGACTTGCTAAAATAAGCAAATCAAGACTTGAACAGAGGAGTGAGAGTGAGGAAACTTTTGAAAATAGGTGTTCTGGGGCCACCAAGTGGCATGGTGTTTAAAGTGGTTTGGATTCCCACATGGCAATTGTGGTTCAAGTCCCAGGTTTGGTGACTTGAAATCATGTCTGTGTGTGGGCTTGTGTGCACAAAAGCCAGAGGGAGAGTGAAGAAGAAGGGAATGCAATGTGGCTATGCCCCCCTCGGGGTGGGGGGGATTATTTGTCACTTTCTCACTCTCTTTCTTTCTCTTCTCTGGAGAGCACATGCATCCTATGACAAAAACCTAAAAACAAAACAAAACAAAACAAAAAACAAACACACAGAAAAAGAATGTTCTCCAAGGAAAACCAGATTGAAATGGTGAGCAGCCAGCAGGAGACATAAGACTAATCCTAACCGACATTTTAGACCACAGAAAAAGTCTGATTTCTAGAATAATCTTACAAAAGAAATGGAGAAGTGCTCTCATAATAAATAAGGAATAATCATTAAATTGTATAATTATCTGTGTAATTCAAGTGCATTTAGGAATTCATAAAGTAAAAGTAGTTCTACATAAAACATAAAATGGAGACGAGCTAAACTAACAATAGGGAAAAGTGTTTGGAAAGTCAGGAGTATTTCTGGATTTTTTTTTTTTTTCTCAATTCAGAGGCAACCTTGTCTATGGATTTTTATAGAGTCTCTTGGCTCTCATTCAAGGTTCTGCTCTTAGATCCCCTAGGATCAATTCGTTTCAAAGTAAAATTCAAACGTGGTTCAAAAAGTATTTTAAAACATCTATCAGAGTATAACTTGAACTTTTTAGATGTTTTATAAGATGCTGAGTATGATACAGTGAATTTTTAATACTTTAGTTTTTTACAGTCTTGGGATATTTAATTGATTCACAAAATATTTATACAGAATACATTATTCAAATACCCAGTGCATGCTTGTGATTTCTTTATTTGGAGGAGCATATAAAGTACCCTATAGAATGTATGACAAAAACATTTTTATGTATATTGTGAGAAAATATGCTTACATGTGCTTATAAAGAATTATTTTATTTAACTTCATTTATTTACTTATTTATTTACTTACTTACTTGAATTTAACTGGAGAGGGACAGAGAGAGAGAGAGAGAAAGCGAGAAAGCAAGAAACCAGGTCAGGTTGGAATCAAACCATGGTGGGAGTCCAGCACCCCAAACCACCATGCCACCTACTGGCCCCAGCATGTGCATTTTAATGACTTGCACTCCCAAGGTATGTTTTATTTTTACTCTGAAGTTAGCTGTAATCAAAGAATATATGTCCCTCGAATTATTAATAATTTGTCTTTAGTGAGATGCCCAAAGTCTAAAATAATCCTCCCATCTATTCTGGCTTAAATTTCCATAAAGAAATGCAACCTTTTTTTTAAGAGGGAAACATTATTCATTCAAATAATAGATTACTAGGATATATTGTATAGAACTATGTATGTTGAATGCATATTGATCATGGAAAAGAGGCTTTATAATTACTGTAGACTTTCTCCCTGAGGACTACCTTTCTTTATTTTCATTGTTTACTTCCAGACTATAGCAACCTGAGTTCATACATCATTGAATGAGCATTTCTGACTGAATGTAGTCTCTGTTTTTTTAAAAAAAGTATTATTTTATTTAACTTTATTTATTTTTCAATTTGACCAGAGAAAGAGTGAGAGAGAGAAAGAAAGAGACAGAGAGAAAGTGAGAAAGCAAGCAAGCCACCAGGTCTGGCACTCAAACCATGGTAGGCCGTGTGGGAATCCAACACCCTTAATCACCATGCCACCTGCTGACCCCCTGACTCTATGTATTCTGCCAGTTGTTTTTATTTATAAACTGCAGTAAATTAATTGACAGGGATTTTTTTTTTTTGATGCTCATGGCATGTCCAGTCTTGATTTTATTGTATATTGATGTCCATGTTCACATAGTTGAGGAAAATTCTTTTCTTTCTCTTATTTTTAAATTTTAAACAAGTATGTCTGTTCTTATCACCTTTTCTAGGTTTATTTATTTATTTTTATGAGAGAGTAGAAGACAACACCGAAAGACTCATCACACTCCAATCTACCACCTCTAGTCTCAGCCAGTCCACATCAAGGAGGTACACACGTGCCCACATGCTCAGGGAGGGCCCTCGCCATGAACCCAAGGCTATTTTCCATTTGATTGCATTTACATCACCACTGTGCCACCACCTGACCCTTAGGGAAAGTTTTCTTTTTATTTCCTTCTTAGAAATCCATACTGAATTTTATTACATTAGAACAATGAGAACTTTTGTTTGATGATGTGAAATTTTAAAACTTGTTTAATCCAGTGTTTGCTTAATTTATTTGTAATGAAAAATTGAGTCCTCTTAATTTTTTTAAACACAGTTTGGAACTGTTTTCTCATAACTAATTGAAACTTATACAATTTCAAGAAAAGAACAAATGTATGTGTGTTTAGATACATACACATTATGATTCAATAAATACAATAATAATATGTTACATTAATACATACGTATATATGTGAACACAGTCTAACCAGATGAAAGCATTTATACCAAATTCAAAAAGAGAGGTAAATTACAACCAATATAAAATCTACCCCTTCATTAACTCAGCAAATAAATCCTATATTATAAGTGCAGGAGGCCTCTATCTTATAGAGCCCTTTTGTTCCTAGTCTTTATGAAGTTTGAAATCTATTAATATAGGGCAAGGTATTATATAAATGTGTAATCTATTAATATAGGGCAAGGTATTATATAAAAATAATTGAAGCATCGAATGTTACAAACATTTGACTACTGAATCTGATTTGTTCTATGGATTCAGAAATTGCCTATTTAAGTAATGAGGGTACATTTTTTGAGACTTATGAACTGCCTTGGAAAATTTCATATGTGAGGATCCTATGGTGCAAAAGAGAGTAAATCATTTGGAGAGGCTGAAAGAAGACGTTCATGGTTAGAAAATACAGATTGAAGGTTAGTTTGGCTCAAGGCAATGAGGAGAGGCAGATGCAAGGAGACTGCTTAGGGTCTTAATAATCTATTTGAGGGTTTTGGAATTTAAGAAGACTATAAAGACAATTTTATGTTTATGAGGGAAGGATCTAGGTTTTTCATTTTTAAATAATTTACTTTCTTTAGTTTAAAAATTAAAGTCATCAAAAATGTGTGTAGGCTATCTCATTAAGTTAATAAGGGATGGATTCATAGTGTGAATACATTGGTCCTTGTATTTCAAATAAAAATAAATTTAAATATATACTTTGCAGGAAAAGGGACACATTCATGATTGCAAATTTCATGACTTGAATATGTGATCAATGCAATTTCCTGAAAAGAAAAGCACTGGACAGAAATGAGGTTTTAGTAGATAGCTTAAATATGTCATCTCAAGTTTCCAGTTTTAAACTAGTCAGTGTCAAATAAATTCTTCCAGTTGTTCGGTCATACACATCTTAAATACACAATCATGGGTCTGCCTCTGGGCCTTTGTACTTGTGTCTTCTGACTTGCAAGTTCTTCCCCCAGGCGGCCCCAAGGCTAGTTGTTTCACCTTTCTGCAACTTTGTGTACATGAATCTTCCTTTGGCCATTCCAGCTAAAATATCAAACCTTCCAAAACACCTTAATCTCTTCTTCTATTAATAGTAAGTTAATGATAAATAAGTTATCATTAAGGATATTACAAATCCTTTTCTTTGTTCCTCCTATATAAAAGGTACAGTTTTGGGAACCAGCAGTTAGCATAATGGCTATGTCTCTAGACTCCCACGTAGTCGACCTGTAAGGGTCCAGAATTCGGTCTAACTGATGAAGACACAGAAAAGACAATGACAATGCAACTGCAAAAGAGGCTTTTATTCTTTTTCCAGCTAGCTGGGGTCCGAGTTTCCGCCCGTCATAGCGGGCCTTAACAAGGACCCCCGAGCCGAAGATAAAGGGATCTTTTATAGCTCCGAATCGCAATGCAGGAAGTACAGTCAATAATTTTCCACTTGAGGGAGGGGGGCGTGTGAAAGCTAGCTGTCACTATATGTTTAGGTTTAGATTAGGACTTTCACTTGAGGTCAGGTTGACCTGGCCCTGGCATCGTCAGGGCCCATCTTACTTTGTTTATTTATGTGGTCTCAGACTCCCCGGGTTCTGTCTTTGAGGGTCTAACATGGCGGTGGTTGTGTCAATTTGGCCTAACAGACCGCGGTTCGCGTCCCAGACCCGGTGGCTTAAAACTCACGCCAGGCGCGTGTGTGTGCATGCCCATGATCCCGAGAGGAGAATGGAGGGGAAGGGATTGAGGTGTGACCATCCTCTCTGGGGGGTGATTTCTCACTTTCTGTCTCTCTGTCTCTCTCTGTCTGTCTGGCGAGCTCACGTGCCCTATAGCGAAAACCTCTCCAAAATAAATAAATAAATAAATAAAAATAAAAGGCACAGTTTTATTTCATTTAGTTTTCTTTCTGTTTTGTTCACCAACTTCTCTGTCTTCTGTACCCATAATAGATACTAAACGAATATCTGTTTAATGGAGGAAAGGATGGATGGATGAATATGTTGAGATCGAATTGCTTATAAGGCATCAAACACATTATGTACCATGTTCCTCTAGATTTGGAACTTGGTGCTAAGACGGTGTCTTTTCTGGAAGTATTGTTTTAGTTCTTCTTGATTCTCAATGATGGTTAGAAACACGATCGTCAGGCCAGCTCGATAGCCTAGTGGTTAAGTGAGCCGTATCACATGTGCAGGTTGAGCCTGGGCCTGGCAGCTTGAAAAATATGTGGGACACATATGTGTATTCCCCAAACTTACGGGATGGAGAAATGGAGGAGAAGGGATTGCAGTGTGTCCGTGCTCCATTGGGGATTTCTTTCTTCCTCTCCCTCTCTCTAACAAGCACCCTTGTCAATAAAGAAAGAAAGAAATATTTACAAAGTAAATGCAATCATTTAGGAAAAGACTAGAGCTAGAAAGAAAATCTGGGGTACCTTCATGTGTACCTGCAATAGTTAATGATATGGAGAAGAACAAAAGGGTGGTACATGGGACTCAAACACAAGGCTTCAGAAAAGATTTTTTAATTTAAATTTGTTTATTTACATTAATTTACTGTACATCATTACAGCATACAAAATGAGGTTTCCCATTCAGAATGCACTGTATATTATCTCAATCAAGCACATTAACATATGTGTTACCGTCAACAAATAATTTTCCATTTCTTGTTTCCTGTATATTTTGCTTTTTTATGCCAAAATTGATTCCCTATCTCTCACCCTTTGCCATGTCCCACCCTCCTCCCACACTGTCTCTGGTATCCATGGTTGCTTTCTATGCCTTTCCCCCCATTTTATTGATTTTTAATGAACTTAATTAATCTGAATATTTCCCATAGTAAGTGTAGCTGATATATACATATCCATGAGCACAATCTGACTTTAGGCATAAACCTCAGTGAGTACAATGAATATACTATAAAGCAGCACCTAGATGGGACTATATAGCATACTGCAGTCATCAAATATGCATTTTTTCCTGAAACTTTTTAAATTAATTAAGTCATACATTCATCCCCTAATCATCTTCACTGCATACAAAAAGTGGTTTCCCATCCAGAATATACTGCATAGTGGCTTAATCATGTATGTTACCATCAATAATTTTTCATTTCTAATTTCACATATATATGTGTATGTGTATGTGTGTATATATATACATATATATATTTATATTTACCCTTATGTCTGACTCTCTGCCATTTCCCACCCTCTTATCACATTCTTTCTGGTGTATACAGTTGTATTCCATTCTTTTCTCCCCCACTTTTTATTGATCACACAATTTCTTAAATAATCTAACTACTTTCAATAACAAGTTCAGCTGTCAATTTAAAGAAAAGCAGTTTTGAATTGATAAGGAAATTTGCTAAAAACTTAAAGCCTGGGAACAGGTTAATATTCTGTTCAAATAGTAGATACATGAACCTCAAGACAGGGCAAAATACTATTAAAACCGGACAACAAAGCCTAGAAGAAAAGCAGTAATATTTTAGTCAAAAGTTACAGAATGCTATGTCACCAGTTCAGTCTCATGTACTTAATCTATCTTCTGTTGTGGTTTGATCTTCCCAATTGAATTCTGGGATATAATATTCAACTCCAGACTTGTCCCTACCATTAAGTTTGCTATTTTCTTAGTTCTTGAACTCTTATTTCTGTGTGACTACATTTAATTTTCCTGACATAGCACTCCCTTGAGAACTTCTTAGAGATCTGGTCTGGTGCTGGTAAATTCTTTAGGTTTTGTTTATCTGAGCATGGTCTTGTCTTTTCTTACCATATGAAGGATAATCTTGCAGGGTACGTTATGCTCGGTTGCAATTGTTTTCCCTTAACATTTTTAATATTTTTTCCCATTCTTTCCTTGCTTGCATTGTTTGCGATGAAAATTTAAAAGAAATTCGGATGTGCATCTTGGAAACCAAACACTGAGAGTTAAAAGTAATCAGCCAAACAAACAACTCTAACAAGTCCCTACCAGCAGTATAATTCCTAGTAAGTAAGCAGGGACCAAGAGATATTTATTGAATTCAGTCCAATAGAAGTCCACAGTGAATTACTGAAAGGAAAATAAAACCAAATATAATAGGTCCTCCTTACATGTGGGTAATAAGTTTCAAGGCCCTCAGCGGATGCCTGAACTAGATACCATCAAATCCAATATATACTATATTTTTACCTACATATACAGACCTATGATAATTTTTTGTAGTTTATAAATTATGCGCAGTAAGAAAATTTCAATAACCAATAATAAAATAAAGCAATCAAAATGATATATGGTAATAAAAGTTACATGAATGTGATCTTTCCCTCTCCTTCTCCTGAAACATCACATGGTGCTATATTTGCCCTTCATCTTCTGTTCCATGGGTAAATGAAACTGT
The DNA here is from genome assembly GCF_000334495.1 of Tupaia belangeri chinensis. NCBI lineage: Eukaryota > Metazoa > Chordata > Mammalia > Scandentia > Tupaiidae > Tupaia > Tupaia belangeri. The sequence continues at coordinate 86,840 of NW_006207069.1, forward strand.
GAATGAGAGGCCTCTGTAGAAACTGTGGCAGAGTGAGGAAGGAAGGAAGATGAAAAGGAAGGCAAATAAGAGAGAAATGAATACGGGGGTAGAAGAAACAGAGACAATTCAAGAAAACACAGACAGTAAAAAGGAGAGAGTTAAGGTGATCATTGGTTGCCAAAAAAAAGATGAAGTATTTTATTTCTAAATATATTTTTATTATGGAGTAATGGGTTTGTTTATCAATATGGATATGCTTGATCCAATCCACAGAGATATTAAAGACCCAAGAGACAGGGCAATTCTTGGGCCAAGTACTTCCTAAGAAAGGACATATCGGGGAGGGAGGTGCAGGTGGGTGAGGGAAAAAAAAAAAAAGGACATTATCATCTTTAGAATGCAAGTAGAGGGGCTGGGAAAAAAAGAGGTGATCTGAATGCAGACTGATTTATTATTGAATTGGGTGTTAGGAAGTTTGAGAGAGTTTCCTTCCACCTGAAGTTCTTTTTTTCTCTGTCTGTTAGGAACTTAGTTCATCTGCTCGCTAAGGGGTTAGCAGGCTGCTGTTCTGAGAAGACTCATGAATTGAAAGATATTCTTGTATATAGGGAAGAAACAAGTTGACTGGAGAAACAGAGTAAGCTCATAGGGGAGAAACAGTCATCAGCGCTAGCAGGTGGCGTGGTAGTATAGGCACTAGATCCCACACAGCCAACCCCACGGTTCAAGTCCTGGACCCAGTGGCCAGAAAAACACACCAGGAACTTGTGCATGGATGCACAAAATCTTGAGAAGAGAATGGAGGAGAAAGGATTGAAGAATGGCTTTGCCAGCAGTGTGGCCATCTCCCAGGGGGGTGATTTCTCACTTTCTGTCTCTCTCTCAAGTGAGTACATGTGCCCTATAGCAAAAAGTCAAAAAAATAAAAATAAAAAATAAGCACACAAAGGAGGTTGTCTCTCATAAAAAATGGTTTTATTGTGACTCTTTTTTTTTTAACTTCTGTTGGATGTTATTATGCCGCACTTTTGTTTCTGCTTTACTTGATAAGTAGTGACAAAATGTGTTCTGAGAAAGAAAATAATTTCATACATAAGAATTTACATAAAGTGAATTATTCACAGAATTCTCCCACATTTTTGAATGCTGACTAAGAAAATGCTTATTTCCAGTCCCTCAATGAGCATGCATTTTTGTAGTGAGGATGAAATGCAAAATTATGTATTTGAAATTTAACTTCACATGTCGGTTATTTTTTTTCTCTCGATGCATAAAATAAACCAGCCACTCCACATTGGCAAAAATCCATCTGAGCAATGCCAGAAAGCGGTCAAAGAAAAGAACTATAATTCAAGCGTCTGAAGTTTCTAAGATTTACAAGCTTGTGTCTTCATTTACATCTAATGCAGAAGTAATTAGTACTGAAAGAAAACTTCCTTTCAGTCTCTAAAGTGTGTCATTTTGCTTGGCATGGTCTTTGCTTATTTTGGTAAAAATGGATGTTGAGCCAGAGAACTTTCAGAATTTTCTTAAGGATAAACATTAGCTCCACTAACCCAGAGAAGTCACCCTCTTATTAAAGCTATTACAAAAGTATTTTCACCAGATAAAACAAAGACTGCATAACTAAATCTGAATTCTGATAAAAAATAAATGACTTTTTTTAGTAGAAGCTGGCTTGAGAAACAAGTACATGTGTATGTGCGTCCAAAAATCCCAAGAGGAAAATGGAGGAGGAGTTATTGCAGTGTAGCCATCTCTGCTGTGGGGGATGGCTTTCTCATTGTCCCTCTTTCTGCTTCTGTCCTTCTTAAAGACACACACCCGTAGCAAAAAAAACAAACAAACAAACAAAAAAAAAAAACCACAAAAAACTAAACAAAGCAAAACAGAAACATAAGGTAAGACAAAAAAACACCACCAACAACAAAACTAGAACATGGTCTCACATGCTTCTTCTGCTTCATAGGCACTCCAGGAAATGTGATGAGCTCTCTGAATTTGAAAATTATTTTAGAAAATTATTAAATCTTTAGTGCTGAATTCTTTCCCAAGTATTCATCATTAAAATGATCATTATTGAAGGTATTCTAAGTAATAGGCTTGCTTATTACAGACAATGTATGTAAAATAGATTTCATGTGGATAATTTAAAACTACCTATTACAATTCATTACAGAAATAATAATTCAAGGGAACCAGCAGTTAGCATAATGGCTATGTCGCTGGACTCCCACGTAGTCGACCACGGTTCGCGTCCCGGACCCGGTGGCTTAAAACTCACGCCGGGCGCGTGTGCGTGCGTGCCCAAGATCCTGAGAGGAGAATGGAGGAGAAGGGATTGCAGCGTGACCATCCCCCCTGGGGGGTGATTTCTTGCTTTCTGTCTCTATGTCTGTCTCTGTCTGTCTGGTGAGTGCACGTGCCCTATAGTGGAAAACCTCTCAAAAGAAAAATAAAGAAATCATAATTCAATTACAATTAATTTAAGAATGACAGAGGCAGGTCTTTACAATATTTGGAGACTAGCACAAATATACACTTGTGTGCATTTATTGAGAAGAAAAGAATGTTTCAAAATTAGAAACTTTCAGAGAAAGGTGAAATTCCTTACCACCTAGCTAATGTTAAAATTACTAATAGAGCCGGCTCCATGGCACAGCAGTAATGCACCACTTGTTAGAAGCCAGATTCCACGTGGTGACTATGATCCTGATCCCTGGCCTGACCTGGTGAATTTGAAACACGCCAGATACAACCACAAGTCTCCGAGAGCCAACAGGATGGGGGACTGTGGAGAGCAGTCACTGAATGCACATTCTCCCTCTCTTACATGTGCACATGCTCCATTATAAATACAGAAAAAAGTTAAAAATATGTATTTATAGAAACTGAATAATTCATTTAAAAGCAATTGTTTCCATTTATTTGCAGGTTTGTAGGCATTCACATTCTTAAACAATATAAGGCTATAATTCAAAAGTTTGTGGAAAATAGAATTAAAGTATGAACTTTGTTGCAAAAAATTTTGGGAATCCATGCATAGCTTTATTAAATGCATATTTTCCATGAAATTCTTTGCAGACACCATCATACACTATCTTTTATAAATAGGAAAATTTGTGACCTGAGAAAGTATTAAACAAGATGGTTGGAAAGATAATCCTTAGGAACTCTTGGCTTACTTCTTTATTTCATTTCTCAATTCATTTTGTACATTGCTTTGAAGTACCATGGAATTGTATCCTAATCTCAATTGTCATTATTCAGCAGTTTGACTTTTACCTCCCATAGTGACAAAATGAAAGCAAATTCACAGAGCGCACCCGTAAGCTTATGAGTCTCTTAGGTCGAGACAAATATTTTTCACAAATAAGTAAAGAATAGCTTCAGTTTAATCACCTTTTCTGTGACTTTGTGACCAAAGCATATTGTGTAAAGCCAAAAATCTTCTGATTCAAACTACATTTTGCCATCTGCCAGCTCATAATATCGTGTCCCTCCAGCTAAATAAAGTACTGAACATTTCATTTCTTGAGAATCATGAACTATTTTATTACACTGATGGGAAAACGTAGGTCTGGGAAGGCTGAGTTGCTCACTCAATGTGATAAAGTATATCAATTTGCAGATTTAACAGACTCTATCTTCTCTTTCTATTATTATTTTAATGCTATCAGTAAAATAGAAGGAGTTTAAGATTTGATGAAGCTTTTTGAAGATAAAATTCTATTCCAGTCTAAATAGTACTATTGATTTATGTGTATTCAGTATTAAATCTACATTCAAATATAGGAAACATATGGTCCAGCAAGGCTGCTTAACAAAATAAAATAATCTCTCTATCACAACTAATTATCAGAAAAAGCAAATCAAAAGCACAATGAAGAGTCATGTTGTCCCAGTTAGAATGGCTATTGCCAAAAAAAAAAATTAAAAAAAAAAAAAGAGAGAAACAAAGAATACCAAGTGCTGGAGAGGTTGTGAACAACAGGGAACTCTCATGTACTGCAGGTGGGAATGTAAATTAGAACAGCTCTGATAGAAAACAGTGTGGTACGTGGTAGTACCTCAAAAACTCGAACTAGAACTGCCTGATGGTTCAGAAATTTCACCACTGAAGAAAGCCAATAAATATGTTGAAAAGAATTTGTACACTCTCATGTTTATTGCATGTTTATTCATAATAGCTAAAATGTGGAATCTAAGTGAGTTTCCAACAATGAAAATTGGATAAAGAAAATAGGTATACACACACTATGAACTATTTATGCTGCTATAAGAAAGGATGACATTCAAGACCGGCAGGTGGCATGGTGATTAAGGGTGGTGGACTGCCACATGGCCTACAGCGGATTCAGGTCTTGGAACTGGTGGCTTGTTTTTGCATTTTCCTTCTCTCTCTCTCACTCTGTCCCTCTCTGATCAAGGAAAAATAGATAATAAATTGATTAATTAATTGATTAAATAAATAACATAAAGTTCAATAAAATAATTCTTTTAATAAAAAGAAAGGATGATATCCTGTCATTTGCAGCAATACAGAAGAACCTAGAGGAAACAATGCTGAGTAAAAAGCCATGCAATGAAAGACAAATACTGCATGCTTTCCCTCAATAGAGGAAGTTTAACAATTTGATTACATAGAAGCAGAGAGTGGATGGTAGATCCTAGAAACTGGGAAGAGGTGGAGGGTGAGAAAGATAGAAGCAATTCATTTAACAGATTCAAGAGCCACAGTAAATAGGCAGAGGAGTTCTAAAGTTCTATAGCCCGGCAGAGAAATTAGACTTTATGACAATTCAAAATATATTTGAAAATACCCAAAAAAGAGGATTTCAAATGTTTTCATAACATATTGTGAGTATACATTTTTGAGATGTGTAGTGTTCTGATTTGATTAAGACATACTGTATTCATATGGTAAAAAAAATCACACTGTATCTTATAAATATGTACTATTATAATAAAAAATGAGTAAATAGAATATGCTACAGACACATGCACAAGAATACTGAGAAACATGGACTCAGTTTCTAACTCCTTTCAGATTAGTTCATTGAACTTTGTAATTCAGTATCATCTACCTACTCCAGATAGTGGCTGGGCATATCTGCACTAATAGTATGCTTGGAAAATCATCGGAAGATTTGCTTATATAGGTGAAAAATTCAGTGTTTTATAAGTTTTCCTTTGCAGTTTTTCATAGATTTTGTTAGGACTAAGTAGATTCTGAGATGATATCAATGAAAGTCTCGTTCTGTTGTTTTAATTATCAAATTTGTTGTTAATATGGAAAGAGCCTCAGCCACTTGGGTCAATAAAAAGCTAACACAAGTCTTGCAGTTATACAAGGGGAAACAAACGACCAGCCAAACAGAACACTACCCTCTCACCTTTCGTCACTTTGTATTTGTATTGTATGAGTAAACTATTTAGCTCACTGCCTATAACTTAACAGCTCAGCAGTTATGAATTGTTATTAGCCAGAACAAAAAGAGAAGCATCATCGGGTACAATTTGATGAAGCATCCACCTAGTCTGACACGTTAATTCTGAAGCAAGAGCCTCAGAGTACTAACCTGAGATGTTCCTGAGAGTGTGGGGAAATGAGACCATAACCCAGTTCAAGAACACGGGAATAGATGTTTGTCAAAACATTGTCCCTGAATATGCATGATAGTGCCAAAATGCAGGCCATTTTCAAGTCCATAACAAGGAGACTGGGCATGATTCTAAAATGAACTTAAAGTACATTATCTGATGTGATGGAATGAGTAAGGAAGTCGAAGGAGGAATTAGAAAGAATAAATTGGCATATACTGTCACATATACTAGAATACATTAATACTTTTTTAAAAATAGACAATGGTTTAAAATAAATTTTATTCTCTCTCCAATGTTATCACTATCTATTAAGAAAGTTGTGGCATCAATGAATGACTTTAAAAAGTCAAGAAACTTAAAAATGTTCCTTGGGAAAGACTGGTGCATGAGAATATGACGATGAATTTCTAAAAAGCATACAGGCTTTTGTTCCCAAGTTGGGTGAAAACACTCTGACTTAATCTTGGGTGCCTCCTATTGCCAAAACATTAATCATACTCTCTCCTGTGGGCTTGAAAGAGTAATGAAAAGAAATAGTTTTATTTCAACTCTCCAAGAGAGATTGATGTGCATCTTTGCTACCTTAGCATTTGGTCTAATGAAGAGTACAGAGAGTTGAAAGATTATTACTCTTAAGTACTAAATTGCTTTAGTGACTCTTGCTTTTTAGCTGCCCCACAGAAAATTGACAAAGTTACTCATATTCCCAGCTGCTCTATCAATAAATTCTCAGATTAACAATGGGATACAAATTATATTAATATGCACTGAAGTGGCAGAGAAGCAAAAAAGTTATAGCCTACCTAAGATATTATTATTATTATTATTATTATTATTACTATTACTTATCTTGCTCTTTGCACATATCGATCAAATTCCTTAAGTTAACTAACTGTGTGAAAAACACTTGCTACTTAATTGACCTTAAGTGTAGCAATTAATAACATTCTATTCTAATTCTTGGTCACCTATAACCCAATATTAATAAACATTCTAAGTGACCACGTGGTGGCGCAATGGTAATTTAACCATATCCACATGAGAAAGGTTGTGGGCTCATGTTCTGGGACCTTGTAGAGCCTGGCACACACACGTGTGCCCATAATCCAGGCCAGCTTAGACACAGGATGGATAATGGTGTAAAAACTCTGGAGGGGATGCCTTTTTTCTCTTCCCATCAAATTCTCTCTCAAAAATGCAAAATAAATAAACTTTTTAAAAATATATAAAAAATTAGTCAGTCTTATGTATGAATGTATTTATGTGTTTGTGAAACTAAAACTAAAAGATAGCTCATTATCATTTTATATATTCTATATGATTAGAAAAGACTGGGGTACATAATTATTGCTATAAAACCTGCAGACCTAGAAAACCAGAAGATTTTTTTGTACCATAATAATAAGGTATTTTAATTGTGTCTTTTAGCCTTGGTTTACTGATTTTTATTTAAATTTACGTGGATCATTAGTAGAAGTGAGGAACATAAGCAATAATGAATAAAATAATATCTAATCCCTGCCTATCACATTCTCAACATATGATAGATAAAGCAATTCTAAAAAGGTTTACTATCAGGTGAAACTGTTATGAAACATTTAGAAGCAATTTAGGTAAACTGCTAACAGAAATTATTTTCATCTAAGACTTCATTTTCAAAATTTGCCATTTTGGTCCACCTTCCCATGTCTGCAAAATAGCAGATAAAAAATTACAGTGCAAATGCTTCAAAGAGTAAGAGAGGTGATCTAGACACTGGATATACTGTGGCACACAACACTTATTTATGAATCATTATTGTATGAGATATCTGAAAGTTAGCTCATTAAGGATTAAAGTAAGACTTTCATATTAGATATGATACAAGTGCAAAAGATGTTGAAGGACTGAAGTGCTTGCACTGACTCGCAAAATTCTTTTCTTGAGAGAATTTTTTTTTTTTTTTTTTTTTTACTATAGGGCATGTGCACTTGCCAGAAAGACATAGAGAGACAGAGAGACAGTAAGTGAGAAATCATACCCAGGGTGACGGTCACACTGCAATCTCTTCTTTTATTTCCCTCTCAGGATTTTGGGCACACATGCACAGGTGCCTGGTGTGACTTTCAAGTCACCAGATCTGGCCCTCAAACTTTAGTTGGCCATGTGGGAGTCCAGCAATGTAACTGTTTTGCCATCTGCTGGTCCCAACTAATAACATTCTTAACCCTTAATTAATCCTCCCCATCTCTCTTGCTAAACTCAACTTGATCAACTCAGGTGCTGAACCCATAACCCAGATCTAACCGACTCTTTACAAAATGGTAAGCCCAAGTTATTTCTACTTTGAACACTGAAACAATCAAAGCAATTTTGGTAGGTTTGTAGCCTAGCGGTTAAGGGAGGGGGATCTCACATAGCTGATCATATGGTTTGAATTCCGGGCGCAGACTTAGTATGTGCATGCACGCCCAAAATCCCAACAAGATGGAAAAATGGAGGAGAAGGGACTGTGGCATCACCATGTCACACTGGGGAGTACTTTCTTCCTCTCTCTGTTTTCTCGGGGGAATGCACATGCTCTCTGGAAAACTGAAGAAAAAAAAAATTTAATGTTAGCTCACCTCCCTCAATCTAATGTACAAATGCCTTGGGCTTTCTGCTAGGCATGTTTGACAGGGTCTTGCTACACACTCAGATTGCTCCTTCTCTAGCCTTCCAGTTAGCCAGGATGGCAGGCTCAATCGCTGTGCCTGGCTTTCTTTGATTGGGCTGGGAATGAAAGTGGGGCTTCCCAGGTGGCCTCAGCCACCATGCCTTCCCACATACAGCTGGATCATGCAGCAACGTTTTAAGAAAGGCTTTGGCTCATGGCTTTCACACATATAAACCAGCCTTCTTCTGTCAAATTGTAAGGTCGACATTCTACCAGTTATCAAGCTGGGATTTTCCTGGGATAACAGGAGTAAGAAAAGGTAAACACTATCAGACAGACCTCTCGACTTCCATACTGCATATACGTCAACCACACAGTTGCGCTGAAAGCACGAGTGAGAAATTGGACTCTATGACTTTATTTTTATTGGAGTGAAAATTCTTGGGACTCTTTATTCCTTATTTGAGGAGTCTCTTCTTTTCCTCTCCAATAGGAAAGAGGTTCTCAACCTTTAGTATGTGTCTGAATCAACTAGAGGCTGCTTCCTTAGGCATGACTGATTTCGCACGTCCTGGGCTGGGCCTGAGCATTGACATTTGCACCAAGTTCCTGGGGGATGCTAAGGCTGACGTGCTAGAGAATAGACTTCAGTCCTCTGGTCATCAGTAGTTTTTACTCCTGGGAAATGCTGAACTTACTTATGGGGATTTTAAAATTTTCTTTTTTTCTTTTATCAGAAATGTTTAGTTGAACACAGAATTTGTGTTATATTTCTCTTCCATACTAGAAAATGAAACACTTTTACAAATGTCCTTTGAGGCCAAAAGAGGCAAAAATAGCAATTTTTTTTCTTTTTGGAGAGGTTTTTGCTATAGGGTACGTGTGCTCGCCAGAAAGACAGAGAGAGACAGAGAGACAGGAAGATAGAAATCACCCCCCACGGGGGATGGCCACACCGCAATCCGTTCTCCTCCTTTCTCCTCTTGGGATCTTAGGCACGCATGCACACGCGCCCAGTGTGAGTTTAAGCCACCGGGTCCGGGACTCAAACCGCCGTCGACTACGTGGGAGTCCAGCGACATAGCCATTACGCTAATTGCTGGTCCCAATAGCAAATATTTTTAGCAGATACTCGTTATTTGAATTTTCCTACCTTATTATATAGAGTAGCACAAAAGGTTGTTTATTATTTTATAATTATTTCTATGAGGTGATTTTATATAAAGTACCTTAATTTTACATATAAACCCATATATAGCCAGAAAGCTCGCTAGATATTTTATAAAATGGAAATGTTGACAGTTTGTAAAAGAAAAGCATGTTCTTTTAAGAGAACAAAAAACTGCTAATTTTGTAATGTTAAAGTAAGGTATGTTGAATAAATAAACATTTTAAATGTAATCAAACCCAAAGTAAGTAAGTAAGTAGTATATCCATCGTGGGCTCATTTTCTTTCTTTCTTTTTTTTTGAGAAATTTTTGCTACAGGGCACGTACATTAGCCAAAGAGACAGAGAGAGACAGAAAGCGAGAAACCACCCCCCAGCGTGGATGGCCATGCAATCCCTTCTCGTCCATTCTCCTCTCAGGATCTTGGGCATGCACACACACACACCTGTTGTGAATTTAAGCCACCAGGTCCGGGACTCGAACTGTGGTCGACTACAACGCCATAGCCATTTTGCTAACTGTTGGTCCCTGGGCTCATTTCCTTGATATTTAAAATATTTCTAGGTCATATGAGGTAATTCGTGTTATGGTTCACATTTTTGTGCATGCACTTCTTTAACTAACCTCTTTGAAAATGCATTTACATAGTTTCATGTGAAATATGCAGATACCACTATCATCAGCTAAATGAGGCTAAGTTCCTTTCACCTTATGAGTGTAGTTTCCTATTCTTAGTGAGAAAAGTTAGTTATGTATTTTGCATGAGCTTCAGGAGCTGTTACTCATTCCTTACACATTCCATTTTCTACTTAATGTTGAATAAATAGCCTTTATTCTCATAAACATTTTATTAGACAAACATCCATGAGTTCATTATTTAGTTTCTTTCCCTTGCCCTGCTATATACATTATGAATATTCTATTTCCTAATGGATTTTATGCCAGCTTTCTGTCTGGGTATGCAAGAGGTCCCTAAACTATTCAACAATGAAAATCAACACAATATTTTTCCTCAGAATATTGTAATTAGGAAATTCCCCAAGACCTTATTTGACTGAGAAGGAAACCAAGAGACAGAGAAAGTAAGTAATAGTTTGGTCAAGACCAGTCAGCTTTACCAATATTTATTCCAGAATCCAGAGTTCCTGTGTGAGGTTGTCGCCCCTAACCTCCACTGTCTGAGAGAGAGAGAGAGAATCATTTCATCTAAGAAAGATCATATAGTTTTATTAGTTGGCAAAAGAAGCTTGAGTATTTTTATAACTCCATCCTCTAGAATATTAAAGATAGGAATATTAAATACACACACACACACACACACACACACACATATATATATATATATATATA
>NW_006207069.1:99958-110724 GCF_000334495.1 Tupaia belangeri chinensis
TATATATATATATATATACATATATATATGTATAGTCATTGCAAGGATCATTTCAATAAGAAGTCATAAGTATAACAAAATGTTGACTAGATCATCTGTGATACAATTTATTTTATTTTATTTTTTAAAGAATCATTTTATTTAACTTTTATGTATTCATGTATTTATTTTAATTTGACCAGAAAGGGACAGAGAGAGAGAAAGTGAGAAAGCAAGCCACCAGGTCCAGGACTTGAACCGCGGTCAGCCATGTGGAAGTCCAGCACCCTTAACCACCATGCCATCTGCGGGCCCCTCTGTGATACAACTTAAATTTCAGAGAGAACGGTTCTTGTTCTGTATTACAATTATTTTAAAGAGATTGCCATTAAGAGTATATTCAAAGTGCAGCTTCCATAAATTAGCTTCAAAGGGATTGTTTCAAGTGATCTATTGTCTAAGATAAATTCTTTGCTAATTTATCAATTCTCAAAAACACCCTACACAGTATCTATTATGAATATGAAAGAATACATTAAACTCAGCTTGCCTATACCAGGTAAAGTCTGAAGATGAAATTTGTAGCAAGTGTGCTTGACTCAAAACCACATATTATTGTTTTAGTTATTATTATTTAGTTGTATTCACAATGCGGGCAGATGAAAAACTGAATATTAGAAGAAGTAGATTTCTGAATGTATAGTGCATTTAACAACCTTTTTCATCTTACTAAGATAAAATCTTTAAAGGTTTAGCTAGGCATGATTAATATTTTAAAGCACACAAATTCCTGTCTAAAATTAGTTTTCGACATTATTGTTTTCTCTAGAAGTTTAAATCTACTTCATGCAATCTAATTTAAATATCTGAATTAATTAAGATACATTCCGTAGAATTGCTTCTTCCGAATGGCAAACTTGATGACTGAAGTCTGTGTGTGTGTCTTGAGTGTTAACAAGCACTGCAGTATGTTAGGGGGGGTGTGTGTTGCAGAAATAAGTGAAGACCACCCAGTGAGAACACAAGACTATTTACATAGAGGAAGGGAGTCAGGCATCATCATTTGCATTTGATGGAGGTGCAAAATGGGAAGAGGGGTGGGACAGCTTTACAACAAGGAAAGAAGGAAGGCAGAAGAGCCTCCTATACATAGTTTAGGGAAGTCTGTCTTTCTCAGACAGGTTTGAATTAGAAGCTAGGTGGAAACTGAGGCAAAATTAGAGGCAACTGATTGGGTTCTGACCATTGGGAACCAATTGCTACTGAGATTTTGGTTTGGATTCACAGCTAGTTCCTTCATTATGAATCAAGAACCCCTTCTTGTTTATAAGTTTGTTTGTTTGTTTCATTATTAAGACAGACAGAGAGAGAGAGAGAGAGACAGCAATCCCAGCAGAGTTCTGATGCCATGGTCCATCCCCAGCTTTCAGCCAGTCCCAGATTATGAGCAAGTGTCCTCAGGCTGTACTGAGAGAGGTTTCTGAACTTGAACTGGGTAACTTTTCGGGTAGGATTGCCTTTTCCAGCTGTGCCACCCTCTGGACTCTCAGAATTCTACTGTAATGTCTGTTCTGGCTATTTTCTATTTGGATACTCATTGGAGTTTTCATGTGTGTGCATTTGCTCAAACATTGCTTAGAACATACTGTTTTGAAAAAAAAAATGCTGGTTTAAACCCATTTGTCTATCTTTGCTTTTGTTTCACTTGCTTTAAAGGTCTTACTTAAAAACACTTGGCCTAGACCTAAGCCCTGAAACGTTTTCCACTGTGTTGTCTTCTAATAATTTAGGGCATGTGCACTTGCCAGACAGACAGAGAGAGACAGAGAGACAGAAAGCGAGAAATCACCCCCGACCCAGGGGAGATGGCCACACTGCAATTCCTTCTCCTCCATTCTCCTCTTGGGATCTTGGGCACGCATGCATATGCACCCGTGTTGAGTTTTAAGCCACCAGGTCCGGGACGGGAACCGCGGTCGACTACTTGGGAGTCCAGCGACATAGCCATTACACTAACTGGTGGTTCCCCTATCTAAGGTTTTAAGTTTGAGTCTTTGATCCATTTGAGTTTATATTTGTACACGAGGACAGAAAGAAATCCAGCTTCTTTCCCCTGAATACAGATACCAATTTTGCCAGAATTGTTTATCGAAGAGACCGTATCTTTTCCCAGTTCGAAAATTTCCACATATTCTTTATTTTCTCCTCTAGGATAACTCACTGGATTTGTTTCATCAATTCAAATATTTCCCCACTTCTCTTAAGATTCTCTTTATAGTTAGTCATCATTACAATGTTCTTGACTTCATTCTTTATAACTGTATCTAAATTCCTTTTTCTACTTCACTAGTTCTCTCCACAGCTGTAGCAAACTTGCTGCTTAACTTATTCATTGAGTTTTGAGGTCCATCACTATATTTTTAAAATTTCTTTGTCATTTCTATTTAGTAAGTATTTTTCATCTCCATCTTCACTTTTCATGGCATTATTCTCTTTCCTCATAATTTTTCTTCTTCATTTCACACATTTTAAAATACCAACTGATAATCTATATTGATTTATTCTAATATCCAGATTCCTAGGTTAGAAACCTGTTTTAGTTTTTGAGTTTGCTACTTTTCCCTGATAGATTACTTCTTTCATACATTCATAAAATATTTCTGTAAAATGTTTCTGGCAGAAGTCAAATCTTTGGTTCCCGGTGGTAGGTTTTTTGGCTGTTTGAGAGATGGATGTGTTCCTTATGACTAATTTTGAAATTTACTTTCGCTTCAAATGCTTTACTAACACGTGAGTAGTTTTATGTTCATTTCTGTTATGCTAGACTCTAATTTCAACCCCCTTTTTGGGGTTGAGGGAGGTCTACAACTCTTTCTCCCTAGCCATTAAATCACACCCGTGCAGACTTGAGAGACTGTATTTGTGCATCATATCTTCCTGGCTGCTGGGGCAACTACGTATCTTTCAGGTAGACTTAGCATTCTGACTGTATACTTACCTTTTTATTTGTATCAGATATTAGGTTGGCTTTATTTCTAATTTATTTATACACACATTTACATGTATGCATGCACACATATACAAATGGCAGTCTCTGACTATCAAACGGACTGTGACACACAGATTATGTCAGTGTTATCATGACTGAAGTTTCCACACTAACCTGAGGTTATCTTACCTGCCTTATTTTACTCACAATGCTTCTTAGGACCTTAGATGCTTTGAGTTTGTGTTTAAACTAGCCCTGATTCAATTTTAAAAGTCATCCAAACTTTTTCTTTTTAGATTTTTTTGCCCATAGGGTGTGTGTACTCATTAGAGACAGAGATAGAGAGAGAGAGAGAGAGAGAGAGAAAGAAAGTGAGAAATTCACCCCCCAGGTGGGGCTTTCCCCTCCATTCTCCTCTTGAGATTTTGGGCATCCATGCCCACACAGTCAGCATGAGTTTTAAGCCACCTCGTCTAGGATTTGAACCACAGTTTGCCCTGTGGGAGTCCAGCACTTTAACCACTATGCCACATGCTGGTCCCCAAGCTCTTTCTTTATACAGGTATTTTGGTACAAATTTCAATAATTTAAAATGATACTTTTCAAGTTTTTATATCCAGGAAAATTTTGGAGAATAAACAGAAATTTTTACAGTTAATATTTTGATTTTCTATATTAATCTTTTATGTCTATTGCCTTGATTTTTTTATTTCCTCTTTGTTGATTTTTGATTATTTCCCATCACTAATTTATCTTTTTGATCCTATGTAAAAGTATGATGTAAGACTTAACTTTAGATCTTTCTACTCTCCTCTTTGAGTCTCTTTGTCAGATCAAGGGGCCATAAGAAAACACCATAAACTAGGCAGTGGAAAAATCTAACATTATTTATCATAGTCTGGAATATGGGAAGACTTAAGATTAAAGTGCTGGACAGCACTTTAAAAGGGGCCAGAGGCCGTGTGGTGGTGAAGGTGTGGACTCCCACATGGAGAACCACGTTTTGAGTCCCAGACCTGATGGCTTGAAAATCATGATGGGTGTGTGTGCATGCATGCCTAAAATCTCTGAGGAGATTGGATTTTTTTTTTTTTTGAGAGGTTTTCGCTATAGGACGCATGCACTCACCAGAAAGACAGAGACAGAGACAGAGAGACAGAAAGCGAGAAGTCACCCCCAAGAGGGGATGGCCACGCAATAATCCCTTCTCCTCCACTCTCCTCTTAGGATCTTGAGAATGCATGCACACATGCCTGGTGTGAGTTTAAGCCACTGGGTCTGGGACTTGAACTGCGTCAACTACATAGGAGTCCAGTGATGTAGCCATTACTCCAACTGCTGGTCCCAATAAGTTCTTTTATAATAGGAAACACAACTATTATCTTCAACATTCTATCACTGGAACTTATCACATTACTACAATGCAATAAAGGACCAGTGAGAACTCCTGAAAGTAACAAATGAACACACTTTGCTAGCACTTCTCTTTTCCAGGCCCACTGTCTGTTTGATGGAGTGTAGTATCTTATATGGGTATATAAATAACCATGAACCCTTCCTGGAGAAGTCAGTTTTGCCACATAACTTGTCTGTGAAATTGAACTTGAGCTAAGATTACTCTCCAACAGGAGCTTTAGGGGATGAGCGTGGCTTGGTAAAGAGTAGCCATGCCCTTTTTTGTCTCTGTGTGCATGTACTTCAGGTAGAAGCTGCTTCATCATTTTGAAGCTGAGAAACAAGATGAGACAATCTATGATGAAAATATAGCATGAGACAGAAAGCAAGAAATCACCTCCCCCCCCCAAGGGGGATGGCCACGCCACAATCCCTTCTCCTCCCGGGATCTTGGGCACACACGCACATGCGCCCAGCGTGAGTTTAAGCCATTCACTAACTGCTGGTCCCTAGAATACTATTTGATGACAGATTTAAGAGTTACTGTAATTTTCATGTAATGATATCTACAAGTAAATATGTTAAAACTATTTATCATTGTTACTGGATAAAGTCACAAAGCATTGCTCGTATTATGAAGAATTTTGCCTGTCTTCCTATTTAAAAGAGAACACCACTTTTTCAGCAAGAATTGAGCAAAACCAAGGATATGTAATTTTCTTATTCCAAGTACTAAGGTGGATCTCAAGTAAGCTAACAGAAGCTCTTAGAAAGATAGCCTGACCCCATAAATAGTTCTGCCTGGCAGAGAGGATTAGAAAAGATACATGAAATAATTTATAACATAAAATAACCTGGACTTTTCTAGCTCAGCATTGTAATCAGTAGAGATTGCAAAAGAGCAACCACACCAGAGGATTATCTTGAGAAAGACTTTGAAGGAAGAAAAAGGAAGTGATCTTGGCTAGCAGATGATATATCACAGAATACTTGGTAGGCAGTGCTGAATTGAGAAGGTTTATGTGTGACTAGTGTGCTCGGCATTTGCTTCTCAACAATTCAAGTAGTTGACATGTAAATATTTTCTCAAAAATATTTAAAACCGTACTGTTTCTACTGTTATAGAGTCATAAACAAAATCATACAAAATTATAAGAAATATTTTGAACATTATTTTTAAAATGCAGTATTTTGAAATTTTGGAAGTTGTTTATTAACTGTCAAGAACTATGGAGTATGAGAAAAAAAAATTTTGATATGTAAAGTAAATGTTTGTGGGAAAATGTAAAAATAAATAAATTAATTAAAATTCTGACTGTATACTTACCTTTTTATTTGTATCAGATATTAGGTTGGGTTTATTTCTAATTTATTTATAACCAATGAGTTTTAAGCCACCTCGTCTAGGATTTGAACCACAGTTTGCCCTGTGGGAGTCCAGCACTTTAACCACTATGCCACATGCTGGTCCCCAAGCTCTTTCTTTATACAGGTATTTTGGTACAAATTTCAATAATTTAAAATGATACTTTTCAAGTTTTTATATCCAGGAAAATTTTGGAGAATAAACAGAAATTTTTACAGTTAATATTTTGATTTTCTATATTAATCTTTTATGTCTATTGCCTTGATTTTTTTATTTCCTCTTTGTTGATTTTTGATTATTTCCCATCACTAATTTATCTTTTTGATCCTATGTAAAAGTATGATGTAAGACTTAACTTTAGATCTTTCTACTCTCCTCTTTGAGTCTCTTTGTCAGATCAAGGGGCCATAAGAAAACACCATAAACTAGGCAGTGGAAAAATCTAACATTATTTATCATAGTCTGGAATATGGGAAGACTTAAGATTAAAGTGCTGGACAGCACTTTAAAAGGGGCCAGAGGCCGTGTGGTGGTGAAGGTGTGGACTCCCACATGGAGAACCACGTTTTGAGTCCCAGACCTGATGGCTTGAAAATCATGATGGGTGTGTGTGCATGCATGCCTAAAATCTCTGAGGAGATTGGATTTTTTTTTTTTTTGAGAGGTTTTCGCTATAGGACGCATGCACTCACCAGAAAGACAGAGACAGAGACAGAGAGACAGAAAGCGAGAAGTCACCCCCAAGAGGGGATGGGCACGCAAACATACCTTCTCGTCCACTCTCTCTTGAGAATGCATGCACACATGCCTGGTGTGAGTTTAAGCCACTGGGTCTGGGACTTGAACTGCGTCAACTACATAGGAGTCCAGTGATGTAGCCATTACTCCAACTGCTGGTCCCAATAAGTTCTTTTATAATAGGAAACACAACTATTATCTTCAACATTCTATCACTGGAACTTATCACATTACTACAATGCAATAAAGGACCAGTGAGAACTCCTGAAAGTAACAAATGAACACACTTTGCTAGCACTTCTCTTTTCCAGGCCCACTGTCTGTTTGATGGAGTGTAGTATCTTATATGGGTATATAAATAACCATGAACCCTTCCTGGAGAAGTCAGTTTTGCCACATAACTTGTCTGTGAAATTGAACTTGAGCTAAGATTACTCTCCAACAGGAGCTTTAGGGGATGAGCGTGGCTTGGTAAAGAGTAGCCATGCCCTTTTTTGTCTCTGTGTGCATGTACTTCAGGTAGAAGCTGCTTCATCATTTTGAAGCTGAGAAACAAGATGAGACAATCTATGATGAAAATATAGCATGAGACAGAAAGCAAGAAATCACCTCCCCCCCCCCAGGGGGATGGCCACGCCACAATCCCTTCTCCTCCCGGGATCTTGGGCACACACGCACATGCGCCCAGCGTGAGTTTAAGCCATTCACTAACTGCTGGTCCCTAGAATACTATTTGATGACAGATTTAAGAGTTACTGTAATTTTCATGTAATGATATCTACAAGTAAATATGTTAAAACTATTTATCATTGTTACTGGATAAAGTCACAAAGCATTGCTCGTATTATGAAGAATTTTGCCTGTCTTCCTATTTAAAAGAGAACACCACTTTTTCAGCAAGAATTGAGCAAAACCAAGGATATGTAATTTTCTTATTCCAAGTACTAAGGTGGATCTCAAGTAAGCTAACAGAAGCTCTTAGAAAGATAGCCTGACCCCATAAATAGTTCTGCCTGGCTTATATGATTAGAAAAGATACATTAAATAATTTATAACATAAAATAACCTGGACTTTTCTAGCCCAGCATTGTAATCAGTAGAGATTGCAAAAGAGCAACCACACCAGAGGATTATCTTGAGAAAGACTTTGAAGGAAGAAAAAGGAAGTGATCTTGGCTAGCAGATGATATATCACAGAATACTTGGTAGGCAGTGCTGAATTGAGAAGGTTTATGTGTGACTAGTGTGCTGGGCATTTGCTTTTCAACAATTTGAGTAGTTGACATGTAAATATTTTCTCAAAAATATTTAAAACCGTACTGTTTCTACTGTTATAGAGTCATAAACAAAATCATACAAAATTATAAGAAATATTTTGAACATTATTTTTAAAATGCAGTATTTTGAAATTTTGGAAGTTGTTTATTAACTGTCAAGAACTATGGAGTATGAGAAAAAAAAAACTTTTGATACGTTAAGTAAACGTTTGTGGAAAAATGAAAAAATAACTAAATTAATTAATTTTAAAAATTGCACAATAAATAAATAAAAATTCCATATGCAAAAAAAAGGTTCTATTCGCAGATACTCAGGAGGGTCTGTGGACCATGAAGGAAGAACTCCTGTTAAGAGCAGAGAAAAGACCACCAGGGAAAGTATGATCCTAACCTTGAGGTTGTTTCTAAAACTGTAAATCAGAAGGATTGCATTGTATTTTCTTTATCTCTCTAATGATGCAAACATAGATACTGTCTAGTATATAAAACTATGTTGAATATACTGTGTTAAAAGGATTAAGCATAAACTATCTTACAAATCTTATGAAAATAATTTCGTCAGGACTTTTTGCAGATTGCCACAGTAAGATGATAAAGCAAGATTAATATTTAACCTCTATAAAAAGTCTAATGAGAAAATAGGAAATGAATATAAAATATTCATTTTAAAGGTGGACATGTGTCCTGAAACCGAGTCAGTGCTGAACTCCTGTCTCTCACGTGGCGTGTTACTCATCAGCTCCTGAAAGCACTAGCCCTACAAGGACCTATCACTGCTGATATGTTCAGAAGATTGCACTGAGTTTGTACGTGGCCCAGGAGCATTCCGGCACACAGAAGGGTCACAGAGGGGTCTGTGCAGCAAACCAGCTTCTAGACATTTTTTTCTACTCTTGTACTTATCAGACTATTGAATTCAACTCATTTTCCCTTATATAAAAGTGGAAATAATAAGGCTTACATTTGTACGATGAACCGTAAGTGAAATCTCCTAAATAAAATGGTTTACTATAGATTTCAGTTTTTTGAATATTATTGAATATTTTCATTTTCTACTTTAAAACTTTCCAATTAGAGTGATTGAAAAGGTATTTATAAATAAACCAAGCATACATTCATCTGGGAAAATGGAATACGTTTGTGTGTGTATATTCATACTAGATAGGTATATAGGTACTTACAAAGTGTATATGTGTGGGAGGAAGTAAATTACACCTAAGAATCTAATTTTTGTTTGTTTGTTTGTTTTGTTTTTACTACAGGGTATATGTGCTCACCAGAGAGAGACAGGAAGGGAAACTAAGAAACCACCCCCCAGGAGAGATGACCACACCATAATTCCTTCTCTTCCATTCTCTTCTGGGGATTTGGGGCATGCAGCATGCATACCTGGTATATTTTCCAAGTCACAGGTCCAGGACTTGAACCATGCAGTGGGCCATGTGAGATCCATCCAGCCTTCTTATCACCATGCTATCTAGTTGGCCTATTAAAAATCTAATTTTTAAGAGGTTAACTGAGCTCCCAGAAAGACTTGAAACTGGAACAGCACTAGGGAGAAGGTTAAAGATTCTTCAAATATTTTTTCATATGCTTTTCACTTTTGTTTGTACTTTGAATATTATATTTCACAAAATGTAAGTTAGAATCCTAATAAGGTGTGCCACGTTTTCTTATTCTGTGAACAAGTAAAAAATATTGCCTTTTTTTATGGCCCAATGTTTTTCTTCAATTATCAGGCCAGTTTCTCATTGATGTGAAATGTATTCATGTGAAAGATCTTATGCCCTCGATTGCATTTCACATTATATTATAAGCGAAACTTTTGGAACCCAGTTTAATTTGCTTATGCAAATTTTGCATTCTTATGTTACATAAAACATTCCATTTGTGCTTTGCGAGAAAATAAGGAATTGTGGTCTTTCCTCCAACCATGTCTGTGCACATCATGTCAAATTTATGCCATTATCATTCCCAATGCTGTGATCTTCTCTTCTAGTTCTCTGTTGAAGGGATATGCTACCTCTGGTTTGTTATCAAATTTAAAAATTTTTAAATTATTCTTACCATTTATTTTAATCACTATTATTATTAATTTGCTGTGTGTGCTCCCCAGAAAAAGACAAAGAGAGAGAAAGTGAGAAAGTATGCTGCCAAGTCTGGGACTCAAACTTTGTTTGACCATGTGGGAGTCCAACATCCTAACCACCACACCACCTCTGGACCTCCAAATTACATTCTTACCATTTTGAAGATTAATTAACTAATTAATTCCACACTTGTAGTGTCAATAATGCAAACAGCTCAACTGTAAATATACTTGAACTGTTATGACTGTATCCAAATATAATTAGGAAATCTCATCTTTCTTATGACTGTCACATCGCTGACAGCATTGATAGATGAAATATACTCTAGAACACATATCCACTTCAGAGGTGCTTGATTAGAAAAAGAAAATCATTATGCATTGACTAAATATGGTGCATTGATAGAATAGATTGATTACAAGGACTTTTTTGCTGAATTTCTTCTGAAAATACCTTCAGTGAACTATGACACGAATTTTATCTAGTCCTGTAATTTGTCTCCATTGTCTGTAAATTAATATAACCTGTGCTTTCTACAAAGTCTGTGAAAATTGAAATTCCCAAGAAAACTGTAAAGCCTCCTTTAAAACAGAAACAGAACAGTTTTGAGTCTATGACAAACTTACCTAAGGTTATTATTATTATTATTACTGTGTCTTTCATTAGAAGCCTCATTGAAACAAAAGTACCCGAAAGGGAAAGTATATCTGTTCTTAGCACATACTGTTTATATTTTCTTTATCTAGGTCACATTTTGGAATAAAACTTTTTAAAAAAATCTTTAAAAAAGGCATTAATTACTCCTTTGGTAATTCAGATAGCATTCAAAAGATTGTATGTCAAAAGCGACTTCAGTTGCTATAGTTTGCACTGAATTATTTAATTACTTGAAGGAGGAAACTCAGAACAAATAAATCCTGAAATTCAGCAGG
>NW_006207069.1:110737-131535 GCF_000334495.1 Tupaia belangeri chinensis
TAGCTTTTATAGTTGTCTTTTTAAAAATCAGGCCAGAGAACAGACACATTTTAGAGTTTAAAATAGAGTGTGTGTCCCATAATCTAATTAAGCAGCAATCTCCAGTTTAGCTACTGAGGAATTTGTAGGCTGTTTACATTCCCCAAATACTCTAGGAACAGGAGGTATAGAGCTTAATAAGGGCAAAATGGGTCCCCAGAGGAGAGGAGTTCTACCAGCAGGAGGAATGGGACTGTCAAGGCAGTAATAACAGCTGTCCACTACAGCTTCCCAAATGCCACGGAATGTCTTTATTCATTTCTCTACTTACTAACAAACACTTTTTTATTTTATGTTTTTCCTGTTATGCACAATCATCTCTGAGCACTTTGTTTTTTTTGGTCGTTCTTTGTTTTTATATTGCTTTCTAGAAGTAGAATTGCTAAATCCAAGTAAATGAACATTTTTAAACCTCTTAACCTATATGATCAAATTTCCTTCCACAAAAGGAGAACATTTCTTCAGCACTTCTAATATGGGTCCCCACAAGTTCTACATTTGTATTTGTTGGTGTTTAGTCTGAGATGCTGCAATAAAAAGTTTTAAAAATATTGTAGCTTAGGGACCAGCAGTTAGCATAATGGCTATGTCACTGGACTCCCACGTAGTCAACCTCAGTTCGAGTCCCGGACCCGGCGGCTTAAACTCATAGCGGGCACGTGTGCGTGCGTGCCCAAGATCCCGAGAGAAGAATGGAGGAGAAGGGATTGAGGCGTGGCCATCCCTCCTTGGGGGGTAATTTCTCGCTATCTGTTTCTCTGTCTCTCTTTGTCTGGCGAGCACACGTGCCCTATAGCAAAGAAAAAAATAAAAACCTCTCCAAAAAAAAAGAAAAAAAAAATATTGTAGCATACACAAGGCTGAGTGTATTTTTCTCTCATATGAGGGGAGCAGATAGTCCAGGTCTCGTGGGTGGAGCTATCTTTCCTAACACACGACCTTTGTGGAAGTTCAAGGCATCATTCCATTTTCTCCCATGTTCCAGGAGTGGGGGAGATGGGAGGTGGAAATGGGCAGGACAGTCGTGATCTTATAATATTATGATCCAGAACTTGAAGACATCACCTCTGCCTGCTTTAGACTGTCCAGATAATAGTTATGTTGTCAATGATAAAGATGTAAAAAATGTGTACTCCAGCTGGAGTTCATGTGCTGAACTAAAATTTCGGAAATGCCCTAATATTGGATTGTAGTGATAAGTATTCTATTTTATTTATATATTGCTACATGTTATAATTATGAATTAATGTTATAGTCAGAAAAAGTTCTTAAGTAATATCTATGTTGTCAATAAACTATGTCATATAAAGATAAAAAAAATAAATTTTCAGAGGTCCATTTGAAACATGTTCTAATTCAAATGCTTACTTATTCTCACAAATTATAGAATTTCTATTTGTCACCCATCTTTGGCTTCTTTTGTTTTTGCTTAGGTTTTTGCCATAGGGTGCGGATGCTAGAGAGACAGAGGGAAAGTGAGAAATCACCTCCCCTCTTCCCCACATGAGATGGCTACACTGCAATCCTCTCTCCTTTATTCTGTTCCTGGGATTTTTTGGCACACACACACGCATCTGCTGTGAATCTCAAGCTTCCAGGTGTGAGACTCAGACCAAAGTCGGACATGTGGGAGTCTAGCATGCTAACCACCATACCACTGTTGGCCTCAGGTTCATTGCTTTAAAATATACCTTCTATGGTTTCATATTTCTTCTCCATATGGGAAGCTTTTGTTTTTAATAATACAGTTTCGATGAATAATATGCATGATTTAGACTTGCAGAGCTGCGTTACAGCAAGTAACCCAGCCCATTTCCTTTGTTCTTAGCTGCCAGCCATACTGGTCCTATGAGAGAAGCAGTGAGAAAAATCTCAGCCTTTGTTTGGGGCAGCTCACCCAAAGGATGTGGGAAATATACTCCACTCAGTCTTTTTGCTGAGCAAGGGGTTGTGGGCCAAGGCAATCTCTCCTGGCTTTATGCTGTGCCAGGTACCAAGGGGTTGATGAGAGCAAAGCAAAATTGATCTCACTTGTTGTAGTGTAACTGCTCTCACTTTTGTGCTCCTCTGAAGCACTGCCAGCTCTTAACTGGATCTAGACCTCTCATAAAGGTTTTCTGATCAGATATCATTGTTAAATTGATTTATTTGACTCATTGTTAAATTGATTCAGTGGAGACGGGGGGGGGGTCTTTCTATTCTACCGGCTTGTGCATATCAACTCTTCCGTTTTTGTTATTGTTGTTGCTGTTGCTGTTGTTGCTTATGATGCAGTAGCAGTACAGATGGAGTAATTTAAAAAAGACAAAACAAAACAAGGAACTGTGCAATTGCAGATTTAAACTAGTAACTACATCCAATTGACATAAAAGCAATTTTTAATGTGGGATCAAAGAATCAAATGTGAAATGGGAAGCTGAGAAGGCCTTAAGGTGTTTTCTTGGAATTGGAGTTGTCTCTATCTCTGAATTTATTTCTATTTCTAGCTCTACATTTTTTCTAGCCACATCCCTTGAACTCTAGAAATGCTTCAGCAAATCGGTTTAGCTATTTTTAAGTATCATTCTCCAATGGGAAAAAGAACCCAGGGCATCTTAGGAAATGAATAATTCCAGGGCTATGGAAGTGACTTTTTTATTTTTCCCTATTGATCTACTCTATCTTTACAAGGTTACCAATATCTTGATTATTTTAGTTCTATAGTTGCCCTGAAATCAAATAGTGTCAGCTTTTTAAAATTATTCCTCTTAAATTTGTTCTTTTTCAAAATTTTTCTGAATATTCTAGGCCTTTAATTACATATTTCAGACACTTCCCTTTTTCACACACACACACACACACACACACACACAACCACACACACACACACACTGCCAATGGTGGTTATAAGTTTACATTTAATCTATAAATTGATTTGGAGAGAATTGACTTTTCGTTAATACTGTCTTCAAATTTATTCATACAAAATGTCTCTCTACTTACTTAGACTTCTAATTTTTCACTGATAGCCATATTTTTTTCTTATAAAATATGTACACTTCTTTTGTTAAATTTATTCTTACTCTCTTTGAAGCCACTGGAAATATACTTTTTATAATCATATTTTTAGATTATTCTATACTAGAATACCAAAAGTTTACTTTTATTTTATATTGATAATGCATCTTATAATCTTGTAGCACTCAATTTTATATTTTCCTTAGAATTTTTTCTCTTTTGGGGCTGGCAGGTGGCATGGTGGTTAAGAGCGCTGGACTCCCACATGGCTGACTGGAATTTGAGTCCTGGACCTCGTGGCTTGCCTTCTCACTTTCAGTCTCTCTCTATCTTTCTCTGTCCCTCTTTGGTCAAATCAAAATAAATAAAATTAAATAAAATTAAAATAATTCATTTTTTAAAAAAGACTTTTCCCTATAAATGTTCATGCCCTCTGGGAATAAGGAATAATTTGGGTAGATTTTTCTTTGGTTGTTTGGTTTTGTTTTAACTGCTTTATTATAGTGGATAAGGATTTCAGCATAATACTCAACTGGTAAGACTGGATATTTTTTTTCTCCAGGACCAGAAAGAAAGGATTTAATAATCACCATAAATTCAGCATGAGATGCTAGTGCTAGTTTTTATAGGCGCTTTTTATGAAGCAAGAAAAGATCTCCTCCTTTTCATAATTTCTTAAAGATACCCTGGATGAATATTAAATATTGTTGAATTCTACTTCTTCACTTATTAAAATAACTTTTTTCTTGTATGTGGTTAATGTTTTATGTTAATAAGATTTTTACATTGCTTGATTTTTGATTTACGGGTCAACTTTGTGTTATTTGAATAAGCTCCACGTGTTCATGATCTGTTTTCTTTTCTGATTAGTGCTGCATTTTATATTCTAAAAATTTCTAAAGAAAGGTGCATCGATGTTGCATGGATAGAAGATCTTTTGCTTGATAAAAGGTACGACATAATCTAGCACCTAGCACCATATTATGGTCGGTGGTTTTCTTCCCTGTGAAGTCTGACTTGGGGGTCATTGTAACCCTGACATCACAGAATGATTTGTAGTTTTCCCTCAGGTTCTGTTTTCTGATCCATTTGTGTAAAGCTGTACTTCCTTAAATATTTGATAGGATTTACCAGTAAAGCCACTTGAGCCTAACATGCTTATTCTTCTGGTTGTTATTTAAGATTTTAAATTATGAGCTTCATCGAATAGCTATATGTCTATTCATGAAATAAATTTCTTCTTAAAGAAAATTGAGTGCTTTGTGTCTTTCTAGATATTTTTCTCAATTCATTAATTTTTGAGTTTGTTCTTATAAGATTGTTCATAATAGATACTTATTATCAGTTTGCAATGTATAGTATTTTTTTGTGGTATTCCTTCTGTTATTCCTAATATTCATAACTTTTTGACCCTCTTTTATTTTCTGGCTTCTGTTCATTATATTAATTTTTTAAAGGTCAGATGTTGGCTTTCTTTTGTTTCAAAACTATTGACATTTGCTCTTTATTATTTATTTTCTTCTGATTTTTAAAAAAATGTTCCTTTTTCCTAGTTTCTTAAGAATTCAAACATTTATCTCAGTTATTCGTTATCTGTCTTTTTTCTAATATAAGTGCTTAATTCTATATTTTTTTCCTCTGAAGCATTGCTTCAGCTGCATCTCAGAAAAAAACAGAGTTTTGTTCAATGGAGTTCTTCAAAGCAATGGATGTTCATCTTAAATGAATACACAGAGTTTGGCAACTCTATTAAGTTTCTCTAAATTCTACTGGACTTCCAGTGTTTTTCTTCAAATTACTGATATATATTAGTTCATTTCCTTTTTTAAGATGGTTTTAAAATTTCATTGTACAAAATTACTATTGCATTTACTTGGAAATGACCAGTTTTATGACTTTGTATGAGCCACTATTCTACTCATAGGCACAGCTAGAGCATAATTATAATCTACTAAACTCTCATTTTTAACACATGTCAAATGTTGGTAAACAGTGAGTCTAGAGTGGGCCAGCAAGTCATTGACTTTTCTTAAGAAACTCTCTTTCAGAAATAAAATAGATGAGACACGTATTTAGGGAGTACTATGTATGTCCACTAAGAGCAATGTAACATTCCTTTTGAAAATTTAAAACAGAAGAATAAATTCCTGATCATGTGTTCTCTTTCTCATCTCTTTTCTAGATTTTGTTTAAAAATCAATTCAGCATATTCACAGTGGCCTCCCAAAAGATTCACATTTAACTCTTTAAAGCTAGTAACGTGACCTTATTTGGATAAAGGGACTTTGAAGATGAAATCGATTTAAAGATCTTAATAGACATTCCCTAAATCCAAGTGTCTTCAACGGCTAAGAGTGGGAGAGACACAGACACAAAGGAGAAATCCACATGAGGAAAGAGACATTAAAGTAGGGTTACATGGCCACCAGTTGAGGAATTCCTCTCTCGAGCCATTAGGGCTGAGACAGACAGTGAAGGAATCTCCCTTGGATCCTTTGAAGAAAGTAGGCCTAGCTGACCAGTTGACACCTTGATTTCAAACTACTGGCTTCCAGAAACATGTAGAAATACAGTTTCTGGGGCTTATTTTTAAAAGTATACTTTGATTTTTTTTAGTTTCATAGAAAAATTGAGTAAAATATACAAAGGTTTCCCATCTATTAACGCCTTACACAAACACGATCTTCTCCACTGTCAACATCTTGTACTAGAATGATGTGTGTGTTAAACTAACATCCCTGTATCACTAGGAACCAGCACCATCAGAAGTTCATAGCTTACATTAGGGTTCACTCTGCATGGTGCACAACTATGTACTGAAACCACAGTTCACTGCTGAGCCAAGTATTTCTTTATTGTTATTAACTTTCTTATTTCTTTTTCATTTTACCGAAATTAATAGTTAACTCGTATTTTCCATTTTTTTAGTTTTTTATTTGTCAATTTCTATGTGACTTTTCACACTGTGATCCAATAGATTTCTTGAAATTCCACTTAACTTGATTTCTTTTTCTCTTGTAGAACTCCTTCTGATGGCTCTAACTTTTCCTGCTTTGATCTGAACTCCGAACTCTACAGGTTGAATGCAACTCTAAATTTTTGAACTTCCCATGACTACTCTGCTCAACTGACCAGCATGGCCCTAACTTTTCCTGCTTTGATCAAACTCCGAACTCTCCAGGTTGAATGCAACTCTAAATTTTTGCACTTCCCATGACTACTCTGCTCAACTGACCAGTCTTTCCTTTGACCTATCTTCCCTGCCTTTTGTATTCTCCTCACTTTTTAGACATACATTCTCTATGATTCCCATAATAAAAAAGGCTCAATGATAATTAATTATTAACTTCTTAATTTCTTCTAAAAAGAACTTAATGCAGTATATTTCAAAGATCTCTTTTCACATATACTAAACCCCTGTTTCCTGGTCATTTGTTAAATTTCTTATTTTTACTTCCCATTAAAAAAAGGCATAAAGAAAAAGACATATGTGTATACACACACTCACACACACACTCACACACAGATATTCTTCTCCACCAAATATCTAGCAATGACATAAAAATTACTCAGAAGACCAGAGTGTGAATTTAAACTATTTAGATGTTTTCTATTGAAGGATTATGAGGTTAAGGTGTCGGAAGAAGATAGAAAATATGCTATTGTGTGCTTTTCTTTGGATATTTGCCCATCGACGGGTCCGTCATTGGTCTTGTGACAAAGGCAACATGGAGTCATAGAGAAATGAGATATTACTTAATGCACTTCTGGCACTTGGTAAGAGACATTAAACCACCAGAGAAATGGAGCTTTGTGAAGGTCAGAACAAACATCTTTCAATTTGATAATCTATTAATACTTACAGTGCTGGAAGAAACCATTACATAAAGATATAAAAGTTTTTGAAACTGCCATTTGGTTTAGATGAAACTGCACTGACATATACTTTCGGATGATGCATGGACTGTTCTCGCAGAAGTACTTATGAGTGAGTTGTGAAATGTCATCATTTGCACACAAAGTTCTGTGCAGTCTTGGCTTTTGTGTATTCGACTTTTCTATCACAATTAAGTGGGCTGTCAAGACTATGTTTTCCAGAGTGGTGAAATGTGACGTATTGTGGTTTGCTTACTCACATCTTGCTTGCTAAAATAGATATCTCTACATACAAAGCACGTCCTTTGATTACTTTTCATTTCAGGCTATTAAACTCATTTTAATCTATGGGCATAGCATTTAAGAAATAGTTTTCTCTTTTCTGTGTACTTTAGAAAATGGTGTGTATGATTATGATTTCTGGATAGGTTAGACATGAAAATTAAGTTATTTTGCAACCAATAATTTGCTTAAAATATAAAATATAAAATAGACAAATGTCATCACTCTGTTGTAATTGAAAATTACTTTTTTCATTGCTAAGTTAAAGAATTGTATGGAGTTCACTCCTCAAAAAAAAAAAAGAGCTTTATAAATGTATCAATATTAAGTCACTTAATTCTTACAATAAGGCTTGTATAGAAGTACCATGCCACCATTTTAAATAAAAGGGCACTAAAATTCAGAGAAGATGAGTAGTTTACCAAATGTGAACCCTTGGCAAATCAGGGAGGGGGAATTTAAATGCAGTCTCTGTAAATTCCACCCCCTGCTGCTTTACAGCTACGTGTGATAATAAGAATATGTGCTCTGGAGTGTTAGGAGATCTTTTCTTAATGTTTACCACGATACTGTGACATAGCAGTCCTTACATACAGGCTGACTGAACCTCCATCTTCAGAAACAAGCATTATGACGTCTTAAGTGATTTAACAATTTTCAGTACTTATGAGCCAGGTACCACTGTCATTTAATGCTTTTATTATATTGAATTCTCACATCGACACTCAGAAGGTAAACTTTATCATTTGCCATTTTACATTTACATGAAATAAAGCCTAGAAATTTCAAATATTTTAATTTATTCAATAAAGAGTATAAATTCTTGGGATTTTGATAAGATCCAGGAATAGGACATTTGAGAAAATGGTGATACTTCCCACCCATATGAATCCTACCATCTAATAAAGAAGGGAATTATTTTAAAAAATCACATAAATACATTGTAAATGACAGTTTATTGCACGTTTTTTAAAGCAAATGCTTCTTGAGCTCAGAATGTCAGTACTAAGAGAATTTAACCTTTCTTGAGTCATATCAATCTACATTAGAAAGGTTTTTTGTGGGTTTGTTTATGGCTATTTCTTGATCTTTTAACTTCCTCTTCTGCACCCTTACTTAAAGGGTGTAATGTGTAATTCTTACATTAAAGTGTTTATTCTGCAAATATACATCCCTGACAAGATCCTGATACATACATGGTACTAAATAATCCCAGAATTTCCTAAATATAAGAGATCATCTTACCCTCACAATACCAAGATCTCGTAGTCACTTTATAGCTAAATGATCAGCTTTATTTTAACTAAGTGTGGGGTAACCGTCTATTATGATTGTTCACATATAGTGTGATAAGAAGCATGTTAGATCACCTACGAACAAAACCAGCAATGTATTCTGTGGGCCTAGTACAAAATAGAAATGAAGTGTCTTTTTTCCAGAAATAAGTGTTACTTTTTTTTTGAGAGATTTTCACTGTAGGGCGCGTGCGCTCGCCAGACAGACAGAGAGAGACATAGAGACAGAAAGCGAGAAATCACCCCCCAGGGGGGATGGTCATGCCGCAATCCCTTCTCCTCCATTCTCCTCTCGGGATCTTGGGCACGCACGCACACACGCCCGGCGTGAGTTTTAAGCCACCGGGTCCGGGACACAAACCGCGGTCGACTACGTGGGAATCCAGCGACATAGCCATTACGCTAACTGCTGGTTCCCAATAAGTGTTACTTTTTTTAAAAAAAATTTGATTAGTTTATCATTATTATTATTATTATTTTCATTATTATTTCTAAAATTTGCTTTAGGGCATGCACACCCACCAAAGAGAGACAGAGAAAGAAAGAGATAGAGACAGTGAGGGAAAGTGAGAAAGCAAGCCACCAGGTCCAGGACTCGAACCATTGTTGGTCATGAAGGAGTCCAACATCTTAACCAGCATGCTACCTGCTGGCCCTGTTCATAAATTATTAATGATTTAAACTTAGCAGTTGAATTGCTACATAAAGTGCTTGCCATTCTGAGCATAGGCCCTATTCATATCATAGGCCATACATCTGTTTATTAAAATTAGTGGATGTTGTAATGAAATATATTTATATTTTCCATGTTTTAAGTGTGTAGAAGGAACCAACACTTCTCTTTTTAAAATTTTATGGATGTGTAGATCCACAAATAGCTGAATTGGGAGTGGATGTAGGGAGTGTTGATTGAGCTAGGAGTCAGACCCACTTACACGCAGGTAAGAGCCGGAAGAGAAGTCACTATGTTTTTCTTCATAATGAAGTCTCTGTGTTTTTCCTCTATGTTCTGGTTAATATAAAATACATGCTCCTTTTACCTGTAGCCAAAGAATCTATGATTCCTTGCTAATCAGGCAGCAGACAGGGATATTGAGCATACTGACAGGGAAAAGGCCCAAGATGCAGTCACAGTGCCTGTTTTTATAGCTGAAAACTGGCTGCACAGGGACTGAAAGCAACTGTAGCTAAGGGCAAAAGTTTCTATTTAGTAACTGAAACTTTAGAAGTGAAGCAAATACCAGTGCTATGGTTTGCTGACTACACCAGGTATAGGGTAATAAATTACTCAGACTGCCATGAAACTAATTTCTAAAGCTTACTTCCTTATGAGAAAGCCAGCCCACTGCTTAGACTGCTTGTTAAAAAAACCCCTCTACTTGTTCTCTTCGTCATCGCACTGGAATCCCTCCCAGCTTGGGAGCTCTGCTCCTTCTCTCTTAATAAACTCCACTTTGCTATTGCCTCTCAGTGTCCATTTTTGTAATTCCTTGTGAGCATAGGTCAAGAACCAGCATGGGTGTTGGGTCTGATCACCCAGCACTCTTGTGTCATGACTACTTTTTATTTTATTTTTTTATTTTATTTTATTTTATTTTATTTTTTGTTTATGAACCACAGATTAGTTTATTTTTAATACCCATCATGCGCTCGCCAGACAGACAGAGAGAGACGTAGAGACAGAAAGCGAGAAATCCCTCCCCCCGGGGGGATAGTCACGCCACAATCCCTTCTCCTCCATGATAGTCACGCCGCAATCCCTGCTCCTCCATTCTCCTCTCGGGATCTTGGGCACGCATGCACACGCGCCCGGCGTGAGTTTTAAGCCACCGAGTCCGGGAAGCGAACCGCGGTCGACTACGTGAGAGTCCAGCGACATAGCCATTACGCTAACTGTTGGTTCCCAAGATACATTTTTTATAAAAAACTTTAAGACTCTGATCCATGTTGTTTAGTCTCTCTTGATACTGAAGTATTATTTTCACTTCCTGGAAAAAAAGTCACAGAAAACTAAATAGTAAACCAACAAAACACTGCAAAGCACCACGTGTTACTTTAATTATAAACATGTACAAGTCAGAAGTTATTAGGAATCATTTTCTTCAACCAAAAAATAGTTTGTGTCTTCATAAGCAAGTAACCATTCCCCACTGATCGATTCTCCATATGACTAGCCAAGCCTTTGTACTGGACACAGTAAGATGGTTGTACATAAATATCACCAAATATCTGGAATGACTTTAGAATAAAGTCCCTGGAACCATGACCTTCCAACAGATATCCTCCCTGGTTCCTGCTCTGTGATTAGCAATTCTTCTGGATTAATAACAGTGACATTACTGCTACTATTGCTGACAATGAACAATGCTTACAAAGATAAATACTATTTCAAAGGAAGAATTTTCATTATCATTTTACAGAGAAATAAATATCTCAAATCAAGAATAGAGCACATTTCTTCCAGTTCAAACAGAATTTCTCTGATTTAAATGACTCTTAGCCATTACACTCTTATTTTAAATTTGCTAAAATTCTATGCATTTTAATACACATGCTTTAGAGTGTTTCACCTAAATTAATAAATATAATAGTACTAGGTTGGTGCAAAGGGAATTGTAGTTTTGCATTATTTAAATTTGCCATTTGATATTAGATACATTCTTAAATAAATGTGGTTATGGTAGATATCGTTTTAATGTGAATTTCTTGCTTTATGATTTTTTTGCTGATGATTTATTACTTGCTATTTATTTTATATGCCATTTAGATGGTGAAAATGATGTTAAACAAAAAGTAAATGTGAGCACTTTTTTTTTCTTTCTTTCTTTTTTTTTTTGCAGAGGTTTTTCGCTATAAGGCACGTGCGCTCACCAGACAGACAGAGAGAGACATAGAGACAGAAAGCGAGAAATCACCCCTGGTGGGATGGTCACGCCGCAATCCCTTCTCCTCCGTTCTCCTCTCGGGATCTGGGGCACACATGCACATGTGCCCGGCGTGAGTTTTAAGCCACCAGGTCCGGGACGGGAACCGCGGTCGACTACTTGGGAGTCCAGCGACATAGCCATTACACTAACTGCTGGTTCCCAGCAATTTTCTTATCCAAGTTCAAAATGGGTTGTGAAGCAGTGGAGACAACTCACATCAACCCCACACATTGACTCAGAAACTGCTAATGGATGTGCAGTGCAGTAGTGGTTCGAGGAGTTTTGTAAAGGAGGCAAGAGCCTTAAAGATAAGAGGCATAGTGAACAGACATCAGAATTGGAAAACAACCAATTGAGAGCAATCATTAAAGCTGATCCTCTTATAATTACATGACAAGTTACTGAAAAATGTCAATGTCTACCATTCTATGTTCATTCAACATTTGAAGAAAACTGGAAAGGTCAAAAAGCTCAATAAGTGGGTGCTTCATGAGCTGATTGAAAATTTTAACAAGACTGTTTTGAAGTATAATCTTCTCTTATTATACATAAAAACAATGAACCATTTCTCATCCAATTGTGAGGTGATGAAAAGTGGATTTTATGCAACAAGCAGCTCATGCATTGAACCAAGAAGCTCCAAAGCACTTCCCCAAAAATACTTGCACCCAAAAAAGGTCAAGGTTGTTGTTTGGTGGGGTCTCACCCTCTACAGATTTCTAAATCCTGTAAAACCATCACATCTATGAATACACTCAGAGCATCAATGAGACATACCAAAAACTGTAATGATTGTAACCGGTGTTGGTCAACAGAGAGGATTCAGTTCTTCTCTATGACAACAGCCAACTACACGTTGCACAATCAATGCTTCAAAAGTTGAACAAATTGGGTTACAAAGTTTTGCCTCATCTGCCATCTCCACCTCATCTCTCACCAGCCGAGTACCACTTCCTCAGCATCTTAACATTTTGTAGATAAAACATTTCCGTAACCAGCAGGTTGCAGAAGATGCTTTCCAAGAGTTTACTGAATCACAAAGCACAGATTTTCATGTTACAGGAATAAACAAACTTATTTCTAATTGGCAAAAATGTGTTGATTGTAATGGTTCCTATTTTGATTACTAATTATGTGTTTGAGTCTACTTAAAATTATTTAAAATTTGCTGCCTGAAACTGCAATTGCTCTCGTGCCAGTCTAATATATATTAACTTTTAGTAATCATAACTGTTAAATGTATACCTTGTCATAATGTCAGGGCACTATATCCCAACAAATATCAAAGCAAGGAGCACAGGAATATTTATTGAACGCCAATATCCAGTTGACATTTCTATAAATGATAGAGAAACAAATATCATTTGTCTACTGTATTAGTCTGTATTCTCAAATTGTCTTTCAGAATCCTACCTTCCGGAGTATATGACTTGTGTAATCCCCTCCTATATAATGTAGGTAGAAAATGAGAATCTAAAGAAATTTTGGTTATTGGGACCAGCAGCTGGCATAATGGCTATGTCACTGGACTCCATGTAGTCGACCGCGGTGAGTCCCGGACCCGGTGGCTTAAACTCACTCCGGGCGAGTGTGCGTGAGTGCCCAAGATCCCAAAAGGAGAATGGAGGAGAAAGAATTGCGGTGTGGTCATCCCCCCTGAGGGGTGATTTCTCTCTTTCTGTCTCTATCTGTCTGGCGAGCACACGTGCCCTATAGCTAAAACCTGCTATGTGACAAAGGGAAGTAGTCACTTGCATGATTATACTATATAAAACTCTTTAAGACTGTGGAAAGAGAATAAGTTAGATTCTCTCCAGATGAACTTGAAGAAGATGTAAACTTTGATGTTACAATCTGCCTATGTAGGACAAGTGGCAAAAATCTGAAGGTAACCCCTAGGAGCCAGTAGATGTTTCTGGCTCTCTTAAAGATAGGAGGAAAACAAGGGTGCCTCTATATTACAGACACAATAACTAGATTTTTTCAATAACCTAAATGACCTTGGACAAAGCTCCAAGCCTCAGATGAGACCTACAACTAAGCTTTTACTTCAACTTTAATCTTGTAAGAATTTGATTGCAGTCTTGTGTGAATCTTACGTAAGCTTGAGTGGGTTCCTTGGAGACTTTCTCAAGCCATGACCAGACTTGTGATCTACAGAAATTGTAGTTGACAATTGTAGTGACAGTAAATGGGTATTGGTGGAAGCAACTACATTGCTTAAAATGTATTAAGCACCATTAGGAGACCATTAGAAAAATTAAATATCCATGTTTATCATGTTCCACCATTTTAGGTGAAATAATCTAAATGCTATAAAATTTAGTACAAAGCTAAATTATTGTTTTCACCTTGAAACCTTTTTTATTTGCATTGAAGGGAGTTGTAATTATTTTGTTTTATTTTCAATGTTTCTTTGCAATACATAGTGAACTTGACAGGAGAAAATCATCTCTTTTTTATTGTCAACAGAATTACCCAGAGAGCAAGTTAAGAACTTTTTTTATACACTGGATAACTTGCTTTCAGGACGATAATATGTATTTGAAGTCACTGCAAATAACTTCTAACCCAAATAACTTCTAACCCTAATAACCCAAATACCTTCTAACCCTAGTAATGTCTAACCCTTTGACTTATGCACTTGAAATGGTAAGTGTAGGGTCTAGACTATGTATGTTATCTCTTGTGAAATATTTAGTGTGTCAGATTTTCATATTCGGTCCCCTCCAGGGCACTGAGAAAAACATTTATTCAGTGTTCAAGGCAGAAGTTTTGATCAAAAACTGTGTCAAATTCACCAAATTTAATGGTGCCTTGCAAGGCATCTGCCTGGCCTTCTTATCAGTTGATTCCTCCCTTTAGTATGTGCCTTTTAAATAGCTGGAGACTTTAAAATTGCTGAGGAATATATCTATATCACATTCAGGTTGTGTCAGTATTTCCCTTCGCTAAGTAGAATACAGTTGTATCCAACAAATTCTGTTTGAATTAGTGTGTAATCTATTCAATAAGTTTGAATTGTTGAGTAGTTTTTTTAGTCTCTAACCATATTTTCATAGTCTTCTTTCTTATTAGCTTAAGCATCTGAAGAATAGTTATGTTCTGTATTTGTTTGAGCATTTTATGTTAGTGAGCACAAAAGTCTTAGTGCTTGATACATTTTGTTCTCTTTAAAGCAATTTTTTTCCAATAATTTTTTTGAGACTTTTTTTTGTTATAGGGTATGTGTGCTCGCCAGACTAGACAGAGAGAGACAGAGAGATAGAAAGTGAGAAATCACCCCCCAGAGGGGATGGCCATGCCGCAATCCCTTCTCCTCCATTCTCCTCTTGGGATCTTGGGCATGCACGCACACGCATCCAGTGTGAGTTTAAGGCACAGGGTCTAGGACTCGAACCGCGGTCAACTACATGGGAGTCCAGCTACATAGCCATTATGCTAAATGCTATAAAATGCTATTGGTCCCTCCAATAACATATTTTCATGAGTTGTAATGCTATCTTAAAACTCGAAAATTATGTAACATTATCACGATACATAATAATTATAAAATTTAGAGCCTGTTGCTTACTGATATTTTGTATCATTACTAATGTTATGATGAATTATCTTGTTGAACTAAAAAGAACATTAAATTTAAATAAAACATATTTATTAAGAAACTGCATTGTGTATTAGGCAGGATTCTAAGGAAAAAACACAAATAAGTAGATAATTGCAGATCATGGAGCAAATGAGGAATGGGGAAAATCATTTATCACTGTGGTTGCTTGTAGATGCTATGGAAAGACTGAAGGGAAGAAACGTGAAAAGTGAAAGACTGGAGAGGGTAATTTTCAATAGAGAGGGCAGGCACCTAGTAAAGATGGTGGCCTTTGAGTGAGCCCTGAAGGACGTGAGGGCTGTACCATGTGGCTATCTGACGAAGAGCATGCCAAGCAAAGGGAACAATGAATGCTGACATCTGTACTGTGGCTGATGGCGTAGGTGGAGACCAGTGGGAAATAAGATCTAAGAGGTCATTGGAGCCTGATACAATAGATCTTTATAGGCAATTACAAACTCTTAGGCATTATACAACGTGGTGTTGGAAGTCACTGAAATGTTTTTATGATAGAAATGAATTGATCTAACCTTTAAAAAAGCATTGTGGCTGCTCATTGGAGAATATATAATAATGGGATGGGGGCATTTGTAAAGTTACTGTAACTAGAAAAAAATATAGAGAAAGTAAAGTGAAGAAAAGAAAGAAAGAAGAGAGGGAAGGAGGGAGGAAGAGAGGGAGGCAGAGAAATTATGTCTTTGGGACTAGAATGTTTGTAGTGAAAGCTGCTTAATTCTGATGATTTTAAAACACAGTGAACAGAATGTTGCTGACAGATTGAAGGTAAGATGAGAGGAAAAGAAAGGATTGGACGTAAGCATAAACTATTTGACTAAAACTACTGAAAAGATCCTAGTGCCATGTTTCTAATAATGTGGGAGAACCAGAGGTTAGCGGCTGAAGAGATGAAGTAGTTCGTGACATTAACACTGAAATGTGGCTAACCTCTGCTTGTCTCATTACAGTAAATACTGATGTGAGACTATGGCTTATTAAAAGGTATATACTAAAATGTTAGTGCAATTAAATTGTTACATATTAATAAATCCATTATGACCTCAATTAGTCTTCCACCCATGGTTGTCCCAAAGATGACTCATTACGAAAAGAAAATAAATAACTTTAGCTAAATAAACAGATTAATTATTTTTAAGAGCTTTTTTTTTTTTTTTCTGTAGGGACATGTGCTCACCTGAGAGACAGAGAGACAAAAATTGAGAAATTCTTCCCAGCCCCCAGAGGGATGGCCATACCAAAATCCCTTCTCCTTCATTCTCCTCTCAGTATCTTGGGCATGCACACATGCTCCTGGCATGAGTTTTAAGTCACCAGGTCCAGGATTAAAACTGTGGTCAGTCATGTGGGTGTCCAAACATGTAACCATCACATCATCTGCTGGTCTCAAGTAAATTGATCCTTTAAATGCTCCCATAATTGATTTAAACAAACACTAATATATTATTTAAATAAATACAAACAAAAGCTTGTTAAGGAATAGAAACTAAAATATATTGATGTGTGTATATATATATATAGATATAGATATATATATGGAGAGAGAGAGAGACATGCACACATACACACACACACCTATATATATAATTTAATGCAAAGAACATTACTTAAAATGAAAAAAAAGTTAAAATGCACAGAATAGAAACAGTGGAAAACAGAATTAATATTATTTAAAAATCAAGAGTAAATGAGAGACTGGTCATAAATGAACTCAAATTCTCAAAGGCTACTGTAATTTTATAGCAAAATGAAATGATGAACTCCAAAGCAAGGGATTTGCAAGAAAAAGCCCTTCTCATTGATCTATTCCATTTTAATTTCAGAAAGGACCTTTTTGATCTTTTTTATATTCCTCTCTGTGAAATATTTAACTGTACCCTGGGATATAAAGCTGATGTTCAAGAGGAGTTAGAATGAAGCACAGCTCTGTTAAAGAAATATCAAAGAACAATTGTGTTTGCTTTGGCCCTTTATCTCTTTTTATTCCTTCCTTTGTCCTTCCTTTCTTCTCATCTGTACATCTTTGTCTCTGAAATATTTCAGCACAACTTGCCATTATTTTCCAACTTAAGACACGCTTTATGTTGCCTTTTCTGTTTTAACATTTACTTGGTAACTAAAAGTAAGGTATGCTTTGTACATTTAATAAAATTACAGAAGAAAGCTTTGATTATATTCATAGCACCTTTGTTGAAAGATAGTTGGTTTAACAAAGTAAGTATAGTTATTTAAGTTTCAAAAGAATGCAAGAAAGAAAAGCCATCAGAAAAAAACATACAATACCTTTGCTTCTGTAAAGGTAATAATTCACTTGGAATTCTGCAAGCTTTTACTTTTGTCTTCCCCATATTCGAATATTTAAGAAAGTCCAGTTGGACAGTGACTTTTTAAAATAGAAGATAATATCATGTTTACATGGCAAATGCCATTTTAAAAATCAACTTCAGATTTATAATCTAATATATAAATACATGTAAATAATTTAATGAGATTGTCTTATGTCCTATAATTAAAATGATTCTACCATCAGTAAATCTGTAAGGATAAGACATAGTCTCTCTCTCTCTCTCTCTCTCTCTATATATATATATATGTATATATATATGTATGTTTGCTATAGGGCATGTGTGCTCACCAGAGAGACAGAGCGAGACAGAGAAAAAGAAAGCGAGAAATCATCTCGCAGTAGAAATGGCCATCCTGTAATCCCTTCTCTTTCATTCTCTTCTTGGTTTTTGGTCATGATCACACATGTACCCAGCATGATTTTCAAGTTGCCAGATCCAGGACTCAAAGTGTGGTCGGTCACTTGGGAGTCCAGTGCCATAACCACTATGTCACCTGCTAGCCCTAATAAATTCTATATTAATATGTTTAAACTTTTGTCCTAGGGAATAAGAAAATAACAGGTAGCCATATCTCACATAGGTAAATGCAAATGCCAGTCCTTATAAGTTATGTCATATGCTCTTCTGAATGTTTCTCCTGCTCGGTAAATAATACTTAATGTAACCATAAAGCCAGGAATCGTACTTAATTCTTTCTCTCATTCATTTTCTTAGTGGTGGTGGCGGTGTACTGAAGTACATGGATGGTCTCACTCCCATGTCTGGCATATTATTTAAAAGGTCCCAGATGTGTTCACCTGAGCTTACCATCTGTGACTAGAGCCTTTGTATGTGGTAACTACAGCATGCATTCTCAGGACACTCCACAAAATCTTGGTCAGCCCCACTTAGTGAAAGATGGACACTATTTGCATTTTGAATTTTGGCTGAACTTACTGACTTGATTGAAAATGGCATGACTCTAATGTCATGTCTCACGGAATATTTTCATAACTAAATAGGTGATTGTTATTTGGACAGTCTATAGATGTCCAAATAACAATGTTGAAGCTACCCAAGTAGGATTGTATTCTAATTTTTCCACCTCTCTCCCTTTCTAATAATATTGTCAATAACCAAACATTTCCATCTAATTGTTCTTTGAAAACTGTTCTAGGAGAACTCACCAAAGTTAGAGTCCTTTCCCCTTGTAGAGTTCTAGTACAGACACACTCTGGCAAAGAAGCAACACTAATTACCTTGTCCCCTGTAATTTCCCTTCACATTCTATCATTGATAGCTGAATCCTTTCCTTTATTTTCCCACTTTGCCAAAGCACAGATTGATTTCAGCTAAATGAATTAAGTCTCTACACACTTAGGAAGGTGAGTAATACAGTAATAGAAGCATCACATATGCGTGAAGGCCAAAAGTTAATAGACTACACTGTTTTGCAAATCTCAGTGGTGTTTCCCAATGTATTTTTAATAGATAAAAATGCCATCCTGAAATTATAAAGGGGGTGTGAGGAAAAATGGTCAAACATTTTATGAAATAAAAATGTGCATGTAATTTCACCCACTATTCCCTATTCCCTTTACGGAGGGATTGTATGGGATTGTAGTAAGGAACATAAGAGAGTAAGCATGAGATTACACTCACATAGCAATAGTTTCCTCTGCTGAACTTAACCCTGAGGTTACTCATTGCTGAAGAAAACATGACAAGTATAATAATGTGATTCTATTGTTCTGTTTCTTTCTTTCCCTCAACATGACTTCACAACATAGAAGCATCTGTTTCTCAAGCAAGCACACACACACACACACACACACACACACACACACACACACAGAGAGAGAGAGAGACAGAGACAGAGAGAGAGAGAGAGAGAGAGCAATCTAGTGAAATACAGAATAGATCTTTTGTGTAACTTTAATATAGCATGGTTCATGACATAGTTAATGGAAATTTGTATTATATGGTATTTCTGCTTCATGAGTTGAATTCTGAAGTAAAACTTCTAGTAAAATTTGATTCCATTTTATTGATTCCCTCATTAACTCATTCTGTTTACTCTTATCTCCCATTCAAATAATAAATGGGAACTGAAATGCAAGGAGATATTACCTTGAAAAATGAAATTGTTGACAATTTCGTTTCCTGTAGAAATGGAAGGTAATATCTTATTTCAAAATCAAATGGGCTAAGTTTCAGACCAAACATAATTCAAATTTCACTCATCAGTTATAAAATACTACACATAAAGTATTTAACAAAATGCTTGGTAAGTGTTCACTAAGTGCTAACTTTTTATCATAATAAAGATATTATTATTATCATCGTTTTAATTTGTATATATCCGCTTAATTGATCTGCCCAATTCTAATACCTTAGTACTCACATCTAGATTTAATAAGGAAAGTCTAATTAGCTAAATTAAGAGTTTACAGGCAAGAAATGTATTAATCTACAGAGTGGATATGACCTACTGGCACTGACTATTCAATAAAGGTAACAGACATAGCAGAGTAGGAATAACTTCTATTGATCAACCCATTGTATAGAGGCTTAGGTGGCTGTATTTCACTTGACCAATTGCGCGGTTGTAACCCTAGACCATTGGCTTAGAGAAACACACAGGGTACATGTGCATGCATGTTCAAAACCCGAAAAGGAGGGAGAAATGGAGAAGAGACTGTGGTGTGACTGTGCCCCAAGGGGGTGTTTTGTCACATTCTGTGTCTCTCCAGCAGACAAAATTTGAGAGGAACGGAATCAAAATTTGAGAAGAAGGGGATTAAAATTTGAGAGGAAGGGGAGAAAGGGGGGGGGGGAAGAAGTAAATCTTTTAAGGGACATAAAAATGGAAAATTATCTATTGATAATAAAATATATGATATCTCTAACTGGACTAATATAAATGTATTCATGCTGGGAAAATTCATTTGTATGCTGCAATGATATACAGTGATTGACTGTATATAAATAAATAAGCAAATGCATTTCATTGTATGCCTGGGAGGAAAGGAAATGCATTACTAGTACCAGAAAAATAAAATCGACATGGATCTAATCAGGCTGTGGACTAATTTTTAGGCAAATAGTATATTAATAAAGTACTTTTCAATATTGTCACTGCAAACCACTTCTTAATATATGATGATATTTAATTTTAAGAAGAGACGAAAGAAATAATTTTTACTAGTTGTTCATGTTACATGCAATGCATATAATGTAATATAAGACCATATACATAAGACTGTTTCTATCTATCTGCAGTGAGTGTAGGCATCCTATCACAAAAATCTAAAAAAAAATAAAATAAAATAAAAAAACAGCTGTTGGGGGGAACAGCAGTTAGTGTAATGGCTATGTTGCTGAACTCCCATGTAGTTGACCGTGATTCGAGTCCCAGACCCGGTGGCTTAAA
>NW_006207069.1:131648-150878 GCF_000334495.1 Tupaia belangeri chinensis
CTCTCTCTCTGTGTTTCTGGCAAGTGCATGCACCCTATAGC
The DNA here is from genome assembly GCF_000334495.1 of Tupaia belangeri chinensis. Taxonomy (NCBI): domain Eukaryota; kingdom Metazoa; phylum Chordata; class Mammalia; order Scandentia; family Tupaiidae; genus Tupaia; species Tupaia belangeri. The sequence goes on from NW_006207069.1 coordinate 131,690, forward strand.
AAAAACCTCTCAAAAAAATAGCTATTGGGGCCAGCAAGTGGCATGGTGCTTAAGGGTTCTGGATTCCCACATGGCCAACTGCAGTTCAAATCCTGGACCTGGTGGCTTGCTTTCTCACTTTCCCTTTCTGTCTCTCTCTCTCTCTCACTCTGATCAAATTACAATTTAAATAAATAAATAAATTTAAATAAAATAATTATTAAAAAAATAGCTATTAAGCAACAGAAACTCAATATTTATTACAAAGTAGTAGATATATTATTTAACTATAGTATACAATGTCTATAAATTAATAGCTAGTGTTTTTTTTAATTTTGGACAAAAAAACAACTTTAGTATTTGTTAAGAAACTTAAGGTTGATTTAAAAGGGAATAAAAATTAGCATAATATTTTGAAAAAATTCCACACATAGCTAAAACTCCCTCCCAGAAAAGAAACTATAATTTTTAACACTAAATGTAAAAAGTGAGCAAAGTATCTCTAACTATTTAAGAGGTTAATAGAAATATTAAGTTTATGTTACTAACAATTTATTTTCATGTTCATTTATTGTTTCCAATTCTAAGCTTATATGGACCAAGTGAAGAAGATAACCTCTGTCTCATTTTCTGCTCTGATGAATCTACCTGTGAATAGAGAAATTGTTTAACAGGGTGACAGCCAACAAAGGGAAAGATGTATTATTGCACCACATGAAAAAGAGCTCGAGAAATATTTGCAAGTGACAAAAACTGAGCTGTTGAGGTAGTAGTCCTGCCATTTTTCCTGTACCATATAATTAATAATAAAGACATCTGTTCATAGTATCACCATATTTTTAATAGAAACTGTGTCTCAGGCCACTATAATGTGAATACATGACCTATTCCTCATGTTCACTGTTGACTAGATCATCACAAATAAAATACAGCCCTGAATAATGATGACTTTTGAAGTCTGAATATTTGTTGTGAAACTTCTTTTTTATTTTATCAGTCCAGTAGTAAGACAACTTCCTCTGGGAATACAATGTTACCAGTAACAACCAAGAACTGAAAACACTTTTGTATACTTTTATACCAAATATTTTTTTTAAGTAGACTATGTCATAAAAATAAAGTTATTTATGTACAATGGAAAATAAATGAAAAGCAAAGATTAAATAACCATGTCACTTGTCATCTTTATTGTTAATAATAGTAATGTTTGTATATAAATCTAAAATATTTCAAAGATGATTTTTATCTGAAGATTGTGAATTTACCTTGAACTTCTTGGTTTTAATGAAAGATTATTTTAGTTTTGAGAGAGTATTAATTGAGAAACTATTCAAATGATTTTTTGTTAGAGCATCAGGAATTGAAAAAATAACTAGAAGTATCTATCACTATAACTTTTATTCTAGGTCACAAACAAGGTAATGGCTATTTTGATAGCATGAATGGCATGACATTGTATTACTTTCTAACCCATATCTATTATAGTTTTATCTTCAGTAAAGAATCACATTTAAAGAGGCTTACTCTTGCCATGGTAAAATTGTCCTCAATTTTTGTTGAATTCAAGAATGTGTTTTTGATCATTTATTACTTATAGATATTTAGACTAATAATAAATCAGCACAGACTTCATGAGTAACTTCATATTAGGCATTACATGAAATACAATACTTGAACTGAACTAAAATCAGCTTAAAAACAAAGCTAGAAATATCCAAAACTAGAGCTATTACTCCTGATGTTAATAACTACTTTTATCAGAATGTTGAGGGACCAGCAGGAGGCATAGTAATTACGTCACTGGACTCCACATGGCCGACTGTCATTCAAGTCCCAGACCCAGTGGCCTGAAACTTGCACCAAGCTTTTGTGCCAGCATGTCCAAAGTCCCAAGAGGAGAAGGGATTGTGGCATGGCCACCTCCCTCTGGGAAGTGATTTCTTACTTTCTGTCTCTCTCTTTCTCTATGGTGAGCACATGTGTACTATAGCAAAAATCTCTCCTTAAAAAAAAAAAATGTTGATGTGCATTTTGGAAAATAGCTTTATAAACATTGGCCCTGTGGGTACCAACAATCCTCTAAGGTGAACAAGGCAGGGGGTATTCATAGTCTGACATAATAAGTGAAAGATAACTCACCTAGACTGCACGGTTATTGTGTGTTCGTACTCATTCCAAGCAATTGTGCTTTCTAGTGCACCACAGTGTGTAGATTTTCCTAGCCAGGGAATTGAGAAGAATTTTATGAGAATTGTGTAAATCTTTAAAGCTCCCACAGCCTCTTCCACAACACCTCCATGCTCCAAAAAGACAAAAGTAAAATAAGCAGAAGGATAAAATTCAACCAACTGAAGTACATTAGGATATGTAGGCATGATTCTATTTCTGTTGGAAACGCTGTAATTTTGACGATGAAGAATAAAAGTTTCAATGAGTTTTGTTAGCTTAGAAGTGGACGAAAATGATGCATTTATTTATTTGTTTTTTCACTCTTGCACCTATTCACTTAATAAACATTGAATGAGATTTTTCATGCATAAGGAACTAGGAAGGTACAGGTACGTGTCACTTGAGGACAGGGACACGTTCAGAGAAAGATATCATTAGGTGATTTCATTGTCACACAGATATCATAGCGTATACATACCAAACCTACACTGCACAGCCTACTGCACACCTAAGCTGTATGTGTGGCCCCTGGTTCCCAGGCTACACACTTTTACAGCATGTGAGTGCTCAGAATACTCTAGACAATGGTCTTTGTTTATCTGAACAAATCTAAGCATAGGAAACATTCAGTATAAATACAGAAAAGGTACACCTAATAGGTTACATCCCAGGAATGGAGTTTGCAGGATGGAAGTTGCTGTGGGTGCGTGAGTGACGAAGAACAATAGAAGCCTAGCCGTTACTGTACACTATGGAGACTTTAAATCCTATACACTTCGGCTGCATTGTATTCATAAAACTATCAGCTCTTCAAAATAAAGCAAACCAGCTTACAGTGATATTTTGGCTTTATAAACTTTTAATTTTATTAGAACTTTGACTCTTTTATAATAAAATTTCGATTAAAGCACGTTGTGTAGTGTACAGCAATATTTTCTCTCTTCTTTTCTGTTAGTTTTTTTCTACTAAAAAATTTTTTTTCCAGACATTTTTGTTCAAAGCCAAGACAACCACACGCATTAGCTGAGGCTTATGCATGGTCAGAACCACCGACATCACTGTCTTCCACCTCCTTATCTTGTCTCACTGGTAGGGTCAATGATGAACAAGACAATAAGACAACAAGGGTCAAGAAAACAAGCACTAGAGAAAATGATGCAATCGAGAAACACTGTAAACCCAAAAGAAATGCTGCTGTTGTCCACATAACATACACACTTAGAGTCAACAATTTTTTTCATGAGTAAGAACACCCCTAAATAGCCATATAAAGTATAGTAAATACCAGTTCCACAGTGACTTATGGTCATTCTCATGTATCATTTACTGTACATAATTATTGACTGTAGAAAATTCCATGTGGTATGCTCTCATATATGATGAGCAGGGCTGCAGGTGCATTTACACCAGCACCACAATAGATGTGTGAGGAAGGTGCGGCGCTGCAGTGTTATGAGGACTATAACGTCACAATGAGAGGAACTTTTCAGCTCCATTATTATCTACAGGACCACTGTTCTATACACACTTTGGTGATTGAAACATTGTTATGTAGCACCTGCCTGTACATAAGATGAAAAGGGGACATACAATGTCTCTCCTTCATAGCCTGCATTCTATGGCTGAAATTGATTGACTAACAGTTGAACAAGCACAAGAGATGGGTGTGAATGTCAGACGAGGTGTATGTGGAGGAGTGGGGCCTAACGAAGGTCATTTGGAGAAGGGATACAGAGGTAGAGCATTGATGGGATAGGGAGGTGTGGTGTTATCTGTTAAAGATATTTTGATCAACGGGTCTGGGGAGAAATGTGCACACATTGAAATGGTCTCATGATAAGCCAAACAATATGATTGAAAGTATATACAAAAAAACAAATAATAAATAATCTGAAAAACAAACAAACAAACAAAAAACATTAGAACAAATAAAGCTTTCATTCAACCCCCCCAAAAAAAAAAGATGAAAAGAGTATAGATTTTGCTCTCCGAGAACTGAATTCCACAGAAAATAAGCAAGTCCCCCCAATACACATGTATTTATAATTAACATTTTTTGCAACCTACATAGGCTTTTAAAAACGTATCTTTTTTTAATACATTCCACCACTGCATACCATCACAGCTTGTGAAATGAGTTTTCCCAGCATAAATGCAGTGTATAGTAGTCCAGTTAAAGGTATTATCAGACATGAAACATGTATTTTTTTAATTACTACAATGATACCATCAATGTAGAATAATTATTTAATCTTCCTATGGTCTGTACAACAAAACTGAGGTTCTTACACAGCGGGTCTCAGGTATTATCACACGCATTGCAGCAGAGCTGAAAATAACAGCACAGGTTTTTGACACCAAGACTTCTGACATCCCGCCAAACAGTCTCACCTAAACAATGCTTACAGCAGGATCTCAATTACTTGCACAATGATAAATTCACCCTCTCCATAATTAAGCTATGCTTTTTCCAGTTGTGTATTAATCAGACAAGGCGAGTTTTATAGAGAGAAAATATCTTTAATGTCTCTGCTGTCCATGATTTTGTTTATAGTTTTAGATTCAATATATTAATTTATTATTTCATTTTATCGCAGTCTATAAATAAGGCTCTAAATATTTAAGTGCAACAATAGCTAGAAATGTAGTTAATATTCACCATATGGATGCCAACTCATTTCTCTTCTTGTCAGCATCGGATTAAACACCAAAGTAATGTATTATTTATAGCCTAAGGGAAAATCCTGTACTGCTGTAACTTTTAGCGATGTTTCTATTAACCAGCTAGCTGCTCTGTGGGATAACACTGTGTACAAACTCAAAACCATCACACCTCCCCTGACACATATTTTTTTAAAGATAATGAGACCATATGAAAGAAAAAGCAAGTATTTCTAGGAAGAAATTTACTGGTTTATCAAGAGCATAATGATTTATTTCATGAAGTGGGTCTAGCACGATTCCAAAGAACGTTCAAGGAAAACCTTGTTTCAAAGAATGTTCTGTTGTATAGAGTGCATTTCCACTCAAAATCCTTTTAACACATTATTGCTAAGACTAATAAACATGCATCACACTTTATGTTAATCTCCCTCATTCGTGCAAGAATTATGACATAATTCAGGGATTAGTAAAGTAATTCCCACTATTAGTCTATGGCTCTGCAGACATCTGGAAATAATTGCAATCCTAACAAATACTGTCTTGCAGTTTTGAGGACTTATGCCACCACATACTAAAGGTGTCCCTAACTCCTGTAACAGCTGTCATCCGCGTTCCTGGTGATTGATGACAGTAGAGCTACAGGTAAATTTTCAAGACTCTTTCTAGGTGTCTTTTTTTCTCTATATTTTTGTTCCTTGTGACCTGTTTCCTCCTTGCCTCCCAAGATCTCTCTCATATTTATTCCCTGGCTACTTTTTCTACAGGCCATTCTAAGTAAATTGAACATTTCTACTGCAGTATCACACTGAATTTCCACCTACCCTGCCCCTCCTCCTTTATTCAAAATGTGTATCTTTAAACACTTGCATACTGTTTTAATATTTTAATTCTAGAAAACTATTGAATATCTAATCCCAGTTGCTAAATATTCCATTTAATGCCAGCGTAAAACAAACAGATGCAAAAAAATCAGATAATCATGTTTTAGAGACTAAGAAATAGAGTAAACAAATAATGAATAATGTATTAATATATTTGATATTTTGATCATTTTGTAATGAAAAAGTCAGGGTCTTGTGAGAGGAAATAAATTAATGAGGTTCTTTGATTAAATGAATTTGCCCACACTAATACTTGTTAAACAAATTGAATCTTTTTTGTTTTTTTTGTTTGTTTGTTTTTGATTTTGCTAGAGGGCTCACGTGCTCACCAGAGAGAGATGAGAGAGACAGAGAGAGAGAAATAGAAGAAAAAGGAGAAATCACTCCCCAGGGGAATGGCCACTCTGCAATCCTTACTCCTCCATTCTCCTTTTGGGGACTTGGGAACACATGCATATGCACCTGGTGTGATTTTCAAACTGCTGGGTCTGGCTCTCAAACCACAGAGCCAGTCATGTGGGATGCAGTGCCCCAACCTCCACAACTCCTCCTGGCACAGACCAATTAAATCTTTGTTAGATCAATCAGTACCCTTTTCCTACCTCCTAGCTACCATCTTTGACACCTAAGATTCTTTTTCTAGTATCCATTTACATCTATTTCAAGTTTACCATGGCCTTGGCACTGTAGTTCTGGTTACTAGCACTTATTAGCTAATAAACTGCTTTTAATTCACAATAAAATTCTGGGTCAGCAAGGTGACATGGTGGTTAAGGTGGCTGGATCCCAAATGCCAATCTACTGTACAGCTCAGTCTGCAAAACTGACACCTTAAAAAACATTTTGGGCCCTTGTGTCTGCATGCCCAAAAACCTGAGAGGAGAATGAAAGAGAAGGGACTGTGGTGTGGTCGTTTCCCTTGGGGATTACTTTCTCACTTTCTCCAACTCTTTCTCTCTCACTCTCTCTCTTCAGTGAGCACATGCACTCTATAGCAAACATCAACAAAAAACAATGAAAATGCTAATGTCATGAGTTGTCTTTTTTTTATAAACATATCATTTCAAAAAGGTATTCATCCAAAGAAATGAGTTCTCAATACATGTACTTTCATATAAGAGCTCCCAAATGATTTTCCCCAAGACAGCTGTCTAATGAAATCCAGACAACATGAAAGAAAGCAAAACAAAAATAAAAAATCAAAGCTCAAAACATAAAACACATGTATTTCTGAAATTTTAAAAACATGTTAATATATTCCTAGGAAAATACAGTAAATATTTTTTTAATTAGCACTAAAATATAACTTATAATTGTTCTCTAGGACAGGATTGGAAGATGATGATACAGAATGAAATTTCCCTTGCTGGTCTCCTTTATCATATCATATATTATTTGTTTGATCTGTTTTGGATTCATGCTAAGTATGCTTCTACTTCGTGTAATCACACTAATAATAGTAACTAAAGTGCAATGAAACTAGACACACTATAATAAACAAGCTACAATAAAATAAAAAAAAGTTATGAAAACAAATTATGAATTGCAGAGGTGTTTTGTTTTCATGTGGTTGTTCAGTGTAAAGGTTATTGTGTGTTCTATAAACACCTTTAATATAAAGCTTTTTCTTATGATATATGAAGTAGAACTATTTTCCTAGCATCTTCCAGTTAATTCTCAAGTAAATATACAATTCAATGAATTTACTCCTGCAATGAATATTTATGATTAAATAAATAGCTAAACGCTATTCTAGGTTTTAGGGATATGTATGAAAATGAAAAGGAAAAAAAAAATCTTCTTGACTGCAATGTTCATTTCTAGGATGGAAGAGGGGTGCAGTTGCTTTCATTTAAATACTATGTCTTGTTTCATTCAGTGATAGGTCCCATGAGAATAAAGTACAGGAAAGGGAGATAGGTACTGGGGAAGATTTGCAATTTTAGAATACCATTTTCAGGGCCAGAAGTTGGCTTGGTGGTTAAGGCATTGGACTTCCACATGGCTGACTACAGTTCAAGTTCCAGATCTGGTAGCTTGCTTTTTCACTTTCTTTCTCTCTCTCTCTCTCTGTCTCTCTCCCTCTCTCTCTCTGGTGACCTCATGTGCTCTATAGCACATGAGTTTTCAATCCTACTTCTTCACAGCATGTAAATGTTGCCACATGTTACTGGACTTTGTTTGCTTATATTTTCTCGAGGATTCTGTGCCCATATATATATATATAAGTGAATTTTTTCTTTAGCTTGTTAATATAGTAGATTACACTGATAATTAAATATTAAACCAGCCTTGCATGGAAAGAATAAATGCCACTTGGTCATAATCTATAGTCTTTTTCAAATGTTACTTAATTCAGTTTGCTCATTTGTTGGGAATTTTTGCATTTATTGTCATAGGAAATTTTGACCTGAAGTTTTCTTTTCTTGTGATATTATGTGTCTTATTTTGGTATCACAGTAGTACTGGCCTCATAGAAAGAGTTGCAGAGTATTCCTTCCTTGTGTATATATTTTAAAACATGTGAAGAATTGTTACTAACTCTTTTAAAATGTTTGGTAGAGAGAAGGCCCCATAACCTGGTTATTAAATGAACCAGATCCCACATGACCGACCATGGTTCAAATCTCAGTCCAGTGCCTTGAAAAATGAAACTAGGTATGTGCGTGTGTGCCCAAACTCTTAACAGGATAGAAAAATATAAAAAAAAATAATTATGACATGTCTGATCCCCACAGGGGATTCTTTCTCCCCACTCTTGCCTATCTTTGGCAACTGCACACACCTGTTGACAATTAAAATAATGCCCACAAACAGATGAATGGATTGAAAAAGTGTGGCACATATACACTGTAGAATACTACTCACTAAAACAAACAAACAAACAAACTATGATACCCTGGCATTTGATAGAAATTAGACAAAGATGGAGGATTTACTGCTAACCAATGCAAGCCAGTCTATGAGAGGCATTGTATGTCCTTACTAAATGTATACCAAATATTAGCACTCTATGGTAGAAACTGAAAGATTGGAAGATATAAAAGCATCGAGAGTAATGGTGATACTATAGACAGTGCAGGAGGCAAGTGGGGAATGGGAGAGGGTGAGAGGCTGGGAATCAAGAAGAAACAGAAGCAAAACTTTTAAAGGACACAAAAAAGGAAAATTATCTGTTAATCTGTTGATGATAATGTATACGGTAATACCTTTGACTCTACCAATACACAATGTATTCATGATGGAAAAATTAATTTGGTATGCTGTAATGATACAGAGTGATTGAATGCAAAAAAATTAAAAAATAAAAGTAAATAGACAGATATATAAAATAACTGATGGAACTCTCCAGTGAACCCTAGGTCTTTGGGTATTTCTTTTCAAAAATTAAATCTATTTTTTTCTTTAGTGTGGAGTCTCATTTTTGTGCATCTGAAACTGCTATTAAAATAAAGTTTTCAAATTATAAAATAATAATATATGACCATGTACAAATTTCAAAAATTATACACAAAAAGTTTGCAATGAAAAGTGTATTCCTAATCTCGTTGACATCACACACTAGTACAACTCCTAATTTACTATGGACATTTTGCAAAATAAAAAAACTACATGTGCATATTTTCCTCACAAACGCTATCTGCAATGTTGTGAAAGTTGTTTTTATATGTAATTATACATCTTGGAACATAGTCTTCCTAAGTGTCTGTAAAGATACCTCATTCTATTTAACACCTGTATAGTTATTCACTGAGAAGGTATGTTTTAATTTATTTAATCACTTGCCTAGGAGAGATATTCATGATTTTGCTACTGAAAATATAATAGGCTATGTTAAACATCAGCCTTGAAAAAGACAGTATATTCAGTGGTTATGTTTGTTGACTCTGGAACTAAACCTGTCATCGTTTGAATAATACTTGCTCCACTTACCCTTGAACTGTATAGTTTATACAATTCTTTAATATCTCTATGGCTCAGTTTCTCTAGTTGCAGGATATCATATACCATCCTTTTCACCGACAAGGTATCAGGGCTGGTATGCAATTATATATAAAGCATATAGATCAAGGTCAGGCAACTGTATACATCTGCTGGTATCTGTTAATCTGTATAATTTAATCTCCAGGTAAAGCATGAATATTTTTTAAGAGAGATTTTTGCTATAAGGCATGCCAGAGAGACAGACAGAGACAGAAAGTGAGAAATCACCCAAAGGGGAGATGGCCATGCCACAGTCCCTTCTCCTCCATTCTCCTCTTGATATTTTGGGCACACACGCATATGCACCTGACCTGAGTTTTAAGCCACCAGGTCTGGGACTTGAACCATGGTTGACTATATGGGAGTCCAGAGACATAACCCTTATGCCATCTGCTGGTTTCAACATAGTAATTTTTTTTCCAAAGAGTATTCATGGCTTCAAGGTTTTTGGCAAATAGTTATTTTACAAGTTATAATATTTATTTTGAATCTAGGTATTCTCAAAATTATGATATTATTTTATTTTTTATTTTATGATCTTTGCTGCCTTTGCATAATATTCTGGAGGAGAAAGGGAAAATTGTGTTTCAGGCCATTTCAATCACAGAAAAAGTCCTCCTCAAGCACAAATTAGATTGACATACATGATTATTTTGTCATAAATTGTTTATTTTTGATCTTGCATAGCTTAACTAAATTAGAACCCTTAAATATCTTAACTTTGACACATGTGCATCACATTTATATATGTGTGTTCATGTATAATTCAATTGATATTTGTTGAATTTAATATGTGTGGTATTATAAGAACTCAAATGGAAGCTGTTATTACTATTTCTCAAATTTACATTTTCCCCTTTCCACAATTAGCATAGTATTTTATTAATGAGAGAGAGAAGGAGAAGATAAGGAGAGAAACAGAGGCAAAGAGATAAGTATTCTTTTTTAGGAAGAGATTTTTGCTATAAGGCACATATGCTCACCAGAAAGACAGAGAGAGAGAGAGAGAGAGAGAAAGCAAAAAGTCATCACCCAGGGGGATGGTCACGCCGCAATCCCTTCTCCTCCATTCTCCTCTCGGGATCTTGGGCACGCACGCACACACACCTGGCGTGAGTTTTAAGCCACCGGGTCTGGGACGCGAACCATGGTCGACTATGTGGGAGTCCAGCGACATAGCCATTACGCTAACTGCTGGTTCCCCTGAGATACATATTTTTAACAGAGTCTCGCAGTGTTGTGATCCTCCAGTCAGACACTCCTACATAGCCAGGATTACTCCTAGTTTGTTGAGGTTGATTTGGGAACTAAATTCTGGCCTCCCATGTGGTTCTAGGCTTGCAAAGTGATACCCAACTGCTGGTTCCAACATTGCTGGGACCATTTAGCATTATTTGTACAGATATATGTTACTTTTGAAAATAGAAGATCCTGGGACCAGCAGCTGTAATGGTCATGTTGCTGAACTCCCACATAGTCTATTATTTGAGTCCCAGACCCGGTGGCTTAAACTCACTCCAGGCACATGTGCGTACTTGCCCAAGATCCCAAGAGGAGAATGTAGGAGAAGAGATTGTGGCATCACCATCCCCCCAGGGAATGATTTCTCACTTTCTGTCTCTCTGTCTCTCTCTGTCTTTCTGGCAAGCACACGCACCCTATAGCAAAAACCTCTCAAAAATTAAAAAAAAAAAGAAAGAAAGAAAAGAAAAAGAAAATAGATCTTAAGTGATTATATACATAGATGATCTATATTTAAATTTACTTTCAAGGATTTTTTTCATTTCCACTTGACTATAGCTTATCAAGTTTTTCTCCCCATTTTTCTGGAACCCATGTAGTTGAATACAGTACTAAGAAGGTTGTCTTCTGTAAAAATCTTACATGCCAACTCACACATGTATAAGAGGCTATCGTGAATTTATAAGAAGATAATTATTTTTTAAATATAGGAAAAATTCAGAATCCCATTATTCATACCCAGAGTATGAATAAGTGTTAAGGCTCTTAGCTTAAATACCTCTCTTCAAGTCTAAAGTCTTTACTTTATTATCAACATATTTAGCTGAAAATCAACCTAGCATATCCTTGAGCATGTGTAACTGTAATAGATTATTAGCTTAAATCAATTCCATTTTCCAAGTTGCATTGTCTTCTATATATATCATTGTTCAAGGTAAGAAATGTGTTTAATAAGAAAGAAGCAAAAGATAATCAATGATAATAAGCCAAAGAATGTAACAGAATATAGACTAATGTTAACATTTGAGATGATAAATCAAGGAAAGACAATTGGTAAAGAGTAATATTATATGCATGTTATAATATGAATGTCAGGTAAAACAATTTACAGAGGAATTAAATATAGTTTTTGTAAGTAAAGGTATTCATTATATGAAATAATAAAACTTCTCTTAAAATATTTTATATAATATATACTATATTTGAAACAGAATAAAGGTATGGATTGAATTCATTATAAATTTGTTTTTTTTAATGGCAGTTGTATAAATTTTAACCATTAATTTTATATTTCAGTTTCAAAAAAATTAATCATAAAAAGTTTTATCTTCATATTTAGAATTTTTTTTTAGGCCTTATGTAATATGTAATTATGTTCAAAATAGTCACAGTGTATCTTTGTGCATATTCAAATCAACATTCTTACTGTAATTTATGACTTCATAGCTCATGCCAGATTTATTGATGAAGACATATGTACACAAACTTATTTCTAATCAAACTCTATGTCTGAACTTATTTCATTAAGATAGCTTTCTTAGAAATAATATGTGTATTGAATATGATAATTCACAGTCAAAATAGGTAATCTCTTGAAGGTTCTAAACCATTCTGAAAGAATTGTCAAGTGGGCAGTTAATCCATATCATCTCTTAAAAGTAATTAAACAGGGAACCAACAGTTAGCATAATGGCTATGTTGCTGGACTCCCATGTAGGCGACCACAGTTCACGTCCCAGACCTGGTGGCTTAAAACTCACGCTGGGTGCGTGTGCATGCGTGCCCAAGATCCCGAGAGGAGAAGGGATTGCGGCGTGACCATCCCCCCTGGGAGGTGATTTCTCACTTCTGTCTCTATGTCTCTCTCTGTCTGTCTGGCAAGCACACACGCCCTAGAGCGAAAATATCTCCCCCCCCAAAAAAAAGTAATTAAACACATGTGTATATTAAAATATATTCAGTTAATTCTTTTTAATTAGCATACTATAATATTTAGAGTGTCTTACTATAGTATTGCTCTGGGTATTTGAAAAAAATGCGATGTTGATTGATTTTCAGACAAAAACACAACCAAGTTTAGATCATTTACAATTTCCGACACTCATTCATCCAATCCCTCACTGTGGTGTGTAAAGAAAAAATGTCTCTTCAAATACTTCAAAGAATTCATGCCCTTGGGGCTCTTTATAGGCCTTCATATGAATGTAAAACTAAGTAAAAGTCAAGCAGCATTAGAAAAATATGTAGATAAATATTGCTAAGTGCAAATTAACTACTGAAGTGGTGTTTGAAGTTCACTGCCATATTAGAAAGATTTGCTTTATTCAAAAGAGGTTCGAGGAAAGAAAGATGTCATATATGTATACACACACACAATCACTGTGATATATATATATATATATTTATATATACACACTGAATTTTATGTAAAGCAAATCGCTGTTCTAATTATGGGTTGTTGGGAAAGTCAAGACACATTTTTGCATAGAAAAACAGAAAAATATGACATTCCCGACAACCTAATAATTAACTTCTCTCAAATTAGAAGACCATGTGCAAAATGAAGTTTATTAGCATGTTATTTGTATTATTGAGAAGTTATGAAATTTTGGGACATATGTGTTTTTTCTTAAAGTTTATTTTTTCCATGAGCAAGTGAGAATGAGAGAGAGACAGAGTACCCCCACCCCAAACATCCTGTTATGGAAACTACCCCAGCCTCCAGAAAGCCATGGATCACTGGCAACTGAGTGCCTGCTGTGCTCAGGGAGATCTCCAAGCCTGAACCAGGAACCACCCCTATGAAGCTGTCTTGCAGAATGTCATATTTTACTCTTACTCTTATTGATCAAGACACATCATTATGAAAATAATCGTCTGTATTTTATTTTCCTTTTGAGAGAAAATATATGCCTTTTCTAGACCGCATATTTATTCTAAAATGACAAGACCATTGAGAAGATGAACTGGAATTTATTCATTAGTGCGTCCTTCCCAAGGCCTAGCAGAATGTTTTGAAACTAGTGGACACCTGACAAAATCACTACTGAGTGTGCAAAGGAGCTAACTATACTAAGGTAGAGAAAGCGACGAGACTAAGATTTTGCAAGTATTAAACATTTAGATCTGAATTCCTGCTTAAATTATGTTTTCTCATAGTTTTTCTATCTTGCCCTGTCTTCCCTCTCCATTTTCCAAGAAAAAAATAAAAAGTATGTTTATTGTAAAGAACTAATTTAAGGAGCCACCAGGTGGCATGGTAGTTAAGATGTTGGACTCATACATATTTGAGTTCTAGACCCAGCGGCTTAAAAATCATGCCAGGCGTGTGTGCATACATGCACCAAATCATGAGAAGAATGGAGAAGGGACTGTGGTGAGGTCAGGCCCCCTGGGGGATATTTCTCACTTTTCTGCTCACTGTTTTTCTCTCTCTCTCTGGTTAGTACATGCACCCTATGGCAAAATCCTACACACACACACACACACACACACACACTGATACACAAACAGAATTAATTTAAGGAATATTTATATTCTTGACCTCTTTAATGATAAAATTGATATTATATGCAAGTGTAAAAAATTAGAACATATACCTCTCTTCTTTCTAAATGCTATATTTGTCATCCTTCTTAGAATAAGAAAGCCTAAAGATTTAGTATTTGTGAATTCTTAAAGTATCATAGCTCCCTACTAGGCATGAAGAAAAAGGGAAGTGCTGGCAGATGGTGTGGTGGTTAAAGACACTGAATTTTCACATGGTTGACCACGGTTCATGTCCTGGACCTGGCGGCTTGCTTTCTACCTTTTCCTTTCTCTCTCTCTGGTGAAATTTAAAAATAATAATGACAAATGGAATTAAATAAATAAATAATTCTTTTAAAAATAAAGGAAAAGGAAATGAGTTACTCTCTTTAGTCCTGGTGGATTTTTTTTTTTTCAGAAAAAGGAAAAGAAAAATATGCCGTATGCCAAGATTTTCATTGCTTCTATACAATTGAATCAGAAAAAGGAAAAAAAAAATATGCCGAAGGCCAAGATTTTCATTGCTTCTATACAATTGAAAGATGGTACAGGGTCAGGAGAGTTTTTGGAGCTGTTTGATGTGAAAGAGAAGAAGGAAATCACATTTATGGATATAGTTTTATGGAGTCTCCAGTAAAAAGCTGTGAAACTTGGGACCAGCAGATGGCAGGATGGTTACATCGCTGAACTATCATGTAGTGACTGAGGTTTAAGACCTGGGCAGGGTGTCTTAAAACTCATGCTGGGCACTTGTGCGTGCATGCCCAAAATCCCATGGAGAGAATAGATGAGAAGTGACTGTGGCGTGGCCATCACCCCAGGGGTTGAATTCTCACTTTCTTTCTCTGTTTCTCTGTGTCTCTCTCTTTCTCTTCAGCTAGCAAAAAATCTCTCAGTCTCAAAAAAAAAAAGAAAAAAAAAGAAAAACGACTGCAAAAATGCCCATGTGACCAATAACAAATTATTTTTCTAGCTTAATATCTATATCTAAAAGCCATCAGGACCAGCAGTTGGCATAATGTCTATGTCACTGGACTCCCATGTAGTCGACCATGGTTCTAGTCCTAGACCCAGTGGATTAAACTCACGCCGGGTGCATATGAGTGCATACTCAAGATCCCAAGAGGAGAATGGAGGAGAAGGGATTGCGGCATGGCCATTCCCCTGGAGGGGTGATTTCTCCCTTTCTCTCTCTCTGTCTCTCTCTGTTTTTCTGGCAAGCGCACATGCCCTATAGCAAAGACCTCTCAAAAATATTTTTTAAAAAATTAAAAAAATAAAAGCCATCAATCTTGAGTGAGAGCATAGGCAGCATGATTGGCATGTGACAAAGGAGTGAGTTCAGTGCTTCTCTTATCTTGAAGTCAGCACGGAGAGGCAAATGCCGAGTCCCTTAGTTTAGTGAAATAATTCTGGTTCTAAGGAAGTGGACTCTATGGTAAGAATTCTAAGATCTGAGGTGATGGACTCTGGTCCCAGAGCAAAATTTCAATCATTCTAGAGAACTATGAAGGGAAAATCATAATTACTTGACGCATAGCTGAATATTGAGTTTTATGTTCATCACCAGAGAGGAAGATGTTAGCAAACATACTCTTTATCAGCCTTTCAACCCTGTACATGTGTGCAGCATACCAAAAAAAAAAAAAAAAAAAAAAAAAAAAAAGAAAAAAAACCTTTCACAGTGTGGATACACTGCATATTAGTCCAGTCAAAGGTATTACTATACACATCTTCTTTAACACATAATCTTATATTTTTGTATCTGTTAAATGTTATTTTCTTTTTTCTCCCTGATTTTCTCTCTTACCCCTACACTATGCACTCTCCTCCCACACTGTCACTAATATCCACAGTTGCTTTCCATGCCTTTATACCTTCCAATCTTTCAGATTTTGTCATAGAGTTTAGACATTCAGTATATATTACATGGGACCTACAACGCTTCTCTTTCATATTCTGACTTACTTCAATCAGCCTTAAGCCTTCCATATTTACTCATTTTCTATCAAATGTCAGACACTTATTTATTTAATTTTTACAGCTGAGAAGCATTCCAAAGTGTATATGTGCCACACTTTTTGAATCCATTCATCGGTTCTGGGACATTTGATTTGATTCCATGTCTTAGCAATCATGAATAGTGCTGCAATGAACATGGATGTGCAGGTACTTTTCTGACTGACTGTATTTCTATCCTTTGAGTATATACCTAGAGTGGAGTTACTGGATCATACGATAGATCTATTTGTAGGTCTTTGAGAAATCTCCATATTCTTCTCCCGTAGTGGCTATACTAATTTACATTCTCACCAACAATGTAGGAGAGAGTTTCTGTTTCATCACAGTCTTATAACACTTTTCATTTTTTATTTTTCTAATATTAGCCATTCTGACAGGGATTAGGTGGTATTTCATTTTGGTTTTGGTTTGCACCTCCCTTCTTATAAGTGATTTTGACTATTTTTTCCTATAAATTTTGACTTTTTCTGTCTTCCTTGGAGAGTTAACTATTCAGCTCATTTTCTCATCTTCAAGGGGATTTTTTTTCTCGGGGGGGGGGAGTAAATTGCTTGAGTACCCTGTATAATATGGTTATCAGTCATTTATCTGAGACATAGTTTGGAAATATATTATCCCATTCTGAGGGTTGTGTTTTAAAGTATTCTGTAAGGCCAGCTCTATCTATATTAATACAATAATTACTCATGCTGTGTTTTCTGTCTCATCACAAAAATATTATAAACTATATTTATCTCTCATATATGCACACACCACTTTATATATGGAAATGAGCATGAAGAGAAAATGGATTAACTGAGGAAATAACTTTTAAGGTTACCAGTGTGATTTTTACTAAACTTAGTGCTTTTTCCCTCTTGCTATCATGGTTATGGGGAGATTAGAACAATTAGAAAGACTAAACTGCATGTTATTTCCACATGTCAATGTCCTTTCATAAGGTGTTTAACCTCACTTCACTAGTTTCTCAACTAGTCAACAGATTATTATCAGAAATAAGTTTACTATTATAAGAATACGGTCTTATCCAAAGTGCTCTGGAGATTGAAATCTTAAATAATTGGAAAATTTTCTTAACAGATTAGTGTTTTTACAAAAGTAGCATCATATATTTTCCAGTGGATCCCACGGAGAGAAGGGGGGACTCAACGTATCTCACAGAGACAGGAGAAGACTCTTGTTAACACAATTAAGACAAATAGGGACATAAAAGCACATCTGAGTTTTATAGCAGGATGTCTTGATTAGAAAAGCAGAGAAAATGAACCACCTAAATCAGATCAGGGCAAAGTTCTCACTAAAAGGATAACATTTTTTAGGGCAGTGGGTGTTTTCAAAGTTCATATGCTTTAACCAGTTTACTTTTGGTCTACTACAAATTAATGGAGATTTCTTCTGTCTATATTTTTAATTTCAACATGGAAAGTTCCACAGTTCTGGACTCTTGAGAGATATACAAAGTCAACCTCTAGGTTTTATGTAAATGTGTGATCTAATAATAGATTTTATTTTTCATATTTATCCTTACCTAACAAATGTCTAACATTTTAGATTATATATGCTTTTAAATTAGTATTGTACTTTCACAGCAATATCTAACATAGAAGAAAAATTCACTTTGCCTTTTTTATTAGATAGTAGAAACTGATTTTTAGAGAAGAAATGCTAGAAAAGCTGTTTTTATTTAATTGTGTTTTATTTTGTATTTCTAATCATCTTATTTCATGTTTTTAGTTTTTTAGGTCTTTTTGCCATGAAAAAGAGGTAGAGAAAGAGACACAGGCAACCCCAATGGGGTCATTACTTCATAATCTACTCTAGCTACAGCCAACCTGGATGACAGGCATGCAGATACAGACCTGGATTGTATCATAGGCCTAAAGATGTGAACCTGGTACCTTCACATAGAGTTCAGTTGTGTTATTGCTGTGTCAACCTCAGGACCCATTCTAATAAACTTTTTGAAAAGTTTGTGTAAATGATAGTTTAATTTAAGGAGAAAAATCTATACAATTTTCTACATGATGAAATATCAATATATCTGCAATATATGTTAATTCTAGAGCTACTAGGATGGTAAACTGCTGAATATCACAATGTTGCCTTTTGCTGGGTGACATATGTTAAGTGAACTATGTGTTGTCATTCAAAAAGAAGATAAATAATTTTAATTTAGGATCTTCCTCTTGACCAGTGTCCTAACTTTCTGAAGAAGCCAGTTGTAAAAATTGGGAAAGATTAATTATATGAATATATTATTATGTAGTTCAATAAATATACATATACTCAGGTTCAAATCTTGGAGAAAATTGAAAATAAACTTTTTTTCAGTAGTAAATAATAAATTATCATTGGTATGCCTTTCACTGATTGGAATAAAATTTCATTTAACTTGAAATTGACATATTTATATAATATTATTTTGGTTATTGTGTTTAAAAAATGAATGCTAGTACTATATATTCTGAGTTTCAGAGCAACAACAAAAATAATAATCAACAAAAATAATCATGTACAAAGGCAAAACAAAAATGAGACTTTACAGCAGATGGGAAGATTTGATATAGTTATACAAATATCAAGCTGTACAAGTAATGAAAGAATGAATCAGAAGGATGAAGGAAATCACAATGTAAAACATGTGTAGACAGATATTATACACCAAGAAAGTTAAACCTTCTAGAATCCTGGAAGGACTCAAAACCCAAAAGGTATAGGGA
>NW_006207069.1:150909-161623 GCF_000334495.1 Tupaia belangeri chinensis
CCAGATAGTTAAAAGATACTGAGTTCAGTAGGTGGTGTAGGGGTTAAGGCACTAGACTCCTACGTGGTCCACCACAATTCAAATCTTGGACCAGGCAGCTTGAAAATTCTGCCAGGCACATGTGTGTGTACACAAATCCTGGGAGAACAGAGGAGAAGGGATGCTGCATGATTATCCTTCTTGGGGGCTGATTTCTCACTTTCTCTCTCACTGTCTTTCTCTCTCTTTCTCTGGTGAGCTCATGCACTCTGTGGTAAAACCTTAAAAAGAAAAATAAAAGATACAACATATTTTGATAACTTATGCTGGTTATTATGTTGGTCTTGCCATAGAGCATGGTTCGAAGTTAGCCTGGCATAATTGAATGAAATGTCTGATTATTATTTTTTAAATTGGTGGTGTTTTAAAGTATTCTGAAAGGCCAGCTCTATCCATATTACTCCAATAATTACACATAGCAAATTATATCAGTAGTAACTTCCATTGAACTAGAGCAGCATGCCATTTAGAATAAATCAACTCCTAGATTACATGAAAGTTAATTACTAAGAATCTTCTATTTTATGCCCACTAATAAACTACAAAAAATGCAAAATAAATAAAATTGACTGTTCTTTTAAAAGCCAAAATACTTTTCCAGAAATTGACCTTCTAATGCTAAAATCTTGAGTACTTGTAAACTGCAGAATATATTATGGCTTACGTAAATGTTTACATGTCAGGTTGCTTAAACACATTGAGAGATGTTGTCATTTGATCTATTTTTAGTGCAGTATTAGGGTTTTCATAACTATGGGATAAGTAAATTTAATCTGAAATAAAATGTTACCAAAGCTTTATGTTGTGAGAATTTTTCTTGGTGTACTTTTTGTTTATTTGTGTTTTTGTTTTTTTCTTTTTTAGGATTTTGACAAAGGTTGCTTGCACTCATTGTTGAGAGATAGAGTGAAAGAGAAAGCACAAAAGTATCTTCCATGAAGCTCAGTTACCTCTCCTTCATCTCTTCCTCATCTGGGAATTTTGTGCACCCATGTACACATATATACCTGGTGTGTTTTTCAAATCACTAGGTCTGGGACTCAAACTACAATTGGCCATGTGGTATCCAGGTGTCTTCACCACTACATCGAAAGACTGGGGCTATCATTTGAATATAACATTGAATGACTCTAAATTATATTTCAGTGGACATCTCCAATAGAAAATTATATTTTCCTTGTATGATACAACTAGCCATCCTGTAAGAATTACGTCAGTTTTCAGTCTTCATTAATAAAACAACCCTTCAAAAAAATTCAGCCTATCTCTATATGATACATAGTCATAAATTAGCCAAATTATTTAAGCCCAAATGTCTCTAAGAAGTAAAATATGCTATTCTACAAACTGTCTCTTTACTCTTTATTCCAGCTCTACATGGATCTATTTCAAATTAATGTATGACTTTATATCTCTGCTATACTGTTGCCAAAGTCACAGTGCATGCTTCATCTAAAAATATGTGCTTTATTTTCTATTACAAAATTATCTCAACATCAATTTGTAAGGTAAACATTTTAAGATATTGTGCATTAAGTTTTCTAAAAATCTTCACTTCATTTTGGGATAAGCGTGTTTTTCCCATATATTTAAACATTCAGTCAACTGATTTTTTTTTTTTTTTGGGGGGGAGAGATTTTCACTATAGGGCGCGTGCGCTCATCAGACAGACAGAGAGAAACAGAGAGACAGAAAGCGAGAAATCACCCCCCAGGGGGGATGGTCACGCCGCAATCCCTTCTGCTCCATTCTCCTCTCGGGATCTTGGGCACGCCACGCACACGCGCCCGGCATGAGTTTTAAGCCACCGGGTCCGGGACGCGAACCACGGTCGCGTGGGAGTCCAGTGACATAGCCATTACGCTAACTACTGGTTCCCCAGTCAACTGATTTTTGACAAAGAGCACCATTCAGTCCAGTAGGGGAAAAAAAAAAAAAATCTCTTTACAAGTGATGCAGGAAAAGCTGGATATCCAACTGCATAAAGATGAAACTAGACCCCTGCCTTTCACCGTTAACAAAAATCAACTCAAAATGGATCAAAGGTCTAAACCTAAGACTTCAAACTAATAAATCTACTCTCAGACAACACAGGGGAAACTCTTATATACATCAGAGTAACCAAAGACTTCTTGAATCAACTCTCAAAGCACAGGGTATAATTCCAAAAATACACAAGTGGGTCTTCATCAGGTTAAAAAGCTTCTGTACAGAAAATGAAACAATAATTGGAGTGAATCAGTAACCCTCAGAATGTGAGAATATATTCACAAACTACGTCTCAGATAAGGTACTGATAACCACAATATACACAGAACTCAGGAAGCTTGGGAAAAAAAAATCAACCCAATTAAAAATGAGTAAATGGGCTGAAAAAAAAAAGTATCTAAGGAAGACATAGGAACAGTCAAAAAGCATATGAAAAAATTATCAATATCTGTTATCATAAGGGAGATGCAAATCAAAATCACAATGAGATATCATCTAACCCTAGTCAGAATGGCTAACATTAAAAATATTTTTAAATGGTAAGTGTTGGGAAGGCTGTGATGAAAAGGGAAGACTTCTACATTTTTGGTGGGAATGTAAATTTGTACAGCCCCTGAGGAAAACAATATGAAGGTTCCTCAAAGACCTACAACTAGAACTACCTTATGATCCAGAAGTCCGACTCTGAGACTACAAAATACTACCCAACCGTAAAAAACAATGAGACCCAAATATTTAATAGAAAGTGTTTTAATAGGGAAGATTTACCACTAAGTGAAGCAAGCCAGACTATGAAAGACAGGCACTGTATGTCTCCACTTTATATATGCCAAATGTCTGGACTCTACAGCAGAAACCAAATTACTGGAACATTTAAAAGCAATAGTGGATACTAGGAATAGTGTGGGAGGAGGATGAAAAATAGGGGACGGGGAGAGGAAGGAATCACAGGGGAAAAAACAGGGGTCAGTAGGTGCTGAGACACAAAAATGGAAAATTATCTGTTTATGATAACATTTTTAAATGAACTAATAGACAGTGGATTCATGATAGGAAAATTCATTTTGCATGCTGTAATGATATACAGTGATTGAATATATAGAAAAATAATGAAATACAGACTAAAAAGTCAGCCAGAGAGTTATATGTCTTTGTCCAAAATTTCAAGAAAATGAGTGAAAGAAAATTTATATTTCATTCACTTTTATAAAATTTTGAGAAAAATCTCATTTGAAAGTTATGCTAGGAATACCAGAAGAGACCCACAACTACAGATATTACAATGTTATGTTACTGACTTTAACTACAATATAAGTCTATCTTAGTTTATACTAGATGTAGAAGTTGATTCAATTAGATCATTTTAATTCTTCCAAACCTCCCTTTCTCTCCCTTTTAAAAATGAAAATAAGAGGGCCATCAGGGGAGTTACATCAATGGACTCCTATGTAGCCAATGACAGTTCAAGTCTGAGACACCATGGCTTGAAGATCATGCTGGGCACATGTTCTTGGATACCCAAGATCCCAGGAAGAGAATGGAAGAAAAGGGATTGAGGCATGACCATTCCCCCTGGGGTGTGAATTCTCACTTTCTCTCTCACTGTCTTTATCTCTCTCTAGTGAGTACATGTGCCCTAAGGTGAAAACCTCTAAAAAAGGAAAATGATATATGGAAAGATGGATTAGAATTTATTTCATAAATACACATTTTTTGTAACCTAATATTTCTTATTCTATAAGGCACATGTGCTTATGGTGAGGATAGAGGAGAGAGAAAGAAAGAGAGAACTCCCCAATGAGCATGGCCACACAACAATCCCACAATCCCATCTCGCCTTCTCCTCATGGGATTTTGGACACATATATACATGGGCCTGACATCGTTTTCAAATCAGTGTGACTTGAAATCTGAGACTTGAAACATGAAGTTGGCCATGTGTGATTCAGCCATCTTAATTACTATGTACCAGCTTGCCCATAACCTGATATTTCTAATCATTACTTCGTATTCTTGAAACATACAATTAATTCAGGGTCAACATCAGAAGAAAAAGGTTTTTGTAAGTAACAACTGTGAAGATCATTTCAGTTCCAAATAACTAAAATGAGCCAACTTTGATAAATAAAACAAGTTCTATAGATTTTATTTTTCTTATTTCTAGTAAAATTATAAGAGCACAAAACCCAAGAGTGAATCTTAAAAGAAAAACAAATTTGCAATTGTTGCAGAGAACTTGATCCCACTCTAATTAGAAGCATGAGCCTAGTTTAAAAGTCATAGGAATTTAAATGTACAATGAGAAGTAGTTACCGACAGATCTCATATTCTCTTGATATTATTGTAGTTGTGAAATGTTTTCAATGTGATTCCAAACCAACTCTACTATCTTTTGTTTTGGTTTATGTTACATCATTTTCTTTTATTATCTTCATCCATTTCTATTTTTTTTCTATTTCCCTTGAGTTTCAGAAAAATGTTAATTATCTTTGTCTTATACACTATATCCATAGATACTGCATTTTGTAGAAAATTCCCTTAGTATAGATGCTAAAATCTACCAATCAGAGATAATCAAAAATTCACTTGGCAATCAAAGTACATAAAACCACCCTATGATACCTTATGTATAATATGAATAAACAATAAACTTATCTCTATTAAACTATCTGGGATAATATTTAAAATAAACTTTATGTAATATTAATAGTTGTATTCCCATATCATCAACAAAATGCTATATTTAAACATTTTCACTGGACAAATAATACATACTTAAATTTAAGACACCAAAGGAGGAAACAAAATCAATAAAAATTTCTTTAAGTATATACAAATGCATACATGTTAGTGATTATAGCAGTCAGATTCCTGGGAGAAAAGAAGTAACTCACCTAAAATGATAATGTAAAACAATTTTTTAAAGAATTATTTCTTGGACCAGCAGTCGGCATAATGGCTATGTCGCTGAACTCCCATGTAGTGGACCACGGTTTGAGTCTCGGACCCAGTGGCTTAAACTCATGCCGGGTGCATGTGTGTACATATTCATGATCCCCAGAGGAGAATGGAAGAGAAGGGATTGTGGTGTGGCCATCCCCCCTGGGGGGGAGAGACTTCTTGCTTTCTGTCTCTCTGTCTCTCTGTGTCGTTATGGCGAGCGCATGAGCCCTATAGCAAAAATCTCTCCAAAAAAAAATAATAATAATTATTTCTATAAATACAGGCAAAACTAAGTCATCTAAAAAGGGATGATTAAGTACCCATGGATAGTAATAGCAGAAAGTCATTAGTACACTCAGTACACCCAGGACTGAGGAAGCAGTGAATGCAAGAAATTACCAGAATCTGGAAGGACCTGTAGCTCTGGGACGTTTGATCATAGATAAAAGAAAAGCTACTTTGAATGCAGTAATATGGCAGGTGAACATGTAGGAATTTAATATGTATACTCTTACATCCTCCTTTCTCTTCCCAGTGCCTCTCATTGGCCTAGTCCAGTTGGAACTTACAGACAGATGTCTGAAGAACTCAGTCTACAGACTGGGCATTGGGCATTGATCAAAATGACCGATGGTAAAGACTTAGATAAAGAGAGATTATTTAATATGATATTGATTTTAAGAATTCACATGGAAAAAGAATGGCTTCTTTTGAAAGAGATTAAATGAGTTCAGATCTCCTATCAGCAACTATTGTATTGCTATATAATTCAAAGGGTTGTAAATTAACTACAATTTCAAAATCATTCCCTAACATGTCTGTCAAAAGAAGAAACCTTTTAGAGTTAATTTTTATAAAAGATTATTTTTTATCAAAATATTCTGACAGATTCAGGATGTTTCAAGATCTTTACAGCCATAAAAAGCAGGCTAAATTTGACAAGGTGAAATGTAACAGGTATAATTTTTGTTGGCTAGATTGAAAAACTCACAAGTTCAAAGCACAGTATGGTGCTTAGCAGGAGAGTAAAGGTAAAACATTCTTAGGAAGATCTGCCTGTGATCAATCAGCAACTTAGGAATCCACAAAAGTTCTTGACTATTTGATATGGAAATCAAATCTAGAGTTAGAGGTGATGCCTTAAGGTAGAGCGTTCCTCTTTATTTTGGTTTCATAATAATGAACTGAGCATCTATTATCAAAATAATTTAGCAATTGATCAGTTCAAATTATTACATCTTCCAAATGTTAATGCCACATATAAATATTAAACAACTTGGTGAAATAAACTTTACAATTATAAAGGACATCATTTTGCAAGGATTTAGTAAATTAGTACCATAAATTATTCACTCAACTAGACAAGATTAATATAAAGGTAAACATTTATAGCCAATAAATGCATACATGTTAGTGATTATAGCAGTCAGATTCCTGGGAGAAAAGTAGGAACTCACCTAAAATGATAATGTAAAACAATTTTTTAAAGAATTATTTCTTGGACCAGCAGTCGGCATAATGGCTATGTCGCTGAACTCCCATGTAGTGGACCACGGTTTGAGTCTCGGACCCAGTGGCTTAAACTCATGCCGGGTGCATGTGTGTACATATTCATGATCCCCAGAGGAGAATGGAAGAGAAGGGATTGTGGTGTGGCCATCCCCCCTGGGGGGGGGAGACTTCTTGCTTTCTGTCTCTCTGTCTCTCTGTGTCGTTATGGCGAGCGCATGAGCCCTATAGCAAAAATCTCTCCAAAAAAAAATAATAATAATTATTTCTATAAATACAGGCAAAACTAAGTCATCTAAAAAGGGATGATTAAGTACCCATGGATAGTAATAGCAGAAAGTCATTAGTACACTCAGTACACCCAGGACTGAGGAAGCAGTGAATGCAAGAAATTACCAGAATCTGGAAGGACCTGTAGCTCTGGGACGTTTGATCATAGATAAAAGAAAAGCTACTTTGAATGCAGTAATATGGCAGGTGAACATGTGGGAATTTAGTATGTATACTCTTACATCCTCCTTTCTCTTCCCAGTGCCTCTCATTGGCCTAGTCCAGTTGGAACTTACAGACAGATGTCTGAAGAACTCAGTCTACAGACTGGGCATTGGGCATTGATCAAAATGACCGATGGTAAAGACTTAGATAAAGAGAGATTATTTAATATGATATTGATTTTAAGAATTCACATGGAAAAAGAATGGCTTCTTTTGAAAGAGATTAAATGAGTTCAGATCTCCTATCAGCAACTATTGTATTGCTATATAATTCAAAGGGTTGTAAATTAACTACAATTTCAAAATCATTCCCTAACATGTCTGTCAAAAGAAGAAACCTTTTAGAGTTAATTTTTATAAAAGATTATTTTTTATCAAAATATTCTGACAGATTCAGGATGTTTCAAGATCTTTACAGCCATAAAAAGCAGGCTAAATTTGACAAGGTGAAATGTAACAGGTATAATTTTTGTTGGCTAGATTGAAAAACTCACAAGTTCAAAGCACAGTATGGTGCTTAGCAGGAGAGTAAAGGTAAAACATTCTTAGGAAGATCTGCCTGTGATCAATCAGCAACTTAGGAATCCACAAAAGTTCTTGACTATTTGATATGGAAATCAAATCTAGAGTTAGAGGTGATGCCTTAAGGTAGAGCGTTCCTCTTTATTTTGGTTTCATAATAATGAACTGAGCATCTATTATCAAAATAATTTAGCAATTGATCAGTTCAAATTATTACATCTTCCAAATGTTAATGCCACATATAAATATTAAACAACTTGGTGAAATAAACTTTACAATTATAAAGGACATCATTTTGCAAGGATTTAGCAAATTAGTACCATAATTATTCACTCAACTAGACAAGATTAATATAAAGGTAAACATTTATAGCCAATGCCTTTCGGTAAAAGTGCAAAAGCAATGATTATCACATTCCTACAATCTACTCTCAATCAGCAATACATTGAGCAATTTTTGTGTATCATATAATTTTATAACTAATCTACTAAATAATTATTGTAGTATTCCCATATAATAGATAAGAAAACAGAGAGTAAAATGCCTCAACCAAGCACAAAGCTAATAGTAAGGCCAGAATCTGAACACAACATTCAATACTACAGCTCAGAATAGAGGCATAGAGTAAAATTTCTTCAGATTAGACCTGTGTCTATCATGCTCAGCACATTTTAATACAGCTTAGCACAGATCCTAACATACAGTATATGCATATTCAAAAATACTGAATTATAAATAAAAGAATGCATAAAATATGAGAGAAACACAATGTACGTCACAATACTGGTGCCTAATGCACAGATATTTTCGGCACTTACATTTCTTATTTGTGTACCATGGAAGTCAACTGAATTTTTTTCTTAAGGCATCTGCATTTAATCTGCTGAAAATACATAGAGGAGTTTGTGTGTTCCCTACTGAACAGTAACTACTGTAATTAAAGACCAATCAACCTAGACCTAAGGGAATGTTTGTTCATGTTAACCTTGGTGAGATGAGGTCATCTCTGAACTGTCTATCCCTGACACCATGGCATGGCCATTTTGTTCCAGAGTCACCCGAGTAAACACTGGATTGTTGAAAACAAGCTAGCAACTACAAAATGATGCAATTCCATTTAATACCTGATTTTATAAATGACTTAAAATCCAATTCTCAATGGGCAGCTAAAGTTTCAATATTTTTTTTTGTTTTCTGTTGGCTATTTGTTTGTTATCTATCAGAGGCCAAGCGTCCATGTGCCCAGCCAACACAATCAGAGTACCTTATGTATAGTGTTTACCAGGACCTTTAAACAAGATGTGATGTTCTGTGATGGTTATGCCATATCCTACTGAGATGATAAATATCTCAAAATATAGAGAATTATATAAACTTAAATCACAAGTCCAGGGAGTACTGCAACCTGTGTTAATTGCTTCCCGTGTTCTTATTGGGATAGTAGGAAACCTCTTATTTGCTGTTTTCTTTCCATAGTTTGTTTTCTGCTCTCAACTGTGGTCCGAAAATAGGCAAGTACAGTACTATACAGTAGATATTTTGAGAAATAGAGACTGCACTCATAACTTCTATTATAATATATTATTATAATTGTTCTGATTACAATATATTATTATAATTGTTCTGTTTTATTATTATTGTAAGTCACTACTATGCCTATTTTATAGTTTAAACTATCATAGGGATATATACCTAGGAAAAACCACAGACTATATAGGGCTTGGTACTAACAACAGTTTTAGGACTCCACTAGAGATCTTGAACCTCATATCCTACAGATAAAAGGGGAAAACTGTGTATAAGGAAGCACTAATTAGTCAAATTAAGTTGTACAACAAGTGCCAGAAACCATGTTAATTCGCTTCTATAGAAAGATAACCAGAAATGCTCTAAAGCGGGACTGCTGCAAGGTTTTGGATGATGACTTCAGTTGAGAGTTGAAGGACTTTGGATTGCTGCTTTCTTCTCATAAGCTGCTCAGTGCTACAATACGGTCCAGTGTTTTCCATATCCCTGGGTCAAGTGTGTATGCAGAGATGGTGGCCACTGGTTCCACAAGACTTGCCTTTAATGAACACCTTGTTCCAGGTAACATGGACTAAATGTTTCAAAACTGCA
The DNA here is from genome assembly GCF_000334495.1 of Tupaia belangeri chinensis. Classification (NCBI taxonomy): domain Eukaryota; kingdom Metazoa; phylum Chordata; class Mammalia; order Scandentia; family Tupaiidae; genus Tupaia; species Tupaia belangeri. Next base: position 160,524 of record NW_006207069.1, read on the forward strand.
TGCCAGGGTCTGCCAGATTTTCATCATTCCCAAAGAACCAAAGTTTACTGTTCTCTGACACCAATCTCATTATTCAGATGTAATTCTGAATTGGTCTCAATTCTTGTTAGCATCGTTACTTATTCTAGTTAACTTAAACATTAAGGAAATTTATTGACAGAGGATTCAATTGCTCCAAACATGAGGAAGGTAGCTAAAAATCAAGCTCAATAAGAATAAATCAGGAAATGCACAGGATTGCCAAGCTCATCCACCCCAGAACACTGCTGCTGTCTGACTGGACACTCACTTCTTCCTCCACTGGGAACTGTGTCTGGACAGGTGCCAGTATGTCACTATGCTGATCCCATTCCACTTGGAACTTGGTTTTAGGTCATCACACTCTCGACTGTGCTGATTCTGCTATCCAAAATCTCTAAATGTCATGGTGCTTTTGCTTCATTTACTCAAAATTCAAAATCTTCAGTGGTAAGAGGAAGGGAAGACAGGACTCGTGAATTTAAATAACCTGCTGCCAAAAGGAAAGGATTATGTTCCCTCTTCAGCTTCCATAGCAGATGGCTTGGTTGGCTTTCACCTATCTTGAGATTTCCCTCAAATCTAAAGGGTAGCCAAAACAAGTAAAATGTCCTGTGAACTTATTAAACAAAATGTGAAAAATACATGAGGTAATAAATAGAAATAAAAAAGGAAATTAGCAGTAGCTCGAATCTTTAAATTGAATCAATGTCAATATTTTAGTATACTTCACAAATCTCTTTTAGTTTTAATGAATGTGGTAGTTATTCAAGTTTACACTTCTTAAAAAACTTGCTGGTTGAAAAATAATTGTATATATTACAGGGTACAAAATCATGTTTTGATCGATGTATACATGGTGTAATGATCAAATCAAGGTAACTGGTGTATCCTTCACCTTAAACATTTATCATTCTTTATGATGAGAACATTCAAAAATCTTTCTTCTAACTATTTTGAAATATATGATAGATACATTATTGTTAACTCTAATTATCCTACTATACAATTAAACATCAGAATTTATTTCTCCTAACTTTATCTTTCTTTTTGTTGACCAATAACTCTCCAATCTTTTCTCA
>NW_006207069.1:161635-162127 GCF_000334495.1 Tupaia belangeri chinensis
CCCTCCATTCCTCTGATAATCATTGTTCTATTCTCTAATTTTATGCACACAACTATTTTAGACCTTCAATTTTCCATGGTATGTGATGCATACGTATTAAATTTTTAAATAAAATTATATTTAAAAAAACTGGTAAATATCTACTTTATTTACTAGTTGCTTTGATCTAGAAAAGAACCTAGGATGACTGGCAGATGGTGTGGTGGTTATGGTGCTGGACTAGTACATGGCCGACCACAGTTCTGGTCCTGCACCTGGCAGCTTCCTTTCTCACTCCCACCCCCCTCAGTCTCTCTCTGGTCAAATTAAATAATAATAATAGGTAAAATTAAATAATTATTCAGCAGTTAGCGTAATGGCTATGTCGCTGGATTCCCACGTAGTCGACCGCGGTTCGTGTCCCGGACCCGGTGGCTTAAAACTCACGCCGGGCGCGTGTGCGTGCGTGCGTGCCCAAGATCCCGGAGGAGTAGGGAATGCGGCGTGACCATA
>NW_006207069.1:162190-189604 GCF_000334495.1 Tupaia belangeri chinensis
ACGCGCCGTGCCCCACAGGGAAAAACCCCCCAAAAAAAAAAAAAAAAAAAGAAAAGAACCTAGGTTCCTACATATTAGAATTTAATTAGGACTTTATGCAACCAACGGTGTTCATACAATACTGGGCAAAGTAAAAATGAGTTAATGGTAATGGATAATATAAAAGGAGTCCTTAGTACATGCCTGATACAAGCGAGAGTCACAGGTATTATGCCCATGATCCTCTCTGAGATGCTACAAAGTCTACTATTGCAATCTAACCAATTTGAATATATGTAAGCTTGCATAAGCTCACAGTTAGATGCTAGTAGGTATAGGGACTGATTCTGTTCCTTCAGATCCAAATAATGCCTTTTTCTGTTATGTATATATTTGATGAGAATATCACCTAAACACTGTCATCAGGGACCAGCAATTGGAAAAATGGTTATGTCACTGGACTCTCATATGGCCGACTGTGATTCAAGTCTGGACTCAGAGGCTTGAAACTCATGTTTGTGTAGGTGTGTGAGTGTCCAAAATTCTTTGAGGAGAATGTAGGAGAAGGGACTATAGCATAGCCATATGCCTGGTGAGTGATTTCTCACTTTCTCTCTCTCTGCCTCTCTTGTGTCTCTGGTGAGTGCACACACCCTATAACAAAATTCTATTTAAAAAAAAAAGAAGGAAAGAAAAAAGTCATTTAATGACATAATAACTTTGATAATGAGAATCCTCATGAGATCCAGGAAAAAAAATGTTATCATTATTACTTTATCCCTATTCTTCATTTTTGGGGATACTGAAATAAATGGGAAAATACAACTAAGTAAAATGGGATGCTATTTCTAAATATCTTATATGAAAACTTTTTGGTAGCTTGCTTTCTCACTTTCTCTCTCTCTGTCTCTTTGTGGTGAGTGTGCATGCCCTGTAGCAAATTAACAACAACAAAAAATAATAATAGTGATAAATTAAATAAATAATTTTTTGAAAAAGAAACGTTACAATATGTATGAGTTTTATATTATTTTTAAGTCTTAATTGTAAAAACTAAGAGAGGTATTTTAAAATAAAAATAGGTAAGGATTTTTACATATTGTACCTATTGTGATAAGATCCATGATTTTTTTTTTTTTTTTGAAGAGATGTTGTTGCTGTAGTGCACAGAGAGGAACAGAGAGACAGAAAGCCAGAAATCACTTTTCGGAGGGGTGCCCATGATATAATTCCTTCCCTCCATTGTCCTCTTGGGATCTTAGGCATGCACGCACACATGCCCGGTGTGAGTTTAAGCTGCCAGGACTGGGACTCAAACCATGGTCGCCTCTGTGGGAATCCAACAGCATAACTATTATGACATCTACTGGTCCCAACATCCATGGATTTATATATATATTTTTTTTAAATCTCACCAACTTCACCTTTTCTTGGTCCCAACATCCATGGATTTATATATTTTTTTTTTTTTTAAATCTCACCAACTTCACCTTTTCTTGATTTTGTTCCATATAATAAACTTCACCTGAAACAGAAAAAAAACAGCACTACAGGAAAACATTAGGTGCATATTAGGTATTTGAAGTGTATTTCTTTATGTACAGGATAGTAATTAGAGAAGAATTATCACTTAAGTGTTGTTTTTATAATGGCATTATTAAAAATGTTTTGAGTGATGAGATACAAATCAAACTTGCTTCTCATGAATATGTAAATTTTAATACTAATGCATCCATCACAGGAGAGTAATAGAATTTTGATTCAACATGAACATAATTTAGAAAATGACCAAAATCAACCAGAAGCTCAAAAAAGTCCAAAACAATCATTTAGAAAATAAAAATAATAGCCTATAAATATGCTGAACTAAATGACTAGTTATTCATTCATTAAAGTAAATATTTATTGAGTGCTTATTTTCTGTATGAAACTAATTCGGACTAGAGATAAGGTAATACAATAAAATTCAAGGGAAGATGGACTCTGACCTTAGAGAGTTTGCATGATCTAGCAGAAGAAATAGACTAAGTAAAGAAAGACACAGATGAGTTGATTTCAAACTGTGAGAAATGCTCGGATGTAAATGAAATGGTATGGAGAGGAGGTTGACTTAGAATACATGTTGCGAAATAACCAGTTATGAAGAGGTTTAGAATTAATACACTCCCTGGTAAGGAAACAGCAATAATAGTGACTTAGAGATGTGAACTCCCTTGTCATATTAACCAAGGAACGATGACCAGTAAGGAAGGAATGCCCTGAGAGAGGGGTATGAGTGAAGACCTTGTTGAAGGAGAAAGCACATCCGATGCGATTGTGTAGGCAGACTCAATTTTTAAATTTTTTTTAGAAATGTTTGCTACAGGGCACTTGTACTCGCCAGACAGAAAGTGAAAAATCACACCCACCCCTGTCCCCGGCGGAGGATGGCCATGTCAAAGTCTCTTCTCTTCCATTCTCCTCTCAGGTGTGCGGGCTTACTGGAGACAGAGAGAGAGAGGGAGAGGAAAAGGAAAAGGAAGAACTCACCCCACTCGCCAGGAGGTATGGCCATGCCACAATCCCTACTTCTCCATTCTCCTGTTGGGATTTTAGACAAATACAAACACACACTCAGCATGATTTTTTTTCAAGCCTCAGATCATGCAGTAGGCCATATGGGATCCAGCTGCCTTAACCTTCATACCACTTTCTGGCCTCAACATAAGAGCTTTATTTTTTTGTTTAAAGAATTATTTTATTTAATTTTATGTATTTATTTATTTGTATATTTAATTAATTTGACAAGACAGAGACAGAATAAGAGAGAGAGAGAGAAAGTGAGAAAGTAAGCCTCTAGGTCCTGGACTCAAACTGTGGACTCTCATATGGGAGTCCAGCACCTTTACCCACCACACCCATAAGAGCTTTTTAAAAATGTCAACCTAGGCACCAGCAGATGGAGCAGTGGATTCCCACATGGCTGAAAGTGGTTTGAGTCCAGGACCTGGTGACTTCAAAACCATACTAGGTGTGTATGCATGTGTGTGCAAGAATCTAGTAGGAGAATGAAGAAGAAGGGACTGAAGCATGGCCATTCTGCCTGGGGGCTAATTTCTTACTTTCCCTCTCACTGTCTCTGCTTCTCTCTCTCTGGTGAGGGCACCTGCCTTAAGGCAAAATCATTTTTAAAAAAAGAAAGGCAACCTATCTGTATGTTTGCACGTGTGTGTGTGTGTACAGATGTATATGCATATCCAGTGAACTGTGAGTTTCACGTTTTGGGATTCAAACAACTGCAGATGGAAATATTTGGAAAAAAATTGATTGCATATATACTAAACATGTACAAGCTTTTTCCTTTTCATTATTTCCTGAACAGTCCATTACAACAACTATTTATATAGCATTTACATTTTATTAGGTTTTATAAGTAATCTAGAGGTCATTTATATTAGAGAATGCACATTGGTCATACGCAAATACTACTTCATTTTATTTGTGTCAGGGACTTGAGCATTCTTGGAATTTGGTATCCACAGGTGTCCTAGAACAAATTCCCCTTGAATATCGAGGGACAAAGCTACATATGTAAAGTTTAAACCTTATTTAGATCTAGGCTGACCTAGCGAACACCTATAATTGTCCAGAGGCAATGTTTTATTGGCTATCACGTACTGAAAGACTGTGATGACTGAAATGAACTGAAGATTACTGAATCCACCCTAACTGCTCTTGTGTCTGCATGACACATCAGGGAGAACACATGCAAGTGTCTGTCGTGTTAGCACAAAAGAGTAGACTTGGAAAGTATCTATAAATATTCTAATAAAAGCATCTTGGTGCTGGAAGGTTAAGGTATTGGACTTCTACATGGCTTATCACAGATCGAGTCCTGGGCCTGGCAACTTGCTTTCTCACTCTCCTTCTCTCTCTCTCTCTCTCTCTCTCTCTCTCTCTCTCTGTGTATCTGGTCAAATAAAAATAAGTTAAATAAAATTATTATTATTTTTTTTTAAAAAAGTATCTTATTGTAGAATTGAAAAATCTGAGGTTCAGAGAAGAATTATAGTGCTAAAAACAAAAACTACAAGAAAACTTTCCAGCTTTCATTTATGTGCAGTGTTTAAGACAATCTGATTCTCTTGGGCAAATTAAACCCCATCTCTTAAAAAAGTTGAAAACCTACAACATTGGTTTTAATCTTGCAAAACGTATGATGTACTAAAGACTTGAGAAATGTTTGTAAGGAAAGTCAGTTGGGTTTCGAGGCAGATTTGGGCTCCATGCTGTGACAGAATATTGGCCAAGGCACTCTTTCTGCGTGTGTTTCACTGGATGCTTAATATCTCTGGACTTGAGTGTCTGTGAGAAGAGGAAATCTGAGGGTTTGTGATGTCATAAGAGATCACGTAGCTCTATAGCAGACATTAAATAGAGTGCGATCTGATGGGTGGACAATGATTATAGTAAATATAAGTACTTCCTGCGTGCTGGCATCCTTCTGAGTACTTGTGCCAACTGACGTTCCTCACAGGAACCTTTGGTGTAGGCACTGCTGTAGTCCATGTGTTACAGAGGATGACACCGAAGGCAGAAATGGGAAGTGGCTTGCAAAAAGTCAGCTGGCTACCAGGAGGTAAACATGATGTATAAACCCAGGTAGTCAGTTCTGAGATCCGTTCCCAATCACCGTATTACTGATTAAGGATGTGAGTGCATCTATATCGGTCCATTTAATCAACCAGATAGCATCAGTCAGTGTAAAATAGTGTTCTTTAAATATTCACTACATAACACCCCCTTAGAAAAAAAATAAGAGTGTAAAAGCATTTAGTTAAATGATAATAATGCATATTTGCATGCCTTTTTAAAATACAAGGCAATGAAGGATGAAAGGGGAAATTTATATCTTACAAAATCGCAAGAATATTACTTATAATTTTTATATCTACTGTTTTTAGTTTATTAATTTACAGAAAAACTTTTTTTATTAATTGAGAAAAAGGCAGTTGGCCTTCCATACTTTGGTGTTCTCTATAAAGGGCCAGAATGTCAGGTTTCTAGCCACGGTCGTTGAGTGCCTCTGAGTTGGGAATCAGTGGGAGGAACTAGACTTCACCACAGAGATGAAGAGCAGGTGATGTGACAATAAACATGAAGGGAGGGCTAAGTATAGGATAGAAAGAAAAAAATAAATAAGCCTGGCCAGAGATTGCGTAAGCAAAATCACAAAATGCAGTATCTAAACCTAGATGGACAGTACTATGTGTATTTTTGATGTTCTAATAGGATTATTATTATTTTTTGAGAGAGATTTTTTGCTATGGGACTCACCAGAGAGACAGAGAGACAGAAAGCAAGAAATCACCCCTCAAGGGGGATGGCTAATCCACAATCTCTTCTCCACCATCCTTCTCTCAGGGTCTTGGGAATGCATCCACATGTGCCCGGTATGAGTTTCAGGTTGCTAGATCGAGAACTTGAACCATGGTCGATTATGTGGGAGTCTCGCAAGGTAACCACTATGCAATCTGCCGGTCCCTTTAATGATTTTTGCTACAGGGTGTATGTGCTTGCCAGAGAGACAGAGAAACAGAAAGCAAGAAACCCATCAGAGAGAATGGCCATGCTGCAGTCCCTTCTCCTCCATTCTCCTCTCGGGATTTTGGTCACACATGCACACATGCCCAGCATGGGTTAGAAGTCGTTGGGTCTGGGACTTGAACTGCTGTTGACTATGTAGGAGTCCAGAGACATAACCATTTAGCTATCTGTTAGTTCCCCCCAATAGGTTTTTAAACACACTATTTTCTGCATTCTCCTCAATCTTTAGTGTGGTAGACCCTATCTCCAAGGAACATTCAGATTGTTAGATCCCTTAGGTACAGTGCACAGTCCCTGCAGTCTCAAAAGTGAAATGGGCTGCTATAAAATATCACTAGGACTTTACCTCTCCATTTGTAATAATGAAACTGGGATTGAAAGACTTTCACTGAGCGTTTGCTAATTTATATTCATAATGACAATTTCCCTCAAACGTCTGCTATGACCTGAATGTTTGTATTCTCCCAGAATTCATATACTGAAACTTAATCCCCAAAGTGAATCTATTAAAGAGTGTGACTTTTCTGAGAGATTATGTCAGGAGCATTGAACCCTTATGAGTAAGAGTATTATCTTTATAAAGGGTTGGAGAAATCTCCTTTCCTACCAGATGAGGATACAGTGAGAAGGTGCTCTCTGTCAAACTGGAAGTGGACCCTCACCAGAGACGGTGTGTGCTGGCAGTTAGATCTTGCTCATCTCAGCCTACAGAACTGAGAGAGAAAAGAACGCTTGTTTACAACCTATCCAATTTGTGGCCTTTTGTTATTGTAACCCAAACCAAGACTCTATCACATTCAGCTCAGAGAAAAATTTAGACTATTTCATTAGCTTGTTGACAGAAAATCCCTAAATACATTACACACCACTATATATTGGTCTGGACTTCAGTTAACATAGTCTGCGAACATTCCACAACACCCAAGCCCTTGAACAAATGCTATGCCCTCTAGTATGAAGGCATTTCATTAAATACTAACTTGGAGACACATTGCCCTTATTCACACATAGAATGTGTCTCTACAGCCAGATCAAAGTATACATGCTATATTAAAAGGCCACTTGCCATTATGGAGGGAGGTGCTTTTACTAAATTCTCCCTTACCTCCCTTCTTATACCTCATCTCTGTGAAATACAGCATTCTGTTTAAAGCCCCACCGTGGTGGCGCAACGGTAACTCGATGTTCCACAGTGCTGAAGCTATAGGGAAGGTACTAGATTGTGTCCTGAGGTCTCTCTGTACACTCTGGGCACATAATTGTGGACATGCCCCTGTGCTGCCGGGGCTGGAGGGAATAATGGCATGAGACTCTGTTGGGGGTGTCTATCTCCCTGTCTCCTTCTCTCATATAGAAGTAAATAAATAAATTTCACAATTACTTACTTAAATTTTAAAGTAAGTTCATTTTAAGGAAAGGGGGTAAAAATGTGTCTGTCCTATTCACATTCTGTACTAAGGAATGCATAGGTCTTTTAATTCATAAAACTTACTGTGCTCCAAAAGTCCTTGTCCAATAGAACATGTATTTTATTGAAATATTTTATTTATGAATACCTGCACTCTTCTTACTTAAGTAATATCTTACAGTAGAAATATAATAGAAGTATAAAAGCTAATTATATGAAATGGAGACTTTGATCCATTTTAAACCACAGGTAATTATGAAAAGAAAAACAAGATTTTAAAGGTCAAGGAAGCAACCATCTGCTTAACAACCTGGCCATCTGTGAAAGATAATTCAAGGCCAGCTAAAAACTCACAGGGTCCTAACTGTTACCCAGAAAGATGTCTTAGATGGTATTCTGTATTTGAGCTCAAGGTATAAGATGTAGACTGTGTGAATAACTATAATACATTTTTACTTTTAAATCAATTTGAATTTGCCTTGTTAATTATAGTTAGTACCCAGTTTCCCCCAACTAAATTACCATGAAAAGATATTAAAGCTAAATGAAAAAAAATCTTATTAATGTGAATAATCATTATGATTAGAAATAATACTCTATGATATTTTTGGAGAAACTGGATATTTACTAAAATATACATTTCATTTTTATGTAGTACATCCTGCAATTTTATTTTTAAAATACGGTAATATAAAGTACATTTCTTTTAAATTTATACATGAGGCAAATTGTGTTAGTCAGCCAGTCAGATAATAAAATTTAAGGTTTCCATTCATTTCCTCTTTATGTAATCTCCTAGACAAAATTAATGTATAAACTCCTATATAAAATATAAATATAAATGTGGGCAGAGCTGATATATTTAATTAAAATTATACATTATTTTGAAACATCTTTGAGTTTTTTTTTTTTTTTTTTTTTTTTGATTTTTGCTATAGGGAGCATGTACAAGCCAGAGAGACAGAGAGAAAGAAAGTGAGAAATCACACCCCGCCCCCCAGAGGGAATGGCCATGCCGCAATCCCTTCTCCTCCTTTTTCCTCTGGAGATCTTGAGCACAAACACATGCACCAGACATCAGGTTTAAGCCTCCAGGTCTGGGACTCGAACCATGGTCAGATACATGAGAGTTCAGTGATGTAACCATTGCACAATCTGCTGGTCCCAATTTTTGAGATTTCTTAATCAAAAAAAAAAAAAAAAAAAAAGAACACTCTTCCATTGCACATCTTCATCATTAAAGATAATAAGGAGGTTTAACTGCATGTACATTTCCTAAATTCATTTTATCATTTATAAATTTTCTTTTTCTCCTACAAATATATTTTTTCTTCCAATATTTAGCCTAATTATTAGTTTTTATAGAATATTCATTGTTTATTTAAAAATAGTCTCATAATCATTAATGATGTTATGGTGGCTATTAAAGCCTTAGTGACTTAAAATTCAAGCAATAAAGTCCGGACCAGCAGTTAGGGTAATGTCTATGTCACTGGACTCTCACGTAGTCAATAGCAGTTCAAATCCCGGACCTGGTGGCTTAAATTCATGCCAGGCGTGTGTGCGTGCATGCCCAAGATCCTGTGAGGAGAATGGAGGAGAAGGCATTGTGGCGTGGCCATCCCCCCTGGGGATGAGACTTTCTGTCTCTCTCTGTCTTTCTGCCGAGTACATGTACCCTATAGCAAAAACCTCTCCAAAAAAAGAAAAAAAAAGAATTCAAGCAATACAGTCACACTATCTGAAAGCATCCTTCAACAACAACAGCTAATGTTAAGCTAGCTTTGCAGAGGATGTCGTTCTAGACATAAGGGTACAGAAGTGGACAACAGATGAGGTTCTCCTCACAGAGCTTGCATTTTACACAGATAAGAGAGGAGTAAATGTGTTTATGAATACAAAGATAAAATGAGGACTTTTACAACATCAAGACTACTATCTAAGGACAAAACTTAAGCATCTCTTTTCTAGTCTTTTCTATTGTTCTCCCAGTTAAGTATAGTCATACATATCTTTTTGGTTAAAAGAAACTTTGTTATGTCATGTTTTAAAAATCTTTCAAGATCCCAAGGCATAAAAGATGTAAGTTGTATTTTCTAATAAGTATTTTCAAGGTTTGTTTGTTGTTTTTATTGTTATTGTATTAATGATATTTAACTCTTTAAATCTTCATGCAATTTGAAGTTAATCTTTGTATATAAAGTGTATTATGGAGTCAAGATCATCTTTCATAAATTCATTTTTGTCCAATTCCAGTTATTTCAAGTGCTCCATCTTTCCTCACTGGTCTGAAAAGCAATCTCTGTCATCTACTAAAATTATCCATTTGAATTTCCTTTCTACTCTATTGATTAATGTTAATGCCACGGTATTAACATTACGATTGCTTCATAAGTCCTGGTATCATGAATGACAAGTTGCCACTCTTAATCCTTCTTAGAAATGACCTGGGGATAGTTAATATTCTAAATATCTGAGAATATTTAATCAATAACTGTGAATTACTTTAGTGTGGAACCCAAACACATTGCATTGACTATGTGTGAACTTGGAGACAATCGTCAGCATCAAATTATTTGTTCTTTCTATTCATACCAACCAATGGCATATGTTTCTCTTTAGTTACGCCTACTATAATATATTTTATAAAGTTTCATTACATTTCATAGAGAAGTCTCACAATCTGTTTTACAGCTTAACAGACAAAAGGGAATAACAAGAAAAAACTATAGCTATGAAAATGTGATTTTATCATATTTTATTAAATATTGATTATACTAAATTTGCTGAAAATTTTAAGTGTTCATATGGCAGATAAGTATTCTTCAGTAGGCAACTTAAATGCACTATTTAAGTTTCACCAAATAGTTTTAAGACAATGGCATAAATAGACTCATCCATTTTCTTTGATATCTGGAAATATTGATTTACTGATTAAATTATCTTCATATACATTTTAAAAGTTTATTAGTTTTTCCATGAGCAAGAGAGAGAAGAAAAAGACATAGAGAGATGGCACCCTCATCAGGATCTTGATGCCATGATCCACCCTCAGTCTTAACCAGCCCCAGATCATGAGCACATGTGTGCCTAGCTTACTCACGGAGGTCTCTGGAAGAAACCCAGAACCTTTCCCCATGGATGAGCTTCCCAGAGGGCTGCATTATCACTGAGCCAGCATCTGGCTCCTTTTATATTCATTTTTATCCATTGGTTCATTAAGCATTACATTATCATTCATAGATAGATAGATAGAGATAAATACATAGATAGATAATGACAAGACCTACATATTAATGATGGAATTTCATCTCATTTTATTTTTTCACTTTTTTTTTTACTTTGTTATAGAGTATATGCAGTTGTAAGAGGGATACAGAGAGAGGGTGAAAAAGAGGAAAAGTGAGATGGTCAGGGAGTGGCCCAGGGAGATGGCCACACTACAATCCCTTCTCCTCCATTCTTCTCTTGGGATTTTGGCATGTACACACATGCACCCTCCATGTTTTTTCAAGCCATAGGTTCCAAGACTTTAATCTTGCATTCAACCAAGTGATGTTGAGCTGCCTTAACCACAGTGCCACTCACTGGCCTAATTTTTTCCTTCTTAAAGTATATTACGATTTTGTCTATCATTAAAAAAAAAAGAAAAAGTAACTCTGGGTATAACCAGAGTTTAAGTGAGCAAAAGTAAAGTCTTCTGATAAAATATCTCTATTCTGTGAAGGGCATTGTGCGTTTGTGTGTGTGTGCGTGCGCACGTGCATGCACAATATGAGAAAACTTCAAAAAGTCTGTGGAAAAATGGAATTAAACTACAAGTTTATTTTGGTACAAATTTTGAAGTCTATGCATAGTTTTTTCATAATACATGCTTTGTATAAACCTTTTGAGGATTCCTCTCTTTTTCTCTCTCTCTTTTACTCTCCTTCTCTCTCTCTCTCTCTATATATATATGAGAAGAAGAGGTGAGGAAAAAAAACAAAATCTTTGTGAGATTTTGTTGCCAGTTGAATATGAAATAGGGAGTTTTTTTGGGAGAAAGTTAAAAAAATCAGATGCATTTGTAATACACAGCATGTATTTACTTATTTTGGCATCATTATAAAACCTTTATGAGTCTGATGAACAAATATATACGCGTTTTGTGAATGACAGACTTAAGGTTCTTGCGAAAAAAATTATCAGCTGACAAAGCATGTTTATGACCTAGAAATGACTCTGACACAAGTGATTAAGACTTACAAGTAAGACTGCTCGTGTCTGTAATTTGAAACTTACTCGAGTATCGGATACCTTTTATGTGTGTAGAATAGCCAGGAAAGTAATTGGTTCTACTTATAGCAAGAGCAGGTTCAGCATTTTGAGTATTTTTTTTTTCTTTTCCTAACTGATGTACATTTTATCTCTACTCAGCTGAGACAAATGAAAAGAAGGCAGAGGTTTGACTCAGCACTTGTGCTCAGATTCATTAGTGAATTGAAGAGAGGGAAAATCCAAACCTTTTTCCCTCCACTTTCTGCTTAAAAATCTCATGATACAGAACAGGAGTATCTCCACATTGTGCGTCAGTAAACTGAAGAAAGTACTCTTTATGTTACATTCTTACACTAATGAAATGGTTTATAAGAAGAAAACATATTTCCCTTAAGATAAAAATAATGTTTGGAGAAATTTGGAATCGCCTGGAGATCATGTGGAACACACTCGTCCAAGCACACGCCCCCAGAGATTCTGTTTTAATTGGTCCGTTACAGAGACTGGTGCTGTAACTCTAAGAGCTGCCAACGCATTCCTCCTGTGAAGTCACTGTAAGCATCCCTATTCTAACTTACCTCCCACTGCTCTGACTTAATTTTGGAAGTCATTAATTTTGTTAGAGCACTGGGGTATTAGCATCAGCTGCAGATTATCTAAACCCACATGTCTAATCTCTGTTAATGAATAAGTAAAGGGGTATTTGTTTTTGGATTTTGAATTTGAGATCCGTGTTCAAGCAGAGACTGCTAAGGAGTACTGATCTAAAAGCTATTGCATGCTCCATCTCACTGAGCCTCAACATCAGCAGTGTGAAGCCAGCCCATTTTGATGACAGAGAGAAGAAGCCACAGATTGTAAGAATGATATCAGGGACAAGCTATATTTAGCATACTTAATTACCTGATGTGTGCCACTTTCATTCTCAATCTGGAAAAAAAAAATGGAGACTGGAAGAAGACTCTCAATTCTCCCTTCTATGCAGAGCTGTATTTACCATGTCCACCTTCTCTGCATTGTTCAGCCAAAGACAGCTGCCTATGAGGAAAGAGTTTCAAAGGATCGCCAAATCTGGGAATTACAAAAGTAGAAACAGTACCCACAGTTTTTACTGAGAAATGACTGAAAGAATTCAGTGGGAGAAAAGACATATGTTTAAAAGATAAGAAAAGTTAGAATCAAACAAAAAAAAAGAAAGGAGATTATTATGTTCTAAATATAATACAAATGATTGTAAGAGCTGACATTTTTTAATGCATCTGTACTACTGCTTACAGTGGATATATACTGCTTAACTCCCCAGAACACAATTAACATACCAATACCATATAGATAACGTAGAAGTGAAACTTAAGAAGCTTTTTCTCTCTTCTCTCTCTAGCCATGTAATTAAAAAACAAAAAAACAAAAAAACATTCTTTTCAGTTTTGCTAAATGGTACACATACTTTTGGGGACACAGATTAAGGGAAAGTGAAAAAGCACCTCCTATCTGGCATGGCCACACCTCACTCTCTTCTCCATTATTTCTCCTTCTCGGATTTTGGGCATACCTACACATGAGGCCATTGTGTTTCTCAAGCTACCGGTTCCAGGACTTGAACTGTGGCAGTGAGCCATTTGGGATCCAGAAGGCTTAACCACTATGTCACCAGTTGGTCCACTGTATCATTTTATTAGGGACTTCCAGCCATAGCACAACTTTGATAGCAGGGGTGGGTCTAGGATTCAAGCCCGTGTACTCAGAAGCCTTCTATGTGGATTAAAAGCAAACAGGAGGGGGACCAGCAGTTAGCGTAAGGGCTATGTCGCTGGACTGCCACATGGTCAACCGCGGTTCGAGTCCCGGACCTGTTGGTTTAACTTGACGCCGGGCGCGTGTGCGTGCGTGCCCAAGATCCCGAGAGGAGAATGGAGGAGAAGGGATTGCAGCGTGGCCATCACCCCTGGGTGGTGATTTCCTGCTTTCTGTCTCTCTGTCTCTCTCTGTCTGTCTGGTGAGCGCATGCGCCCTATAGCAAAAACCTCTCCAAAAAAAGAAAAAAAAAAAAAAAAACAAACAGGAGGGGCTTAGGGAAGGCTGTTACTTTATTACAGTTATTGCTACTTGGTAGGTGTGCTCTTCACCATATAAAAAATTTCACTATTTGATTATGATTATGCCAACTTAAGATGTGATTCTACTATTTGCCACCCAAAGATCTCTCAGCACGTAGTACTATAAATGCATTATGCCACTAGATATTATATTTGGAAGTCTGATATAGAGTATAAGAAAGAGAATAGTAACTCACCAGTGATTAGTTACTAGGCTTTTAGGCAAGATATTTAATTACTCTAAACCTGCTCATTCTCATCTCTAAAATAGAGGCTATGTAACAAGTTTCACTTTCCTTGTGGTGTTATTATGAGTGTTATGTGGATTACTGCACATAATACAGGAGGTCTGGCACATAAATGGTATAAAAAAAGTTAGCAATTTTATTATTCACAGGCCTTTTAGTTCATACTTCCAATTTCATTTGTTTACAAAGAAATAAGCTCAGAGAAATTAAAATAATGTGCCCAGTGTTATAATAATATTTAAGTGGTTGTGAGCTGAAATCTTACATGATAGTACAAGCCCTAAGTCTGTATTTTTTATTTGTTTATAATTTGAAATAAAACAGGACTGTAGATACACAACATAAGAACATATAACTAACATATGTATAGCTTTTACACAAATAAATATACAACAACAGGGACCAGTGGAGGGTATAATGGTTACATCGCTGGACTCCTACGTAGTCGACTGTGGTTTGAGTCCTGGATCCGAAGGCTTAAAATTCTCACCAGTCATGTGTGCATGTATACCAAAAATCTCAAGAGGAGAATGAAGGATAAGGAATTGCTGTGTGGCTATCCCACATAGCAAAAATTTTCTCTAAAAAAAAAAAAAAAAAAGAAAGAGAATACAGTAGCAATTCCTAAATGTGAAGTGAATACGTCCATATAACTTCTACTTATATGAAGAAATAAAACACATCCAGCTCCCGATAAATAGCCTGTCATGAAGTCTTTCTTGTGTCCCAGCCATGGTAGCATGTGCTGGCTGATGTTGCTACTTGACACACGGGTTGTCTAGGTTTGATTCTCAACCCACCGTAAAGGCCAGGGGTGGAGACACACGCTTGTCATCTTAGCTACTCAGGAGTGTGAGATAGAAGGACGATGAGTACGAAAACAGAATGGATAAAATAGTGAGATCCTATCTGAAAGACTTAGGCCTAGTGGCAAATCTCTGAGGTCAACCACTGAGGAAGCTGAGACAGGAGGATCTCAATCTATTGATATCCTGTCTAAGAATAAACATTTTCCTTGAAGTAACCCGATGACCCTGGCTGACACTGCCTTGTTTTAGAGATTTATATAAATAAGTATTCATAGTGGGGCATCGGGATCTTTTGAAAGACCATTCTACATTGTACATAGGATTAGTTTTCCATTTAAATTACTATTTAATATTAAATTTTAAAGGTATGATAAAATATATTTATCTATTCGATTGGGTTGTCAGAAAAGTCATGATGTATTTTTTCTAGGTTTCTATATGCAAAAATGCATACTTTCCCAACAACTCAATACTTTGACAAATATTAGTTGTTCCATTTTGTGGATATTACAATTAGTGCTTATGAGTATCCCTGTACATAACTCGGTGTGTGTTCATATGAATTGCAATTACACTATACTCTGAGTGGAATTTCTGATTCAATATTGTGGAGTTGTTGAACTGCTTACTTTCTCCACAAATCATGTCTGTTAGTTATAATTGTTATCTTATCAAGACTTGTCAACTTTCTCCCAGACTTCCCTCCCACAAACACCATCTGAGCATGTTCTAGTGATGGTGGACTGATAAGACACAAAAAGTATTACTTGAATTCTCATACATTCATTGACATTTTAGTTATCCTTAATTTGTGAAATGCCATTGCAAATTGCTCGACCATACATTTCAATATTTTCAAGCTTTTCCAAATTGATTTGAAGACCTGCATATATTCTCAATGTGATTTGAATGTAAGCATTTGTCAGTATTATGCATTCCCAATATCTTCTTCCACTTCGTGGTTTTTTTATTTTCCTGTTTTGTTTTTTCTTCCCTTAAATCATGTTATTTTATGGACAGAAGTTATTAATTTTAATATAATTTAATTTTTAAATATTTCCTGTATCATTAAATTCTTACCTGTAGCCATCAAGGATAAGTCATTACTCTCTGAAGGACTACCTGAAGGAAAAGCACATATTTCTTTAAGTACACTTTCTAAAAGCAGAGCTATGGGGCCAGCAGGTGGCATACTGGTTGAGGCACTGTACTTCCACATGGTTTGAGTGCCAGACTAGTGACTTGAAATTCACACTGGGCACATGTGCATGCATGCCCAAAGTCCTGAGAGAAGAATGGAGAATATTGCATGTGGCCATCTCCCCTCCTGGGTAATTTCTTACTTTCTGTTTCTCTGTCTCTCTCTCTCTATTTGGCCAGCACACACACCCTATTGCAAAAATCTCTCTCCTAAAATAAATCTATAAAAATTTATTTGATCAGCTGACATATCAAACATTATTTTTTTGAAATGTGGAAAAAAAACCTTTTTTCACTTACTATGATTGAACCCTAAAAGACATGATTTATAAATAAAAGAGCTGCACAGTCAAATTATGAAGAAAGTGTCAGAGAGCTTCCATGATTCCTCAAAATGTACTTCCTTTTCGTTTCCATGATGTGTTCAGCAATCTGAAAGTTCCAGAAAATTTAATGATGTTCTCCAATACCCCTCATAACCTACCAAGATGTAATACCTAAAATATAAATTCTGAATCCTGATGGTGGTGCAGTGGTAACACAGCTGGACTTACCAGTTCATATCCCAGGACCTCCCTGAGCGTGTTGAGTTATGCACATGCATGCCTGTGATCCTGGCTGGCTGAGACCACCATCCGATCACAGTGGAGAGACCTGTTAGGAATACCTCTCTGTCTCCTTTCCTCTTTCTCCCTCCCACTGAAAAGTAACTAAATAAAACCTTTAAAATGTAAATTCCACAAGAATAGAACCATTTGGGCCTCCTGGTTAAGGGAGCCATATTCCACATGGCCAACCATGAAATTCAAATCTTGGCCCTGGTTATTTGAAAAACACGTTGAGTGCATGTGCGTGTGTCCAAACTCTGGACAAAAATGAAGAAAGGAAGGAGACGGGATTGTGGTGTCATCATGTTCCACTGGGGACATGCTTTCCCTCTCCCTTTTTCTCTGACTTTATGTGTTTTTCTGGTAATAGCACATGCTCTTTGGCAATAAATAAATAAATATGGACAGAATCTCTCTACATATTTGTGTTTAACACCATAAGTATGCAAGATTTTACCATGCAAAAATGCAACAAAGGTGTCGATTTATTCTGCATATGCACAAGTGCTACTTAATGCTACATATATCCAAAATGCATAATCTTTACAGTTATGTAATATAGAGTGGATATAAATGAGTGGATTCCATTTAGGCATATGCAAACATGATTCATGTTCTGCATGCAAAGTCCCAAACTCTAGGCATCCTAGAACAGGGAATAAAATATAGAAGACAGAAAATTATTATTACTGTTATTTATATCAGTGATTAGGAATGAGAAGGGGACCCTGCTTTGGAGTTATAAGAAGAAACAAAGCACTCAAACTTATTGTATCAACATCAGAATTTTCAGTAAAATCTGCTTTTTTTTCATCTTTTAAAAAAAATTTTACATGTAGTCACTGTACATCTTTACAGCATACAAAATGAATTTTTCCTAGCATGAATACATTATATATATAAGTCCTGTCAAAGATCTTACCATGTACATTATTATCACCAGATAAATTTCCATTTTTGTGTTCATTAAATGACTTCACTGAAAGTTCTTTATCATAGGGAAATGAAAAATCAAAACCATAATGCGGCACCATATAATCTCAGTCAAAATGGCTAAGGAAATAAAAACAAAAAAAGAAGAATGATAAGTGCCAACAAGACCGTCATGAAAAGGGAATGTTCCTCCACTTTTGGTGTGAATGTAAATTAGTACGATCACTATGGAGAACAAAATGGAAATTTCTCAAAAACCTACAAAGAGAACTGCCATATGATCCAGTAATTCTACTCCTGGGTATCTACCCAAAGAATTGAAATATACTCAGAAAAGTCCATGCATATCTATGTTTATTGCAGCATTGTTCACAATTACTAAAACATTGAATTGACCTAAAAGTCCCTGAGTATATAAATGGATTGAAAAAGTGTGGCACATTTACTATTAAATACTACTCAGCCATAACAAATAAAAAAAAGATCCTAAAATTTGATTGAAAGTGGATAACTATGGAAGATTTAATGTTGAGTGAAGCAAGTCAGACTATGAATGAGAAACATTGTACATCCCTATTCAATACATATCAAATGTGTGCACTTTAGAAGAAACTGAAAGAGCAGAAGGCATAAAGGCATGGAGAGCAACTGTAGATAGCAGAAAGTGTGGGAAGAGAGTGGACAGTGTTGCAGGTAGAGAAATAAAGGGGGAAAAAAGTAATTTTGGTCTTAAAACATTTTTTAATGGCATATATATCTAGGGTAGGTCCACCCAAAGATGTTCACATCATAACTCTCAGAACCTGTGAATGTATTACTTTATTTTTTGCAGATAAAAGTAACCTTGTTTAATCTTAAAAGATGAAGACATTACCCTGGATTACCTAAATAGGTCAATCTCAATCTAATTAGATTGTCCCTCAAAAGCAGAAAACTCTCCAGCTGGAGGCCAGAGTGATGAGGCTAAAAGGAAGTGACTTCCCTGGGCTGACTGAGAAGGTGAAGCAGGGAATATGGGTGACTTCTACAAACTGAGAGTGACTTCCAGTGGACAGCCAACAAGGGCACAGAGACTTCAGTCTTATGATCACTGTATCTTTTGATTGTAGAGTTGAATCCATGGATATTTGAAGCAATTATCCACAGGGATGGATATACTATTGTCAATTTGTTCCTGTGTTTTTGTCTTGAAGATTTTTTTGTCTCTCTTTTCCTCTTTTGTCTTTTGTTATGGTTTGTTAATTTTTGTATTAGTATGTTGTTCCTTTCTATTTTTTTGTTTATGTATCTTGTACAGATACTTTATTTGTTGTTTTCATTAAATTACATGAAACATCTTATGGTTATAATGAGTTTTGAAAATTATTAATTGTTTAATTGCACATAAACTTCTACTCTTTTTCCCTCCCACACACATACTTTATATTATTTATTTCACAACTGATATCTTTTTATTATGTGCGTCCAGTGACATATTTTCAAAGTTATTATTAATACCATTGTCTTTTCTCTCTTATACAAAATTAAAAGTGATACATCCACCTTCTTTATAGTATTACAGTATTCTGTTTTCTATATATTTAACATCACCAGAAAATTTTATACTATATAATAGTATAATTCTTTCACATTGCTGTTTAGTTTCCTTTCATTTCAACCAAAAATTTCCCTTTATAATTTTTATTACGAGTCTGGGATAGTAATGATGAATACCTTCAGCTCTTGTTTGGGATAATCCTTATCCCTTTTTTTTTTTTTCTTAAGTTTTTTTTGATTTTTTTTTTTAGAAGTTTCTGCTGTAGAATATACACGTTCACCAGAGAGACAGAGATAGTGAGAGGGAAAAAGAGAAATCACCTCCCCACAAGGAGAAGACCACACAACAATCCCATCTACTTCATTCTCCTTCTGAGACCTTGGGCATGTATACACACATACCCTGCATGATTTTCAACCTACTGGGTCCGGGCTCAAACTGCTGTCCGCTAGGTGGGAATTCAGTGACATAACTACTATGTCATCTGTTGACCCCTTTTTTAAGATTTTGGTCATAGGAAGCATGAGCTCACTAGAGAGAAACAGAGAGAGGGAACAGTGAAAAATTACTCCCCAGTGGTAAGGCTATGCCCCAATCCCTTCTCCTCCATTCTCCTCTCTAGTTTTTGGGCATCCATGAACATGTGCTCAACATGATTTTCAGTCTGCCACTCCCAGGACTCAAACCATGGTCACTCATGTGAGAGTATAGGACTTTAACCACCAAGCCACCTCCTCACCTGTCCCTCCATTTATTTATTTATATTGTCAAATGGTGCGTGCATTCACAGGAGAGAGAAAAAGACAGAAACAGTGAGAAGTAGAGTGAGAAATCATCCCTAGGAGAATGGCAATAGCACAACTCCTTCTCCTGGGACCTTGAGTACCCATGCACATGTACCTGGCATGATTTTCAAGCCACCAAGTTCAGGATTTAAGCGGTGGTCAGTCATATGGGAGTCCAGGGATGTAGGCATTATGCCATCTGCTGGACCCTTCCTCTTTCATTTTTTTTTTTTAAGAGGTTTTTGCCTTAGGGTATGTGCACTTGTCAGAGAGAGAAAGAGACAGTGAGAAGGAAAGTGAGAAATCACCTGCCAGGTGGGATAGCCACGCCATGATCCCTTCTTCTCTATTCTCCTCCTGCAATCGTGGGTATGCATGCACACGCGCTTGGAATGAGTTGCAAGACACCAAGTCCAGGATTTGAACTGTAGTTGACCATGTGGGAGTCCACAGACATAACTGCTATGCCAACTGCTGGTCCAACCTCCTTCAGTTTTAAAGTACACTTTTGCTTGGCATTTTAATCTTTTTTATGCCAGAGGTCACATGAATACACGAGGGAAGGAAAATGTCCAAAATGGGACACAGTCATGCCACAGCCCCCTTTCTTCTTTTCCTCTTTCTTAGCAGGATCCTGGTCATATGCACACATATGCTTGTAATTTTTTCAAGTCACAGGGACCAGGATTCAAATGACAGTCAGCATGTTGGATCCAGCTCCCTCCACACAGTGCTTAAATACTACTCTTTGGGGACAACCCCCAATTTTTTTTAGCACTTTTTCTTTTTTTAGCACTGTGACTCTACCATCCTACTTTCTTGTGACTTCCAAGGTTTCTACTGCTTAATCCACTAAGCCATATAAGAGAGTTCGTTCATACTTTTTTTGTCACTACTTACAAAATCATCTGTCTTTAACTTTGGAAAACATTGATAATAATGTGTGAAATGTGTGGATTCTTTGGAATTCTCTTATATGAGACTTGTTGGGCATTCTGGATCTGGATCTGTATCTCCTTTTCCAGATTTGGAAAGTTTTCAGTCATCTTGTTGGGAGTTCTGGATATGTATTTCCTTTTCCAGATTTGGAAAGTTTTCAGTCATTATTTCTTCTTTTTTTGAGAGGTTTTGCTATAGGGAGCATGCGCTTGCCAGAATGACAGAGAGACAGAAAGCGAGAAATCACCCCCCCAGAGGAGATGGCCACACCGCAATTCCTTCTCCTCCATTCTCCTCTCAGGATCTCAGGCACACAAGTTCTGGATATGTATTTCCTTTTCCAGATTTGGAAAGTTTTCAGTCATTATTTCTTCTTTTTTTGAGAGGTTTTGCTATAGGGAGCATGCGCTTGCCAGAATGACAGAGAGACAGAAAGCGAGAAATCACCCCCCCAGAGGAGATGGCCACACCGCAATTCCTTCTCCTCCATTCTCCTCTCAGGATCTCAGGCACACATGCACACACACCCGGCATGAGTTTAAGTCACCGGTACCGGGACTCAAACATGGTCAACTACGTGAGAGTCCAGTGACATAGCCATTACGCTAACTGCTGGTCCCAGTCATTATTTCTATAAATCAATTTTCTCTAGCTTTCGTAATGAGCGTATTTGTCTACTGGTGGTGTCACACCATCTTTGAAGTTGCCTTTAATCTTTTCAATATTCCTTGGCTCCTTTAATTTCCAATGATCTACCTTCAGTTTACTGATCTTTATTTTCTGCTTGATCTGATCTTCTGGTGAACCATTCCAACAAATTTTACATTTAGTTGAATTTTTCAGCTTCAATATTTTTATCTGGTACTTTTAATATCTTCTTTTTATGAAATTCTCACTTTATTCATGCTTTCATTGTTCCTATGGCCTCATTGAGTATCTTTATGATCGTCATTTCAAATTCTTTATCAGGCAAATCATATATCTCTGTTTTAATAAGGTCAACTTATAGAGATTTATCTTGTTACTTTTTAAAAATATATATGTTTCTTTGTTTTCCTTGACTCATTTTGTTGCTATCCGAACATGAGAAAAACAGCCACATCTCTTAGTCTTCATGGACTGGCCTTGCACCAAAGAATATCACAAAAAAAATCAATCTGGTTAGAAATTCTAATGGTCTTTCAAAACTTTATGCTAGTTTTGACTGGCCTGAACCATCTAGAAAATTTCCAATCTTGCTAGCACTCCATGACATATAAGATAGAAGCCAATACCTGAGAAAGCCCCTGGGAAAAGTAGAGTAGTAGTTGTGTGTGCAAATTTTCCAAGGAAAATTTCCCTAGGAAAATGTGGGAGGTGTAGGTTTCTGGTTATATGAGGCTGTGCTGGGAGCAGGTGTAGGATGAGAGTTTATCTATTATTTTCCTATTAGGTGAATAGAGCTGGTTCTCTGCTTCACCAGGATGCAGAAACTTCTGAACTAGTTTCTATATTTCTCACAAAGGATATTTTTCTGTACATTGTTGTTGAATTGATTTGTTTGTAGAAGAAAGAAGATGAGGGCTTTCTACTCTGCAATCTTGCCATTTTCAGGTTCTTCAGCTGCCTTTTCTTTCATTCTGGTAGCAAAAGCTGTCATTTTATATTTCATGTTCATTTGAAATTATGACTCCAGAAAGGCTCTTCTTTTTAAAAAAATTATTTAAAAAAATATTAAATCACTATACATCACTACAGCTTGCAAAGTAAATTTACCCAATACTTCACCCCAGTCCAGTCGAAGATACCATACACATCATCAAAAGATAATCATCCATTTCTGTGTCCCATAAATGTCTTGCCTATTTTCTCTTTAATTCCTTTCTTTTTCACTCTCCCCCTTCTCCTACCCACTTCCCACACTGTCTCCAGTATCTATAACCGTTATCCATGCTTCTATATCCTCTAATCTTTCAGTTTCTGCCATAGAGTGCAGATAGTCAGTATATTAACTAGAGACATACGATGTCTCTCTTTCATTGACTTGCTTCACTCAGCAGTAAATCTTCCATATTTGTCCACTTTCTATCAGATGCTAAGGTCTCGTTTTTTTTATTTTTTAATTTTTTTATTTTTTATGGCTGGATAACATTTCATGGAGTATATGTGCCACACCTTTTCAATCTACTCATCTGTTTGTGGACATTGGGTTGGTTCAATGTCTTAGCAATTGTGAATAATGCCTCAATAAACATAGATGTGCAAGAACTTTCTGACTAAGTGTTCTCTGATTCTTTGGGTAGATACCCTGGAGTGGAATTACTGAATCATATGGTAATTCTATTTGTAGATCTTTGAGGAACCTCTATATTGTTCTCCATAGTGACTCCACCAACAATGTAGGAGAGTTCCTCTATCACCACAACCTCATGGAACTCTTATCATGTTATTATTTTTTTTTAATTTTAGCCATTTTGATTGGGTTAGGTGCTCTCTCGTGGTTTGGTTTGCATCTCCCTTATAATGAAAAATGTTGAGCATCCATTTTTTCATGTGCTTTTTGACTGTTATATATGTCTTTCTTAGACAGTTGTTTTTTCAGTTCATTTTCCCATTTTTTAATTGGGCTGATCATTTCTTTTTGGGTAACCTCAGAGCTAATAAAGGTATTCTTTTGTCTTCTTAGTTACTATTCCAACTTATTATCTGTGTTTCTTTCCTCTTGGAAAGATTTTTGATATAGGGCACTTATGCTCACCAGAGAGACAGACAGAAACAGAGAGAGATAAAGTGAGAAATCACCCCCCAGGAGGACAGCCATGCCACAATCCCTACTTGTCCGTTCTTTTCTCAGGACCTTGGGTACACATGCACACAGTCAGTGTGAGTTTAAGCTGCTGGGCCTGGGACTTAAACCATGGTTGACTACATAGCCCATTATGCCATCAACTGGTCCTAATTATTTGTATTTCTCTTGTGTGTGTTTTTATGATATATTATTACTTCTACTCTATGTCACAATTTCTCACATTTTACATCTTCAAACTGAAACTTATTTTAGAATTGATGACTTGAAGTAGTTTACCTCATAGATATTTTATTTTTTCTTTATAGTACATAAAACTATGACATAATTTAAAGTAATAGTGTCCTAAATGTGATGAAATACAGTATATGGATTTGTGTGTTTAACACAAAGTGAACTCATGCATGAATATATGTGTGTATCCTTATCCATGTACTTGTGTGGGTGACTTTGGGAGAGAAATTGTCCTAAAGGAATTTACAGACATTAATGACAGTAATAAAAACATTTGCTTTCTGAATTTGCAACCATTACTGTATCACCATTTGTTTAAAATGACCAGGTCCAAATTGGTGGTGTTATTGTAATAGTTGTCCTACTAGTTGACTCAGGAAATATTCTCCCTAGAGAACTGGACACTGGACTCCCCTCTTTCTAAACAAGTGTTAGTCACATATGGGGCATTTGGCAAAATTTTGCAATTAACAAGAAAAATCTAGTCTTTTAGTTACTGAAAATGTTTTTCCATCCATACAGGTAATTATTAAACATTTGAACATAAGCATGATTTCTGAAGATGGGAAATATGCAGATAATGAAGAATAGAAGACAGAACTTTGAATCATAATTCATACCAACATTTAAAGAGGAGGAAGAGAAAGCCAATCAGGAGAACTCACTGCAGCACACAAAGGAGAAGCAAAGCTGTATGATACCAGAAATACAAAAGAACTGAGAATTTTGAGGACCCAGGGTGGCACAGCAGTAATACAACTGTATCCACATGAGAATGTTCCAGGTTCACAGCCCAGGGTCTCCCCATGTATGTACAAATATATGTACACAAACATACATGTATGTCTATGGTCCAGACTGACCAAGGTTGTGGAGGATTACGGTATAAAGGTCTTGTGGCACCAGGGCCCTTTTGGGCATGCCTCTCTCTGTGTTCCCTTTCTTATGGAAAATAATAATACCCCTTAAAAAAGAGAATTTCTAATGAGGAATGTAAACACAGAGGCTTTATTTAACTTGATTTGTCCTTAACAATCTCTTTAATAATAAATATTTAAAGTTAGACACGAATATGTGGTAGAATCCCAAAAGTTCTTAATTCAACCAGCCAGAACTAATGTGTGAAATATGTAAAAAGCTGTGCTTATAGCACTGAATCGTGAACACTGTACTTTCTGAAACTTAAAATGACATGTTAAATAAGGAACATCAGCTTTAAGATTCTAAAATATGTCATTTACTATAGGGAACAAAGTAACCCCAAAATGCTTTAGACAAAAATCTTTAATATAATAAAATTGTTTAAATATGTCATTTATCCATTAGGCTGTCAGACAACACTCCCACACACTCAATGAATTGCTGCTTTTTGACAGTTGGAGTTGTGTGGGAAGATCCTTGCATTATAGAGGCTAAAATAAATGCCCTAAATATATTGTACAGAGGACACTACAGTTAGAGGAAAAAATGGAATTAATGTAAATAAGCCTTTCACCCAAAATTGTTGGGGAAAAATAATAATAGCATACTCTTAAGCAATTTACTTGTTAGTAAAAGAAAAAAAAAAAAAAAAAACCTCTAAGACAGGCGTAGATAACAGAAAAATGGTAAGCATTAATACAATACAGTCCATAGCATGACACTCAAATTGAACGAAATGCATATGACTCAATTAATTTTTTTGACTGAAAGATTACTGGATGTAGAAGCAAACATATATTGGGTCATCAGGAAAGTCACAATGCATTTTTGCATTAAAAAAAAAAAAACAGAAAAAAATATGCCATGACTTTTTCTACTACCTAATACTTGTTACATACAGAGACACATTTTAGTGACAATAAAACACAAGATGCTTTTCCTGTGAATTACTTAATTCATTCATGGCACAACTTTACAAAGTAGCCAGGCTGAAAAATATGGTAAAAAAAATATCAATAGAGAGTTAATTAGAGATAAAGAGTTAGCCATTTCAATTGTAGCCTCTTAAGCTTGAAGTACCAGGAATAAGCAATATCACCCCCTTGAGCCCCGCCATCATTACCACCACACTGTCAATTATTCATGTCTGTTCTTGGGTGCTTCTCCTACAGACTTCACAGTTCCTGCCACAACCTCCTAATGAAAATATTGTTATTGTTATTTAATGGATTGTAAAGCTGAGAATCAAAATATTTAAATGACTCTCTCAAGATCACAGTGGTTATGGGGTTTGGGTCAGATACATCTCATTCAATATATACCCCTTTCGTTTTACCACATGAAATACGTATATACATAAACACACACACACACATATATATGTATGTATTTCGATCTGTTTAATACAGCTGGGAAGCAGTATATAGGCTTGGAAATAAACATTTGTTGTAGGCCTAGCTTTGAAATGTTTTCTTATAGCCTTAAATAATTTTCCTCCTTTCTTCAGACTTTATTCTTTTATTTATTTATTTATTTACTGCTTATAAAATAAAGATGTTGGCATACATTTCCTTCATTGGAATACATTCTGCCTTTTTTGCCCTGAAGCTCTAAATTTGACAAATATTATCTTCTTTCATTTAATCATTGTGTGAAAAAATATCATTTTCTAAAGATTCATAGCTGAAAAGACAATCAAAAGCCCAGAGTTTGATTCAGTTTTTAAAATTTTGAATCAGGGAACCAGCAGTTAGCATAATGGCTATGTCGCTGGACTCCCACATAGTCAACTGTGGTTCGTGTCCCAGACCCGGTGGCTTAAAACTCATGCCGGGCGCGTGTGCGTGCATGCCCAAGATCCTGAGAGGAGAATGGAGGAGAAGGGATTGCAGCATGACCATCCCTTCCGGGGAGTGATTTCTCACTTTCTGTCTCTGTGTCTCTCTCTGTCTGTCTAGGCGAGTGAACGTGCCCTATAGTGAAAAAAAACTCTCAAAAAAAATTTGAATCAAACAGCAATATGTTCATTATGTAAACCTATTTTATACATATGTACATTATGTATATAATGTATACCATGTCATGTATATGCATATATTATATACACATCATATATATTACAAATTCATGAATTATGAGATAAAATCAGATTGTGAAATAGATTGAGACTGAATGGGAGTAAAAGTGTATTAAAATGACTTCTTTGGTGTGATATTTGAGTAGATTATTATGCAATGAGCTGATGCTCTGCAAAAACAATCCAGGAATGTCATCAAAAGCATAGGGAGAATGAAAGGAAAAGACTTAAGCTAGAGAAAGCACCTAGTGTTTTAGAATCAGCAAGAAAATCTGTGTGCCATATTGGAATGAGCACTCTAAAGAGTGACCACGTTTTATCTACTCTATGGCAATCGCCCAAGCGTATACCAGCATTTTATTTCACTTTGATATGAAAAAACTTCCCAGAGGTCTTCTACTAATGTTTCACTTCAAAACTATTTCTAAAGAAAAGCAATAGAGGTGTATTCTATAGCCAAATCCATTCCACTGGTCAAAGTGTACAGTGAATTATAATTATATTAAGAAAAGAAAACAAATTTAATGCCTCTAAAACCCTGTACATATCTGTTACAGGACTTGTTAATGAACATGTCGAAAGTTCAGAGCAAGTATAATCAGAGAAAGTTTTGAGATTTTGACCTGAGTAAGTTAAGTAAATGATAATGCTGTTTATTGAGCTATGAAAGGTCAAGAGAAATGTCTCAGAGAAGGAAAAAAAAAAATCTAAGATTATGAGACAAACAGATGGTGCAATGGTTATGTTATGGAACTCCCACGTAGTCAACCACGGTTCAAGTCCCAGACCCGGCAGCTTAAAACTCACATTACGCACATGTGTGTGCATGCCCAAATTTCTGAGAGGAGAATGGAGAAGAAGGGATTGTGGTATAGTCATCATCCCCCCCGGGAGGTGATTTATTACTTTCTGTCTCTCTGTATTTCTGGCGACTGCATAGGCCCAGTAACAAAAATCTCTCTCTAATAAAAAAAAAAAAAAAAAAAAGAAAAAAAAAAAAAAAAAAAAAAAA
>NW_006207069.1:190749-272422 GCF_000334495.1 Tupaia belangeri chinensis
CGGAAGAGCCCCAGAAAAAAAAAACTCTCCCAAAAAAAAAAAAAAAAAAAAAAAAAGAAAGAAAGAAAAAAGAAAAAAAAAAAAGAAGAACATATAAGATTATGTTTTGGACCTATTATGTATAAATATTCCATTTTAATCCAAGTTGACAGAAGTAGTGGAGAAGATGAAGGAAGTAAATCCAGTTAGCAAATAGTTTTGTGAAAGGGAATAGTTCGTTGGAAAGTTTGTACATTGGTGCTGCAATAGGATAGTGTAGATAGATTAGGTACATAGATAAGCTCTCTATATTCTTCTAAAGGATAGGATTTTTGAAGATGAAGAATGTTGAAGAAATAGTATTGTTTTATAACCTATGTTATTTTTAGACAATGGAGACTCAAAACCCATACATTTAGATACTCAGACACATAAAGTTAAGACTGTAAAAAAATGGAAGCGTTGTTCTTATGGAATGAACACCCAGGTTTCAAAAAAAAGCAAAAGTTAAAGGTGTATTCAAAAGAGAAATAGAGGCTAGAGTAAGAATTTTATTTATGATACACTTTAAAATCTGGAAGCGAGTGGAACACTGGTGGTGGGATATATGCAATATTGGGCCAAACTAAGATACTTAAAAGTCCTAAGGGGGAAGAATCTTGGATGTCTGGTCAAAATTTGATACAGAAGCACAAAATGACCTTGTAAACCGAGTTCAGTGATGTATTGTAGAATAAAGACTCCTTAAGAATTTGGTGTGTAGGTGGGAAGAAGAAGACTGACTAGCCAAGGGCTCTGGAAGAGAGATGAAAACTTAAAAGCATGTCTAAACATTGATTGTATTTTCAGTGGTATTTCCCTTTCATGGTAAAAAATGCAAATATCTTCGCTTCAATTTTCTTTTGAGAACAATGTATGTGCTTTGAAGACAAATTCACTAGAAAATGTTAAAAATGGGTATTAACATTGACTCCAACATGGTATTAGATTTATAAATAGAATAAATACATCTTGCAGTGTGAATGGGACATTACATTGTTGGGTTCTTTCTTCGATGCATTTTCTGTTACTATAGAAACTTCCTCCATGGAGTTGTATATCTATTTTAATCTCATGAAGCCTTTCCCAAGGTAAAAATAACCAGAATTTTGAAAAATGATTCAATGGAAAAATAATTTAGAGTTACAAAGAGACATCTAATTAAGAATGTGTCCTTTCTGTAATCATTTATACATTTTGTCCTGTTGATCTGCTATGTGGAAGCAAACTGGGAACTCAACATTTTTATCTGTTCACTGAGTATCGGGGTGTTTTTTTCCTTCTCTAAAACATTAGCAACATGGAATTTTCGGCAGGTAGGTTCAATCTACTAGTCGATTTCTATTCAAACCTTTTTGTTGAATCCCAGTTCCATTTACTATTAACCATATACATTATTAATCCTATGAAGCCTCAGCATCTGCATCTGTAAAACTGAAGTCATCACACTGTCTACTGCATAATTATGTGTGTGTTTGCAGTAAACAAAATTATAAAGTCAAAGCATATAACATAGCACCTTAGAAAACTTATCACTTTGGGCTCTGGCATAGGTGAGCAACGAAGGTGACTCTTCCTAGAACCAGTTTCTTTCCTCTTCCACTTGCTAGCAGCTTTCTTGCCCTATATTTTATATCATTTGACTCAATTTCATAGCAGTAAAATGCGGGTAGTAGAAAATCAACACTGTAAGCTAGAAATGAGAGCTAAAGACATAAATCACTTGAAACTTTGTGATAACTAATGATACCTCAGTAAGAATTTTATGTTACTGTGAATATTACCGTTTTGGTTTTCAATTTAAAGAACGGTTTATTTAATTTTCTTCATTATTATTATTTTTTTAATTTGCTACAGGACACATACACTCACAAAAGAGAAAGAGAGAGAGAGAGAAGGGAGAAAGTGAGAAAACAAGTTGCCAAGTTCAGAACTTGTACTGTGGTCGTCCATGTGGGAGTCCTGCACTCTCATCTCCATTCCTCAATTATCATTTTCTCTCTTATATTTCCAAAAAATTAATTAGCTAATTTTTTACTGTTTTCATTTTTTAATTCGCTATAGGGCATGTACACTTACCAGAGAGAGACAGACACAGAGAGGGAAAGTAAAAAAGCAAAGTGGCAGGTCTGGAACTTGAGCTGCAGGCAGCCATGTGGGAGTTCAGTCCTTTAAACACCATACCACCTTCAATGTTCAATTTAAAAATACTATGAAAGAAGAAAAGAAAGGAAAGAAGAAGGAAAAAAGAGAGAGATAATTGTTTTATCCTGTATGAGTAAAGGATAAAATATATTTTGGGGGGTGCCAACGGATGGCATAGGTTTTTTTTTTTTTTTTGGACTACGTGGGAGTCCAGCGACATAGCCATTACGCTAACTGCTGGTTCCCTCAATTAGGTTTTAAATGAAGAGATTCAGAGTACATACAGCAGGACACTTATTTTTAAATTGGCAAATGGCAATCGATTGAATATTCCTAGTAACACACAGGAAGATACATCATCACCATTAAAATTAGAGATGAGCTGCTGAAGGCTGAAACAATTCAGAAAGAATGATTTTTCAAAATAATACTTTCTAATAGAAAGTAAATAGCATAAAGATAAGGAGAGAAAAATTAAACTCAAAGCTTATAAATACTCACAAAAATAGTAAATCTTTTACCAGTGATATCAGTTTGATACGAAGAGACTCATTAACAGTTTTTAGGATTTTTCAGAAGAAATCAAATAAAAATTGAGCCTTAAGCATGTAGTTGTTCTACTATCTAACATAACTTCATGATGTTTCAACATTTTGTTATTTTGGTCAGGATGGAGAAAGGATGAGAATTGGAAGTTTCATGTGACAACAAAAATAGTTTCTTAGACATGTAACTCACAACTGTTATGCTGTAACTTAAATCTCTTCATATGGGAAATATTTCCAGTGAAAGACTGGATTTTTCAGTTCCATACCTTGATCTTCAAATATTGTTTGTATTTTATTTGTTTTTTTTACATTTTTTAAGAGAGATTTTTGCTATAGGGTGTATGTACTTGCCAGAAACACAGAAAGCAAGCAATACCGCCCCCCCCTCACCCAGGAGGTATGGCCATGCCAAAATCCCTTCTCCTCCATTCTCCTCTCAGAATTTTGGGCACTAATGCACACACATCCAGCATGAGTTTTAAGCCACTGGGTCCAGGACTTGAACCACAGTCAACTATGTGTGAGTCCAGCAATGTACTCATTATGCCATCTGCTGGTCCCATCAAATACTGCTTTTTAAAATGCACTCACTAGTAAAACAGAAAAGATACTGGCAAAGTACTAGAAATATAAAATTAATGAACTTGTAATTGGATGTGTATCAATTTTTAATTTTCCCATTTGAAGATGGAGATGAAAAGGATGAAATATTCTTTTTTTCCTTGGAAAGAAAGTGTTTTAGGTTTCTTCTCTGTTGTTTACTTTCCCCCCCACAGCACCTTAAACAATAATGACACATAATATAAATGTCAGCTAAATAAATATTTCTGGGGGAAAAGAACATTAGTAAAAAGAGGGGGTGGCCAGTTGGTGTCATGGAGGTTGGGGCAACTAGATTCCACATGGCTGACTGAGTGGTTCAAGTGCTGGATACAGTAATGTGGAAAACACACTGAGTGTGAGTGCAAGTACATGTGTGCCCAAAATACCAAGAGAAGATAGGATTGCAGTGCGGTCATCCCTTGCTGAGGGATACTTTGTCACTCACTACTATCCTGGCTCAATCTGGTGGACATATGTGCCTATAGCAATTTTTTTTTAAAAAATGAGGAAGAGAAAGGAAGGAAGGAAAGAAGGAAGAAGGGAAAAAGGAAGGAAAGGAAAGAAAGAAAGAGAAAGGAAAAAATAAAAGAGGTTCTTTTTTTTTTTTTTTCAAATAAAACATGGCCCAACAATATCTCCCCAGGGTATAAACCAAGGAAAATGAAATCAGCACTAACAAATACATCTTTACACCCATGTGCATTATTATTCACAACAGCCAAGATATGAAAACTACCTAAGAGTCCACCAATAAAAAATTAAATTAAGATATATGTGTGTGTGTGTGTGTGTGTGTGTGTGTGTGTGTGTTTGACATTCTATGAGTTTGACATTTTTAGGTTTCATATACTAATGAGATCATGAACTATTTGTCTTTCTGAATCAGACTTATTTCATTGAGAATAACGTCTTTGAGGTTCATCCATTTATTTGTTAAGACTAACTAAAAAGGGATATCCTGACATTCATGACAACACATATGAACCCAGAGGACATTTTGCTGTGTGAAATAAGCCAGATGCAGAAATACAAGGACTATGTGAAGTCATTTAGTTGTGGACTCTAAAAACATAATACTGCAGAAACAAAGAATAGGATAATGGTTCCTGGGCACTGGGGTAAGAGCGAGAAGAGAAGTCAAAGGATATAAAGTTTTAGTTATGCAACATAGCGAGGTCCTGAAGATCTAATATCGCACAAAGTGACTATAGTTAGCAAGACTGTACACTGAAAATTTGAAACGTGCTAACATTCTGTGTTCTCTCCATGTACATAAAAAAGGATACCTACGTGAGGTGACAGATATGTTAATCCAGTTGCTAGAGGCAAATATTGTACATGTATTTGTGTACCAAATCATTAAGTTGTTCACTTAAATATATATAATTTTTAATTGTCAACTACACCTCAATGAAGTTGGAGGCAAAAAAAAGCAAATGGCGTGAAGAGAAAATGTTTATTTCAGAGAACCCAGCCTGAGGGGAACAACTAAAAATGAATACAGATCTTTGTGCTAGGCTTGCTGACAGCTGAGGCAAGTACATAGCCGTGATGAGTTTCGTGAGTCTAATTATCCTATAAAAGGATGCTTACCAAACCACTGGGGAGAAACAGTTTTTCATAGAGTAATAAAGTCTGAGTAAGATTTTCATATAGAGACATGAAACAACAAAACCGATAGTGTCTTCTAAATACCATGTCAAAATGGGGAGAGAGACAACAGTCAGGAGGTGAATTGTCAACATTAAACAAAGGTCATGCTTCTAAAACCCCAAATCAATGAAATTGTTATTATAGGGATCTAGGATACTGCTGTTATGTATCTTCCTGGTGAAAATCCATTAACTCTGATATTCCATACTTAAGTTGGGGCAGAGATTTTTAATTCTTCATATACAAAATTTTACTCAGTTTTTCCATCTTTTTATTGAATGCTGGTTTGTTGTTTAGTTGGTCCGTATAGCCCTGTACTAAGTCATACGCTGATCTATTGTTGTTGTTGCTGTTTTACAACCTCTCTGTTTAATAATCAATCTTACTTTTTCAAAAGAGTTATAGAGAAATCTGGGGGAAAATTCAACCCATTCCCCATGCTATCACCGATTTCTTCATGAACCTTAATATAACTGACAGTTTTACTCCCACAAGAATCTATATGGGGATGTAGGGGCAGGAGAAAAATGTCATTCAGCATTAACTAAAGGCCTGTGTCATTGCGTTATTACCGTTACATGTTGCGTGTCAGTTTGCACCTGACCCGTGATCACCATACGGCAGCTCTGTGAGAATCCTACTGCAGTATATTATTTGCACATAACAAATCCCAGCAAGTTTTCACAAGCAGGAAACATTTTGTGTTGGTGGACTTTATAGTTGGTGATTCTGCCTTGTCATTTGATGGATGAGAGTGTGATAATATGTCATCAATGAAGCAATCATGAGAACGAATCATCTTAATACAATTTGCAAAGGTATTTTTTATAAGTTTCAGTTTTCTGGCTTGAAGTCATCACTCAAGTCTATTCCACCAAGCATATGAAATGCTATATCTATAGTGTTTCCATCTCTTAAAACACAAGTATCCAGCCAACACCTTTATTTCCTCACCCAGAGAAAATATAATTAAAGGATTTATGTAATGTTAGCATTCATTCCGATTATCACAAAGTAAATGGGAGTCATGAGTGGGCAAAGCACAGGGGAATGATGACTTTCTAAGATTTTCAAATCTACAGAGAACATGAAGAAGGGAAAAATACTGTGTACATTTAGAAAACAATGTCTTCTTTTTCTATTCTTTAAACAAACTTATCCATATATTCCATGAAATTCCCAATAGTCAAGTTTGAATAGGAAATGAATATGAAATGAGATTAGAAGATAATCATTTTATACTTTATTCAGACTGCATTAATACAAAGACTTAAATGCTCTTTTTTCATTATTTGCTTCTGTAAAGATATTAATGTACATATTTCTTCTTGAAAATATCGAGGGTTTAAATATTGAGAGAAATATCTTTTTTTTTTTTTGTGAGGTTTTTGCTATAGGGTGCATGCGCTCACCAGAAAGACAGAGAGAGAGAGAAAGACAGAAAGCGAGAAATCATCCTCCCTGGGGGAGATAGCCACGCTGCAATCCCTTCTCCTCCATTCTCCTCTCTGGATCTGGGGCACACACACACACACACACACGTGCCTAGTGTGAGTTTAAGCCACTGGGTCCGGGGCTCAAAACACGGTCAACTACATGGGAGTCCAGCGACATAGCCATTACAACTGCTGGTCCCGAGAGAAATATCTTAAACAACTAATGTTTATTATAAGAAAAAGTCCCAACTACTTAATTGACCAATTAATTAGGTTAACTGTTTTTAACAACCCAATTTCTTTCCATTTTGTGCTTAGCACTCCTTAGCTTCTTTGATTTTTAAATTTTTTGATAGGGTAAGTGTGCTTGCTGGGAGGGGGTGGAACAAGTGAGAAAGCATCCCCCATGACGGATGGTCAGTCATATTGCAATTGCTTCTCTTCCATTTCTCTCTCCTTTCAAGATTTTGAGCATCCACACATTCATATCCAGGGTGTTTTCAAGACACTGAGTCCAGGACTTGAATTCCACAATTGGCTTGATGCGATCCAGACACCCCAACCAGTACACATATTTGCTGGCCTAGCTTCCTGAGCTTATCATTGTGCTGCCTTACTTCGCAGTTGTGAGATGACAACGGAAATTTCAAGGTCAAATCCCAACATAAGAATGTTCAAATACAATTCAATATGTTTCTGCTTTGTGTGTTTGTTTTTACATTTAATTACTTCTTTAATCTGGAAGAGTAAGTAGTTTCCAGAAGTCCCTGAGAAAACTTCCCCTCATGTCTCACTGCTTGGAATTGTCGAACAGGTTCATATACCACTGCCCAAAGCAAGAGGAAGGTAGGCGAAAAAGAACCAAAATGGTTGGTTTAAATTAGTATCTCTTAATCTCCATAGCAAATTGCCATTGCTTGAAGAGCTATTATAAAAGCTGCAGGGACCTAGCCTGGGTGGTGCAGGCATTAACAGATCTGCAGTACGGGAAGCCACATGGCTGATGGCGAGTTTGCATCTCCATATGGCCTGAAACACACCAGGCATACACACTGAAGAGTTTGAAGGGCTGGAGTGATGGGTGATGGAGACTGCAGAATGATAAGAACCTGTCTAGAGTGCCTGTCTCTTCTTTCTGTGTAAGAAATAAGATAAATAGACTTAAACAAACAAAAAATGAAGGGACTCTAAGGCCTACATTCCCAGATTCTCATATGTTTGTTTTGGGATGCGTTCTGGGAATTACTATTTATTTAAAGATCTCTTTAAGTCAATCTAAGGCCAAAAAAGCAGCTCTGAATGATTCAGCCCTTTCTAAGCCATTATTGTGTCTCCTCACCTGACAGATCTTTACTGCATAAACTTTGGTTTTCCTGTGGAAAGGAATGGAGGGATTCATTTAGGCAAACAAATAAAAAATGCTGTCATGGAGAACAAAGAGTTACAAAAAAGCCTCTGTGGGAAACAAACTGAGAGTGAGGAGAGAGGTTTTAAATAGAATAAGTAAATGAAGAAGGTGTGTGTGTGAAGGGCTTACCACCAAGAGGTAGG
Organism: Tupaia belangeri chinensis; assembly: GCF_000334495.1. Classification (NCBI taxonomy): domain Eukaryota; kingdom Metazoa; phylum Chordata; class Mammalia; order Scandentia; family Tupaiidae; genus Tupaia; species Tupaia belangeri. Next base: position 198,704 of record NW_006207069.1, read on the forward strand.
GAGCATATGAGTCTGAGAAGAAACCATGGAAGTCATCATAAGAAGAAAGTAAGAAAGTGCTCCACGGTCAAGTCAAGTCTGTTATGTGAAGCCCAAGAGCAGACTGATAGTTGAAACACCACATTATCAAAATGCAAAGACTACATTAGCCATTAATTTCCATTGTTGCTTTCTTCCCAAATACTAACTAGAATCTCACATTTATACAGAGCATAAAGTGATACATGTCTTACCATTTGTCTTGCCATTGGAACAGCCTTCCTCATCAATGTCCTGGGGTTCTTTTAACATCAAAGAAAAGAGAGTTGGATCCTGAAAAACTAACAGAATAGTGATTGGTAACTTACATTTTCTTCTGTATTCATAGTTGATATAGCAGAATCAAGACATTGTGAATGAAGGTGTAGTTGATGACATCCCTGTGAAGATACATATTGATTTATTCTCCAACTGTTCTCAAAGAGCTCAAAGAATTTCCAAAAATTCATGTAGTTCAATGTGATAACATTAAACAAAAATTAAGTGCAGAAATTCAAGAAATGAGAATTATGGAAGTAAAAAAAATGTGCAATAATCAGGGAGATTTGTGAATTCAGAAGTCCAGAACCCAAGAAAGAAAAACACATATGATATATAAATGAACATGTGAATAATAATAAAAAAAAATCATTAAAGAAGTATTTGAACAAGGGAAAGTATAGATCTTACAAATTACCCCTGGCTTTGCATGTGTGTAAAGAAAAGCAGTATTGGGCCAGCTCTGTAGTCCACCAGGCTACAGAGGAAATCAGATCCCACTTGGCCCACCAAGTTCTAGTCCCAGTCTACTGACTTAAAAAGATATTGGGCCTATAGACATATGCACAGGATCATGGTGAGGTAGAGAACTAGAGATAGAAGGGTTGTGTGTGACCAGGCCCCATTGGGGAGTTCTCTTTCTCTCTTTTTCTACTGTGCACATGAATGGATCCTTTGGTATTAAAGGAGACAAAGAAAAAAGGAATGCTAAATGATTATGAAAATCTGTGAGGTTACATTTTAGTCTTAATATAGGCTTACACCTTAAAGAAGTTGTTTCTTTAATGCTCTTTTATCTTGTAAATAATGATGGTTCTGAAACAATAAAGCCACTATTTAAAACTTGTTTCTAATAATAAATTCTCCTCTAATACATCAAGAAACTATGTCAAAAGGTGTTTTGTTAATATGTAGATACAAAACTACTTAGGTTCTACCTGAGTTCAAAAATATAATGTGTAAAAAGGATTTTAATTTTTCACATGTTCTATTTCTAGTTCCTCTCTTAGTTTTTTTTGGTAAAATATTTGTCTCCACATTTCCTGTTTTTACAGTAGAGTATTTGTCTTGTTTAAAGAGTTTAGTGTTAGATCAATGTTAGTTTAACAATTATATAAAATAAACTGCTTGTGTGTGTTTCATTAAAAATTACATTTAGCATGATATAAGCATTATTTTTTAAAGAAATCGCATATGGAGTAAAATACATAAAATTACAATGGAGATAAAACTTAACATGTTGGAACATAAACTTACATTGACTAAGTTTCAGATCCTAAAAACCAAAAACAAAATAGGAAAGGAAAAGAAAAAATATTATATATAATATTGGGAAAAGTAATGGCATATTTTTTCTCTAAGAGATTTTTTTCCCTAGGGAGTATGCGCTCATGAGAGAGAGAGACAGAGACAGAGACAATGAGATGGAGAGTGAGAAATCACTCCTCCAGAGGGGATGGCCATGCCACAATCCCTTCTCCTTTATTCTCCTTCCTGTATCTTATATTCTTCAGCCTTCTTTGTAGGTTTACAATATGTAAATGATATATATTTTTTGTCCTTATCCCATTGTCTTTCTTCTGAGAGATATTTTTCCTATATGGTATGTTCTCACCAGAAAGACAGAGAGACATAAAGCAAGAAATCACCCTTTCCAGGGGGGGATGGCAACACCCTAATCCCTTCTCCTCTCCAGATTTTGGCCATGGATGCATATGCACCTGGCATGAGTTTTATGTTGCCAGGTCTGGGACTTAACCAGTGGTCAACTATGTGGGAGTCCAGTGATGTAACCATTAAGCCATCTGCTGTCCCCACCCCATTGTAGTTCAAATGATGCTATCTAGTAGTGTAGAGAATTTGAAATAGTGAGCAACTTTATCTTTTTCTTGATTTTACTGGGAGTGCCACTTATGATTCACTATTAGTTATGACAATGGTTGTTCTACTGGTAGATATTTTTTGTCATGATTACTCCAGATTAGAATTTCTTCTTATATCAAGTTTATTATTTTAGACCAATAAGCATTAGATACCTCTATTGAGATGACAATATTTTTTCTTATTAATTTATTCATCAAACACTTACTAGGTAGATATCATGGACAAGGCACTCTTTTAATAGGATAAAGTAAATAAAACTATCTATTATCTAGTATCTTGGAGCTGGTAGTGTGTCATATCACATTTTCATGCATTTTGCCATTATATTTATTTCTTTCAAGCATAATTTTACAAATCATAATATATAATATACATAAGGTATATAATTCATTATATAGTATATGTAATCATAATATAGTTACATATTATGTAATTAAGATATATAATATAGCATATACAATTATATATGTAAAATACATATTGAAGATTTCACTATTCAAATTGATTTTTTCTTCAGGATTCGGCTGGTTTTTAAAGGTAGTTTGATATTTTCCCAAAACATTCTGTGTTCTTAATCAGTTGTATTTCTTTTAATTGCTAGAGGGCAATGTGCACTTGCCAGAGACAGACAGAGAGAGGGATGAAATACTCACAATGGGATGAGCTCACTCCATAATATCTTCTCCACTTGTCAGGATTTGGGGCATGCAAGTATATGCACCTGGCATGTTTTTCCAAATCTCAGGACCAGGATTCAACCCTAGGCCAGCCATGTGGGATTCAGGTCCCTTAACCACTAGGTCCCCATCCCTTAATTAGCTGCATTTTGTTATAGTAGACTAAAACAATTATAGAAAACAAATGCAGGTATCATTTTTCTCCAAGAAAAATGAAACAATTATAGAAAACAGTTATATGAAGTTTTAGGCACAGGACCCAAAAAGCATATCCACAATGATCTCAGAAGGCTATTAATCTGATTGCTGATAACCTTAAAAGGTAAACTGAGACAATGTATGTGAAGCAAAAAGGACTTTATTTGGGCATAAATTTGAGGGCTGCACAAAGATATGGTGCACATGAACAAAATTTGGGTAGCCTTAAGCACTATCATTGAGATTTGACAATCCTCAGACATGTTTTAAAGGCAATAACACAAGGTGCAGGGGAAGGGGAGAGAAAGAGTATGTAAGTTATTTGGGGATAATTATCTCTGGCTTGCAGGATAAATAACATGGGTGGCATCAGTACACAGTGGGATAAGAAGTCATCGGGCAGATGTTTTTTCACAAGTTCTAAAGTCAGGTTGCAGTAGTCTTTGTGCAAGGTTAAGATTCTGGCAGAGTTCTCTAAATAACAGTTGTTATAATTATAAGGCATAATAGCCTCCTCCTTGGCCTTCCTGGATTCCAGGGGTTTAATAAATAAATAAATAAATAAATATGGGCCAGCAGGTGGGGTGGAAATTAAGGAGGCTGTTTCCCATACAACTTATGACAGCACAGTTTGAGTCCTGGATCCACAGCTTAAAATACACTGTGGACATGTGTGAGTGCATGCCTCAAATCTTGAGAGACAAATGGAAGAGAAGGGATGGCAGTGTGGCTGTCCCTCTTGGAGGGTGATTTCTTACTTTTCCTCTATCTCTCTTTCTCGTTTAAACAAGTGCGTGCATCCTGTAGCATAAACTAATATCTATACTAGTTTATGTCATGTATGCATAGATATACTCATATATATTAATATGCATATGACAATGACATTCTGTTCACTCATTTTGTTTTGCTGCATAAAAGGTAGTAATTTTTTACAAAAAAAGATACAAGATGATACTCATTTATTGTTAATTGTGCATGAAAATAATTGCTATTTAGATTTTTTTAAAAGAATAAAAAAAATGTAGATGAAAACAAGAGGTTTAATTTTCACTGTTGAAAATAAAGGAAGAGATTCTCATTTTCTTTTCTTAGATCATTTTCTTTAGAAAAGCTATAATTACAAGGCCTTTCTCTGCCTGTTTGAAATGTATGTAAACCTTTTAAATACTACATAAGCCTCTTGTCTGCCTTAACATCCAGACATATCTTTCTCAAGTGTGGCAATCATTTCTTTGAAATGTAACCATCAGGAAAGATAAAGTTCTTATCTCCCAGATCCTGTGGGAGGTTAAGGAGCTTAAATTCTTCAAGTCCCTTGCTCCAAGTTGCAAACCTACATTTCATTCTAAAGATGTAAAATGTACAATTATTCATTGTACCAAGACAATTCACTAACAAAGATGGTCTTCTCAGCTACCAAATGAATTGAAGGTGAACTCTTTGAGACAGATGGTGCTATCAAGTTATCTTTAGAACACGTATGTAACTGTGTTGGCTTGGCTAGATAAAAGGGTAAGACTTCTTCCATTCCTTTCTTGCAATCTCCTTAAGTATTCACTCTGATTGTCATCACAAGCTGATCTAATGCTTATTCTAATATTTTCATTCATTTCTACCTTTGGAGAAGTTCCCTGGGTTGCAAAATTTTATTTTTAATATATATTTGCCTAACAAAATATGTTATAGCACTTAACTAGAATTCTTATCCTCTTGTTTGTTTTACATAAAAGTTGAGGCTACAATTTTAGAAGGATGTAAGGAGGGGGCAGTCTTCAAAAAGTTCATGGAAAATGCATGTTATGAAAAAACTTCTGTTTTTATTTTATTTTTGTTTTAATTTGTACTAAAATAAACCTGTGTTTTGATTTCATTTTCCCATGAGCTCTTTGAGTCCCCTCATATGTTGAGTGGGAGCAGGCATGGAAAGACTCTAAGTTTCATGTTGCGAGAGCTTTCTGTGACTTTTAGCAATGTTCAAAAATATGGTTCCTTTGCTCTTTTCCACCCCAACTTTTCATCTAAAAGTTTTATTTCCTTTACTCTCATGGTTCCTGCCTTTCTGAAGTTAAGCTCTCTATTTCTATTCAGAGTGAGATTCTCTTGAAATGCTTATTTGCCTGTTAGATTTCCCAGATCCCCAATTTTTGCTTCACACTGTCTTGTGTATTGAAGGGTATAAAACTCTTCACCGTCTGGTTTCAAATTTTTTCTTTAAATTTCTTTTATACACTTAATATGTATAACTTAGCTTGTAAAGAGAATTTACCCCACATAAATATACCTCACAACAGTCGATGATGCTATACACATTAGATCATAAATTGGTTACTCCCACTCTCCAGTGAGTACCTGTTGGGTGTCTTGGGGGTCTCCTGCTCTCAGGTATGCCTGCGTGCTTCAGTCTGCTTTCTTCTGAAGGCTGAAGCCAGACAGGTCTTGCAGCTTGATGGTGGTGGGCATCTGTGATTGTTTTTCTATAGGATATTTGTTTTGTTTGCTTAGTTATCATAGTTTTTCTTATTTTGAAATGAGAGGGACACTGAAGGACTAAAAGTCTAGGCTGATACTACTACCATTTAGTTTTACTGACGAAACTGGAGACATTTTCTCTGAAATTTAACAATTTATTTTATGTTTTACTCTTCTTTCCTAGGATTTTTTTTTTCCACATTGAACTGTGTGTGTGTGTGTGGGGGGGGGTGTTGCGTGAAATCAGAAGCTTCCTTTTTTTATAGACATATGATTTTTATACCTAAAGGACAAAAAATTTCATTTCTATTATTTTTAATTGACAGGAAACAACCATCCATATTTGTGTGATTCAGTGTGTTTTTTAGCATGCGAATATACTGTGTAATTGATTACATTGAGATAATTAGTATATTCATTATCTCAAGCATTCAACCTTACATTGCATTGCAAACTCGAAGTCTCCTTTTAGCTCTTGTGCTATATAAATAAGTTATCATTAACTATTTAGTGCTCACTTTACTGTGCTCTAGAACATGAGGACTTACTATTCTTTTTGTACCCATTAACCACCACGTCCCTAACTGTCCTCTTCCCAATAAGCATGCATCCTCTCAGCCTCTAGTAATCACTGTTTCATTTTCTACTTCTATGAGGACAGCTTTTCAGTTTCCACATGTGAGTGAGGACATGTAATTTTTTCCTCATGTGCCTTATTTGTCTTATCTAACAATGCCATGTAGACTGATCTACATTGCCTTAATGATAGGATTTCATTATTTATAATGGCTGAATAGTATTCCAGTGTGTGTGTGTGTGTGTGTGTGTGTGTGTGTGTGTGACATTATCTTTATCAATTTGTCAATAGACAAATAGACACTTAGATATAATATGTACATTTTCAAATATATTTGGACTATTTATTAAATTCTAGTCTGCATTTGAATAGTATTTTTACATATTTTTCTCTTCAAAGATCTCACTGCTGTACTTTATTGAGTTCAGTTTATAACTAGAAGTATAGTTACAGTGTCACACATTCTACAGATGAAACACATTTATTCAATTGCACTGCACGTTTAATATTGGTATCCCAAAGTATTTATACTCTCAGAAAAACACTCATAGGAGTTGTTTTAAAAGCTTTGAATTACAAACTTTTAAAATATTTGGGTTATGTAGATTAAAAAACATTTGCGTAGGTTCAATGAAATAAAACCACAAAAAACCACTCTCCTGACACTAAATGAATGTTTTCCAAGATCGATAAATAATTTTTAACCAAGCGACGTTAATATACTTTGTTTTATAATGAAAGAATACTGGTTAACACTTTTCAGAAAGGGAGGAAGGAACTCAGGAAAATTAGAATCACATAGTGGTAAATAAATGCCAATAAAATATTGCCTATGGAATCAAAGATAAAACTGATTCACACATACACCAACGTTTTAAAAATATTATGAAATTCAATTTATTATTACAGAAGATGATTTTATATGCCTTTACACGAAAATTTTACACATAAAAAATTGGGTTAAGCTTCAAAAGCTAAAAATCGAATTCTTAAAAGCTTTAGAAATTAGGGGCAATGTGTGATGGAGTGTCTGATTGTGGTTCACATCCCAGACCTAGCAGCTTGAAAATCACACCTGGCATGTATGTCTACATGCCAAAATTCCAGGAGGAGAAGGGATTGAGCATGGCCATCTGCCTTATGGGGTGCTTTCTCATTGCCCCCCCCTCCCCGTTTAGCGCTCTCTCTCTCTCTCTCTCTCTGTCTTTCTCCAGTGAGTACACTGGAGCAACTTTTCCCTATAGCAAATTAAATAATAATAATAATATGTGCTGCCAGGTGGCATGGTGGTTAAGGTGCTGGACTCTCACATAGCTAACTGCAGTTCAAGTCCCAGACCTACAGACCTTGTGACTTACTTTCTCACTTTCTCTTCATTTTTTTTTAAGTTTTACAAATTTGTATCACATTGACTTTGATTCATTAATTTAACAAATAAATTGGTGTATTTAGCAATACTGATATTATACCATTAAAATAGTAATCTTAAGGAAAGATATAGTACTAGGTCAATAAAAAATATACATGGGCATGCACACACACACATTTATGCATATGACTGTGCCTTTATTTGAATTGCCTCCTACACTACCACATAGCAGCAAGAAAAATTGAAAAAGGTGCCCATAATTTTAAGAACATTTTATAAAAACAAGCTCTTCAGAATAGCATATGGCACTTTAATTCAAATTCACTACAGGGTAAGAAAAGTACTTCACAATGGAGTATAATGGAAAATAAATAACTGTCTAGGGTATGGGGAAAGACTTGTAGACAAGAAGATAAGGCTGTATTTAAACACATGAGCCACTGCATATCTTTTCTCTACTTGGAAAAAATTCCTAGGGATATTTTAAGTTTCCTCAATTACATGATTAGCTGATGTAATGATTCTTTTTCTATCCTTTCTTTTCTTTTTGTTTCTTTTGTTACTCTGCCTCTCTTAACCATCCTTCATTATGTTTACTTTCATTCTTTATTTCTTTTTTGCAAGGCACACTTCCAGATGTTAGGAATGTCCTGGAACCTACTTTCATGAGGCTTTTATTCTTTTGTTGTTGTTGTTTTTGTTTTTGTTTGTTTATTTATTTATTTATTTATTTATTTATTTTATTATCATCATAATGTTCTTTATATTACATTGGATTACATATAACTTTACAGTGTATTATATTGCTTTTTCAAAAGGGAATGCTATGCACGTCAGTTAGTACAGACATTAATTCTATGTGTGAATTCAATAATTTGACACAAAGCTCATAAATATAAGGTAGGTGTTGCTTTATTTTATTTTTTTTAGCTTGCTATAAGGCAAATGTGCTCATCAGGGAGAGACAGAGAAGAGCGAAAGTGAGAGAGAGAGAGAGAGAGAGAGAGAGAGAGAGAAAGTGAGAAACCAGCCCCGGGGACAGGGAACATGATGCAATTCCTTCTCCTCCATTTTCCTTTTGATTTTGGGATGCCTGCAGATATGCCTAGCATGTTTTTCAAGCTGCCAGGTCTAAAACTCAAACTGAGCAGTTGTCCATGTGGGATCTAGTCTCCTTAACAATCATGCCACCTGACAGGTTCTGAGAGTTTTATTTTAAATAACATAGTTTTTCAGTAATAAAAAGTGGGAGTGGGGCTGGTTCTGTGACCCAGCGGTTAAGGCAGCAGATGCACCTAGCTGAGCATCTAGTTTGGATTCCAGACTTAGTGACTTGAGAAATATGCTGAACCTGCGTGTGTGGGAGTACCCACAATCCTGAAAGGAGGGAGAGACGGAAGAGAAGGGATTGCAATGTGGCCACTGTCCATGTGGGTGCTTTCTCCTCTTTCACTAGTGAAGGCATGTGTCCTCTTAGGGGGTGTGTGTGGGGTACAAATGGATTTATTTAAGATTCCGATCACTGTTATTCATATGTAAATGAGGTCGGCCTTTACCATCCCATCCTGGCAAGGTTGTGATCAGCCTCACTTAAGACAAGTCCCTCATAGATATTATAAAGATGTAATGGCAATACACAGATGATGAGTTCTAATTATAAATAGTTAAACAGCATTTTACACCTTCCAGAGCATTGTGCCCAAAGTCTTGAGGAAATGCAAAAGAAAGTTGATCGTTTTCAATCTGGTTGGGAAAAATTGCACTCATAAAGAAAGATAACTGTCATAAAACTATATAGAAAAAAAATCTCTATTTTTGATGCAGTCTCTAGACTACCTGCATAGTAATCACCTGTTTTTCTGGTTAAGATGCAGGCACACATGCCCTGTCCCAGATTTACTGAATCAACATTTCTAACAAGCTTTTTAATAGTCTTGAGTCCTGAAAATCATTTAGGCAAACTCTGGAAACTTGTTCAGTACAAGTTCCAGGAGCATTTAACAAGTGTTCTCTCTCATTTGCACCAGACACATCTATGAACGATATTAAAATAATGCCGTAAAATCTCCATGCGCATGTAGGTTGGCTATCCAGGAAATTTCTTCAATTTCAATGAGCAATTATCAAGGCAGAAGTAGGGTTGCAGCTCTATGCCAGAAGGAAAGTCTAGCCTGATTGGTCCAGGGCCTCTGTAGGCTGACCTTTTAGTGACTCTTAATTTAATTCATGGCCCATTTTCTCTTAGTCTGAGTGGACAGCTCTGCTCGATCTGTCAGCAGAGCTCTTCTGTATATGTTATGGATTGAAATGTCCCTCTTCTTGTCTTTCTGTCAATCTAATGTCATTTAAAAAGGAGTCTTCTAGGTCAGCTCTTTGGCCTACTGATTAAGAATGCTAGATTCCATATGGCAGGCCATGCAGTTCAAATCTTGGCCCTAGGGGATGGAAAAACCTGGTGGAGGCATGTACATGCATGCCCAAAATTCCAAGAAGGGATTGCAAAGTGACCACTTGCCACTGAGGAGGTACTTTTACTCTCTCTCATTCTATTTCTCTAGTGAGTGCATGTGCTCTCTGATAAATAAAAAATAAAAAGTAAAAGAAAAAATTAAAAAAAGAATGTCCTACAAAAACTATGAAATAACTACCTTTCTCAGAAGTATAATATGATCTAATAAATTCTGTATTTAGATTTACACAACTGTCTTAATGATGAACTTTATAACCGTGCCTTATTGTTTGATTAGTGATTCAAACAAAGATTAAACAGTATTTTATTTTTTTTTATTTGTCATGTTGCTACTTTCCTTCAGTCTAGATCAGTTGCTCAACTTTTCTGCTTTTCTTTCATGACATTGACATGTTTGTAAAGTCCAGGTTAATTGTTTTGCAGGAAAATCTGACTGAATTTTTCATCCAAGTGCAACTTGTCAGTAGTGTTATGTAATTTCTCCAGCAGTGTCCTATTTAGAGAAAGTGTGTTCAGATAGAGCAAATGATCAGGTGTTCTGGACAGCTAGAATTTAGTGATACTTTTTATTATCAACTGAATGTTTTTGGAAGAAGTAATTATAAGAGTTAAAATTCTATTTAGAGTAATTGTAAGTTTTCATAAGAATTGACCATAGAGTCTAAGCTAGTGGAGAGGGAAATGAGAAAATGAGGAGATTTATGTAGGTATTAATAAGTTGTTAGAAGCAGATACCTGGAGTTCTCAATGAAATGCCAGAATTTAAGAATTTAATATCAATTCCTTTTGCATTTGAGAAATTCCAAAATCTTTCTGGTAAATTATATTAGATAGGTTTCTTCTATATTTATCTGTCTATATGTACTAGAAAGACAGATAGATAGATTTCTACCATTTAAATAAGATTTTGAGAGAGAGAGAGAGCATACACACATACTTTTATAAATACATTGGATACATACAGTTACAAATACTATTGTTATTATGATTATGATTATTATTGGCTGGAGAAATGTGGCTGATTAATCATCAGACATTCCAAATAAAGAGTTACATCTATCCATTAGCCTCATTTTGGAACTACATAGATGTAGTTTTTTTCTGGACTGGGAATCACTTGAGTGATTCTTAGTGCAACAGGGACACATTTGAACATGGTTTTGTTTCCTTGACTTTGCAGAGGTGACTTTTCAGGAAGGTCCTTTTTTTTATTTTAAGGAATTATTTTATTTAACTTTATTTATCCACTTGTTTTTAATTTGACTAGAATGAGACAGAGTGACAAAGAGGGAAAGCAAGAAAATAAGTCACCAGGTCTGGGACTCGATCTGCTTTTGGCCATGTGAGTCCAGTGGCCTTAACTACCATGCCACCTGCCAGCTCCAACCACCACTGTTACTTCTTTTTTTTTTGGAGAAGTTTTTGCTATAGGGCGCGTGTGCTCGCCAGACAGACAGAGACAGAGAGACAGAAAGTGAGAAATCAGCCCCCGGGGGGGATGGCCACACCGCAATCCCTTCTCCTCCGTTCTCCTCTCGGGATCTTGGGCACGCACGCACACGCACCCGGCATGAGTTTTAAGTCACCGGATCCAGGACACGAACCACGGTTGACTACATGGGAGTCCAGCGACACAGCCATTACGCTAACTGCTGGTCCCACACCACTGCTACTTCTAAAGAAGGGAGATGATATTACAGGACTCCTACAGCACTGCTTTAGCAAAATAAGAGTTGACCCTAAGCACTAGGGTGGTCAAAGTGAAATTGATAATAAGAGAATGATTTCCAAATATATGTTGAAGTTGAAGTCAAATGTGTAGGGTCAGGGGCCGGGCAGAGGAACTGAATCAATTTTGGCTCTTAGGTAAGAAGCAACTAGAAGTACAAACTTGTCACTGAAGTGTCATAAGTAACTGGGGACAGGGGAACACTCTGAGATAGGAACAGTAGTTTGAAGTGCCAACTGGCATCTGAGAAGATCTATAAGTTGGAAGGTCAGGGAACAGTGTGGGAGATGAGGATGTTGAATTAGTTTTCATTTGAATGCTTACACCGTGCCAGACATGGTGGTGCAGAGGTGGTAAAACTCTCTGCAATGCTGGGAGATGGTAAGATCAGGGCTTGGTACTTGGTCAACCTGTGCACATCCAACAGACACTGGAAAGTGTCTTCCTAGGAAAGACTTCCTAGGAAAGACTAAGGGGAAGGACTGTTGAATGAGACCAGTTGAGGGTATTTGGTTCTATTTCTGGAAAATTAAAAAAAAAAGAAATTACTTTCTCATACCATTTGAATATAATTTTAGATTTCTTGCAAATAAATAAATCTGTGAAAAGTAAATGTAATATCAATGTCTTCACATTATCCTTTATATTTTAATAACATCTGCATTGCTAGCACTTCCATAATTTGCTTGCGAGAAGTTGTCATATGAGTAGATAGCTAGCGGGGGGTGGGGTGGGAGGGGGTCCCGCAATAGCATCAAAAGTGAGTCCCAGTAAATGAGGAGAGAGACATGCTGTACTTGCGTGAGGGCAGGTGCAGTCTCTGTCCCTGTGTCTTCAGAGAACTACCTGGGGCAGCTGAACAGAGACAGGTGAGGCAGTCATATGAAATGCTGTATCTGAAGTATCTGATGCGTTTACTCCCTGTTCCCCTGGGACGACTATATCCTCTGTTACATTAAGCTCCCATAGTACAAAATGGGGATTACATTCCTATGAGAATAAATATCCTCATTTATTTTACAAGAGTCGAAATAAGGTTCAATTAATCACACATTCCATTTAATACTTCAGGTGAATTATATCCCTCAACGTCATGGCTGCTTAGACTCTAATTAATATCCAGTATATCACTTTCTCTGTTACATGTTCTAGATTACCCTCGAGTATGATCAACAATTTGTCTGGTCTAGGTTACTTCCTATCAGGGCTATTCAAATGCTAATCCCTCAAAGGACACAATTACTATCTTGGACTTAAATATGCATATTTTAATACTCCTTGGGTGTTCAAGGAACACATGGAGTTTAAGATTCTCAGGCTTGTCACCACTATGGTGCTTGCCATGTTTGGATTTCACTTATATCTTATCCAGAGTACTCCTATTTTGACACAAGAGATTTGTCAAGCCTTCATTGTGTTCCTACTGACACTCTTAAATTTTGAACTTGGACCTAATTTTCAACACAGACTTCTCTGTGGCTATAGACGATGAGTTTCTGTTTCTAAATCACCTTAGAAATCTTACGTCTTTTTCAACATAATTTTAGTCGAATGTTGCTGCTCTGAGCCTAGCATTTTAATTTTTCAAGACTTTGAATCAGCTAAGCAAAGCCAGCCTATCATCTTTGCACTGATTTCTCCCATACTGGTCACGTGTCTAACAAAAGGGCATCATGAAGGCTCATTCCTCAGCATGCCATCTTATTAAGCACAGGAAAACAAAACAAAACAAAACAAAAACCACAGTAGCTGTATGCCACTGATTGCCAGAGTTGATCACAATCATTGAGATCCTTATTGTTCTTCTGCTTCTTTTTCAGTTTTTGTTGTTGCTGTTGTTCTCAACAAATTATTCTCATTTTATATCACTGATTCCAATGTTGATACTAACAGTATCCATATCTCTTTTTCGTACGCTGATCCTCTATCAGTTTTTGAATGTTAACCATGTTTATTAGTGATTGTCATTGATATAAAATGCCATGTTTTTATATTTAATTTTTTACATTCAATCACTGTACATCTTTACAGAATACAAAATAGATTTTCCCAGCATGAACATATTGTACATTAGTCCAGTCAAAGCTAATACCATGTACTTCTGCTTCTTAGAAATTCAGGAACACACTCTCATCCTGAGCATCTACTTTCTGGGATGATTCAGATTTAAAGTATCTTTGCATAGGTTGCCTGTAAAGTGCAGTATAAACCAGAAAACTGACATAATATTATTTTACTAGGATGTATAATTTCACGAAGGAGCTATAGACAAACACAATGTTGCTCTATTATGTTGGTCAGTCCCAAAGAAGCTGCATAAAATGCCTTTTAGGACTATGAATTAGAGGGAAGAAAGGAAAGAAATTTGTTCTCTGGCTCCACACATTTCATCCTGCATGATGGTTTTGCAGGCATGGCCAATAAGCACACTCTTACACTGATGCAAAAGTCAAGTCTTGTCTAAAAGACACATGCTACTGAAGTGCAGCAAAGCATTTCAGGTGGTAACAGGATGAAATAGGTTGAAGTCTATGGAACACAATCTACTGAAATGGCATCTGGAACAAATGATGGGAGAGAAAGAGAGTATCAGAAATGGAACAAAAGAAATGACCCTTAGAAGGTGCTTTGAAGTTTCAGGAGATTTTTATTGCAAAAGCAAAGACTGAGTTTGAGCAATGTACAGATAAAAAGACACCAACAGGGAAAACAAACAAACAAACAAACAAACACAAAAAAAACAGGGCCAGTAGGTGGCATGGAGGTTAAGGCAGCTGGACCACACATGGCCAACTGTGCAGATTGAGTCCGGGATGAAGCTGGACACATTTGCATGTGTGCCCAGAATCCCAAGAGGAGGATTGGAGTAGAAAAGATTACAGCATGGCCATGCTCCCTGGGAGATGAATTTTTTTCTTTCTCTCTCTCTCATGCTCTACCTGTCTCCAGTGAGTGCACATGTCCTACAGCAAAAATAAAACAAAAATTCATAAATTTTATGCCAACATATTTTCCGTTTGGGATGAATAGGGTGTGCTATTTATAGAAATGCATTATTTAGAGGAAGAGCAGGTGGCATAATTGTCAAGGCACTGAACTCTCACATAACCAATGACTGTTCAAATCCATGATCAAGAAGCTTAGAAATTGCATGTGCATTTGTGTGCGTGTGTGTGTGTGTGTGTGTGTGTTTCTATATCCAGAATCCCAAGAGGAGAATGGAGGAAATGGCATGACCATACCATGGAGAATAATTTATAACTTTCCCTTTCTCTGTATTTCTCAAGCAAGCACACAGGTCCTATGGTAAAAATCAAAAAAAAAAAAAAAAAAAGGGGGGGGGGAGGGGGAAAGCATAATTAAAAACTCTTTTGAGATATAGTCAAAATACTTGAGGACAAAAGTGAATAAGGATAGCTGCATGGAATATTTCATTTAAAAAGCATAGCTCTTACAAACATGAGAATGGGTTTTATTGAAAAAAGATAAGAAGTGTAAAATTTAAGAACAAAGGAATAATAGTTAGACAAAATAAATGATAAAAAGTTTATGAGTAGGCTGTATTTCCAAATAGTACTATGTAAAAATATAGAAAATTGTCACCAATTTATTTGAATATTATTTATTTTTATAATTTTACTTTTTTATTGTAAGAGGGCATATGAACTTTCCAGAGAGAGACAGAGCGATAGAAAGAGAGAGAGAGAGAGAACTCCCTAATGGGATGTGGTTATACCACAATCATTTTATCACTTCTTCACCTTCTCAGGATTTTGGACACACAAGCACCCATGCCTGACATGTTTTTCAGGCTTCCTGGGCTAGCATTTGAACAGCACAGTCAGCCATATGAGAGTTGGTGTCTTTAACCATAGGCTGCAGTGTGGGATCTGCATTTTTATTTCACAAGTGAGTAACATCAAACAAAAGAAATAACCCCTTGTGGGGCCAACAGATGGTGTAAAGGTTACATTACTGGACTCCTACATAGTCGACTAGGTTTCAAGTTCCTAACCTGGAGGTTAAAAACTCACACCGGCCCGTGGGCGTGCATACCCAAAATCCTGAGAAGAGACTGCCAGAGAAAGAATTGTGATGAAACCATTGTCCCTGGGGGGTGATTTCTCACTTTCTGTGTCTCTGTCTCTCTCTGTCTCTCTGGTGAGCACATGTGCCTTATAGCAAAAAAACTCTCTAAAAAAAAAAAATCAACCCCTTGTATTTTTAGAGAACAAAAGGGCAGAATTAGATCTTTCAGTTAGTGGGACTAAGTCAATGTAAGTTTAATTAACATAAAATAATAAATATTGGTAAGCAAGAAAAATATCACTTGAGTTGCATTTTTGTGACTATATCTTAATTGCTTATTGTCCCTTCAGTTCTATTTCATTTTTGCCAAAATTATTAGATTATTTCCATAATATAACTTTGATATTCTAAAAAAGTAACTGCAATGAAAAAATTAAGCAAATGGATAAGATAAAATGAAAAAGTGTTCACAGAAGTCCATGTTCAAGCATGCTGGGCAGATGAGAATTCCCACAGGAGGAGCAAGCTCTCATCTCCAATTTCATCCTTGTGCTGTGTCGTACATGTCAACTAGGATTCCTGTGCTCATCCGATAAAATCATCTGTTTATCCTATTTTTCAGGTAAAAATATCAGTATTTTATCATTAAATATTAGAAATAATGTGTTCTCTTACAATCCTGCTATAGCACAGTGCCTTAGGATTAAAATTTAAAAATTTTCTTTAGTGAGTAACTCTCACCAGACCTCACTTGGCACTTTAACACATGGTCATTTTATTACTGCCAAATGAACAAGAATATGTTTCTATCTCTATCACAAATATGAGCACCATTGGGACCAGCAGGTGGCATGGTGGTTAAGTGCTGGACACTCCCCATAGCTGACCATGGTTCAAGTCCCAGACCAGGTGACTTGCTTTCTCACTTTCTCTCTCTCCTCTCTCTCTCTCCATCTCTGGTCATATTAAAATAATGAATAAATAAAATTAAATAAAAATAATTGTTTAAAAATATGAGCAGCATTTGCCTCAAAATCATTATAATTAGGGTAGAATAGGGACATGTGATGTCAATTATACTTTGAATACATATATTAGTGGAATTTAAATATATTAGTTTATATACATTTTATCAATGAAAAGTATATTCCTGTGGTGGGAGAAGAATACAATTTTCGGGAACCAGCAGTGAGCGTAATGGCTATGTCGCTGGACTCCCATGTAGTCAACCGCAGTTCACGTCCTGGACCCGGTGGCTTAAAACTCACGCTGGGTGCGTGTGCGTGTGTGCCCAAGATCCCGAGAGGAGAATGGAGGAGAAGGGATTGCGGCGTGACCATCCCCTTCGGGGGGTGATTTCTCACTTTCTGTCTCTCTGTCTCTGTCTGTCTGGCAAGCGTGGCGAGCGCATGCACCCTGTAGCAAAAACGCGCATGCACCCTGTAGCAAAAACCCCCCCAAAAAAAAAAAAAAAAAGAATACAATTTTCACTCTTTTATTCTCCCTAACTATGAAGCTTTCCATACAGTAAAAACTTTATAAACATGGCCTCTCTGGCCCCTTGCCTTGATGTATTTTAGTCAAATGATGTAGCCTTCCATCCTTCTGCCTGAAACCCACATTCATCTCGTATAGGATATAACATACAGACTATCGCCATTAATAACTTAAATGACATATTAACACAAAGGACAAAATGTGTTAAAGTCAGAAAAAAGATACATTTTACAAAAAGAAAACACTAGAGAGGCTATTGGCTGAGTTCCATATGGGAGAATGTAAGAAAGAAAAATGTAGGAAAAATGGTGTTGATTAGATGAATAAGTAGTTGTAGACCAGTCAAGAGAACAGACAAGTAAGACAGAGGCACTTGGATTCTCTCCCCTGAGTGTCATTACAACATATTAAAATAAAAATGTTTCAGCAAATGATGACAACTACATGATTCCAATCACATTAGGTCCAGTTTCTTCTTATTTACCTTCACGGTATCAACAGTGCTGGATTTTCTCATCATCCACTGTTAAACAACTTGTTCTTTGTATTTTACATTTGAAGATTCTAAATACTTTTCTTTTCTTTTTTTTTCTTTTTCTTTTTTTGGATAGTTTTGTTCTGTTTTGTTTTTGCTATAGGGCATGTGCGCTCACCAGAAAGACAGAGAGAGACAGAGACAGAAAGTGAGAAATCACCCCCCAGGGAGGATGGCCACACCGCAATCCCTTCTCCTCCATTCTCCTCTCAGGATCTTGGGCACTCATGCACACATGCCTGGCATGAGTTTAAGCCACTGAGTCTGGGACTCAAACTGTGGTCGACTAAGTGGGAGTATAGTGACATAGCCATTACACTAACTGGTGGTCCCAATACTTTTCTTTTCTTAAAAAGAAAGAATTATTTATTTAACTTTGGGACCAGTAGATGATATAATTGCTATGTTGCTGGACTCCCATGTGGTCCACCACATTTTGAGTCCTGACCAGTGGCTTAAAATATGTGTGTGTGTGTGTGTGTGTGTGTGTGTGTGTGTGTGTGTGTGTGTTCATGCCAAAATTATGAGAGGAGAATTGAGAAGGGATTACAACATGGCTATCTTCCCTGGAGAGTGATTTCTTGCTTTCTCTCTCTGTGTCTCTCTAGTGAGTACACGCAACTTATAGTAAAAATCACTCTGAACATTTCTCAGTGTGCCAGGTCCATTGTTAAATAAATATATAAAAAAATGCTATGATGTTTTTCTACATCAGAACAACTGTACCTAGGTTAAGAGCTATGCATTGGGAGCCTGTTCCCACATGGCTGACTATGGTTTGAATCTCATTCCTGTTGGCTTGAAAAAAACACAGGACCAATGTGTCTTAAATCCTCAGGGATTGAAGAAATAGAGAAAAAAGCATTGTGGCATGATCACGCCCCCATGGGCAGTGCTTTTTCTCTCTCCCATTCCCTTTCTCTGTCAAGTACCTGCACTCTTCAGCAATAAAAACAATGAACAAACCGAACAAACCCAAAACAACTATATCGAAAAAGGTCTCTCGCTTTGATAATGGTTATGCAAATAACTTACATCAAAAGAAGAGAAAAAGTATCCTTTCCCTTTCTATAGAACACCTGGCAGGAGAAGTTCCACTGTGCTGTCTGCTCATATACTCATCACTGAGTCGATTAAAGAGGATAGGAATAGGCACTATGTTATTGGCACCTTGATAGAATCTTTTACCAGAAGGATATCAGTGTGAATGAACAGCAGAAGTTCTCCAATAAATATAGGGTGTTATTAGACATGTACAGCTGTGAGAAGAAAATGATGGAGTAGTCAATCAATGGTAGTTATGTTTAGTCAAGTGACTCCAACCTTCTGGTCTCTGAAGCTCAGTTCACCAAGAATGTAGATCATCAACTACCATCATTAGTGACTGAAATATTAGACTACCATAAAGAACAAAAGATACATTAAAAATTAGAAATAAAAAGTATTTCTTAGAAATAAATCACGATTCATTATTGGAGCTGATGAGTTCCAGGAGGTGAGGAAATTCTTGCAAAATCTAAAAGAAGAAATATACATTCTAAAAAAGAATCAAATGGATCTGTTAGAGATGAAGGCTATAATACAGGAAGTTGAATTCTTCCTGAAAGTATTAAAAGCAGATTAGATCATACAGAAAATTTAATCTCAGATGTAGAATATAGAATTGCTGGCCTAGAAAATCCATCATGAAGACTGAGAAAATGGTCCCCAAAATGAGAATAATATATGAGAAATAGTAGATACCATCAAATGTTCAAACATCTGAATAACTGGTATCCTAGAAGGTGAAGAGACTCATAAAGTCATTGATAATATATTTCATGACAATCTGCAAGAAAACTTTCCAAACCTAGAGAGGCACTCAAAGATCCAAGAAATATAAAAGATCCCAAATAGAGTCAACCCAAGAAGATCTTCTCCAAGACACATTATAGCCGGATTGACCAAAATCACAAAGACAAGATACTAAGTTTGGCAAGAGAGAAACAACAAGTTACCTGCAAAGGATGTACCATCAGGCTAACAGAAGACCTCCCATCAGAAACAATGCAAGTGAGGAAAGAATGGGAAAATATATTCAAAGCGTTAAGGGAAAAGCAATTTCAACCAAGAATACTGTATCCAGCAATATTATCCTTCAAATGCAAAGAAAAGACAAAAATACTCTCAGATAAACAAAACCTGAAGGAATTTACCAACACCAGATCAGATCTCCAAGACGTTCTCAAGGGAGTACTATATCAGGAAAATTAAATATAGTCACATGGAATGAAGAGTTCAAAAACCTAAGAAAATGGCCAACTTAATAGTAGAAACACATATGGAGTTGAATATTATATCCCAGAATTTAATCAGGAAGATTAGACTGCAACAGAAAATAGATGAAGTACATGAGACTGAACTGGTGAAATTGCATTTTATGACTTTTGACTGAAATATTGCTGATTTTCTTCTAGGCTTTGTTTCCCAGTTTTAAGGACTTTTTCCTGTCTTGGGCTGTCAGTAGGTTCATGTACCTACTATTTGAACAGAATCCTGACCTGTTTCCTGGCTTTAAATTTTAAGTAAATTTCCTTAGCATTTTTTGATTTATTAAAGCTAAAACTGCTTTTCTTGAAATTAAAAATATATTAAAAAATACCTATTTAATGATCATAGTAAGCTTTATAGCATCAGCTAGGTGCTACTTATAGTATATCCATTCTACTCAGAGTTTCACGCCTAAAGTCAGACATGTATTCACTGATATGTACATAACAACTGAATTTGCTATTGAAAGTAGTTAGATGACTTAAAAAATGTTGTGAATCAATAAAATGTGGGGGAAAAAAGAAATCGAAAACAACTGTGGACACCTGAGATAGTTTGGGAGGAGTGTGGGAAATGGCAGATGGTGAGAAATAGGGGGAAAATATATAGAATTGTATACATATATGAAACTAGAATTGGGAAATTAATGAAGATAACATGTATGATTAAGCCATTATGCAGTATATTTTGGATGAGAAGTCACATCTTATATGCTCAGGGGATGAATGTAAATTAAATATGAGAAGAAAATTACAGTGCACTTGTAACTAGATTCTAACTTTGTCCATAGTTTTAGTTTAAGGTATTTTGTGAATCAATAAAATGTGGAAACAAATATAAAAAAAGAAAAAGAAAGAAACAAATGACCATGGCCTCAGTTAAGTACAGTAAGCACATATTCATGTTGCAGTTCTTCCTTTTAATGACAGGAAAGAGCTCAGATAGCAGGGAGCAGGGCAGCCTGATAGAGATGGCAGGAGACATCATTACCCCAAGCAATTCTGGAATAGAACTAATTGTACCAAAGAAGCTAAGATTAAGTACTCCTTGACTATGGGAACATAAATGAATATGCAGGTACATATTTTATGATAGAATAACAGTTCAATTTTAACTGGAGAGAGAATCATTTAAATAGGACAATAGAAGAGTTACATTTCTCCTGCTACTTAAAGTGCTTTCTGAGTCACCGGGCAGCTCTGCACTTTGTATTTCCTGCAGGACAGAGAACATACTTGACAAAGGATCTTTGATTCATGAAGCAGTTGGCAAAGTTAATATTCTGGCTTCAGAAAGACAGTCCTCAGATAGTCTATCAAATTGAGTAAGCGGATGGGGCCACCCACTCAGTAATTCATTTGCCCCAGCTAATTCAATGATTTTATTTGTTCTCTCTGATAGATGGATGGGAATACACAGCCAAGGCCAAAATGCCTTCTTTCTAATATCAAAAGCATTCTGTACATAAAGTAGATCATGCACACTAAATGATACATTTCTATGGCTTTATGTGTTAAGACTCCTTCCTTTTGCTCTATTTGACCTCACATCTCATAGTCACAACATCGCCATGACTAGCAAATGGTCCTTCTTTATAGCTGCAATCATCGAGGCTATACCATATGCTTTCTAAAGGATGAGCACACAAAAAGTAAAACTAATCATTTAAATTAGTTTCGAGGATACTGTTCTTGGCATAAAATAGACTTCATGAATCTTTGGCAGCTATTTCCACACACAATGTACCGGCTTCTGTAGATTTAACTCTCAACCTATCCTATATTTTCTTGACCTTGAACACTTATTAACATTTTATGATTCTGGAATAGTACTTACTCCATAATGACTATACTCCTTTATGATCTATTATAATAATAGATTACACAATTATTTTACAGGATAATATATTAAAATCCTCTGAATGTTTAAAAGGCCTTTGAGCAAAGTGTGAATAGGTCTAACAAGGCAAAAGAAATGACCTGGCCCTGTTTGCTTAAGCTCTGGTTTGTCTAATCCTGAGGAATACAGGACTCAGCAAAATCCATCAGCCCTTCTCCCCAGGGCCCAAATGGCTATGTGTTATCTGCAAGGTGGAACAAGGATTTGCATCCCTGTTTAATATCACACAAAGAAACCATTTCCCTTTATCCTTATCCTAATCGCCAATTCAGTTATGTAGCATAAACAGTAAATCTTCTTTCGTGGTAAATATAATATTCATTTGATAAGAAACATCAAGGATCATTACTATACTTAGTTTAGATGCCAACATTTATAGTAAGTTTCAGTAATTCTTATGGAAGGAACATAACTCTTGAAGTCAGATAAGATTCTTTCTGGTTAGGGTTCAGTAAGGAGAAATGAAGTAGGTCCAAAAGATTCTCTGAAGCAAATGGAGAAATAAAGTTGTTAATCATGTTTGTAGCAAACAGAAATGTAAAATCACTAAAATTATCAGAAGACTTTCATCTAAATGAACATCAAGATGAAATAGATAGAGGTGCATTCCAGGGACTTTTTACTATTATGTTCATTAGGGTTTCAACTTAATGCATGCTTTATTGCCCAGAAATTCATTTCATTTGCATTTTAACTGGGTTTTAGTCAAGTTAATCCATTTTCTTCCCATGTTAGGAAACTATTCTGCAACTACAGCAAAACATTGAAAGAAAAGAAAGAAATTGAAATAGGCTGCTTATACTAAAACTTAAATTTGTCATAGATTACTAAAGAAAAGAAGGGTCTATCCTAAGTTCATTGTATTATATTATTTCGACACCAATAAGTACCTTATGTACTATTGTAAACCTCTCTTAAATGGCAAGGAGTTTTATTCATTTCTGGTAAAGACTGAATATCAAGGGAATTTCAGTACAACCCAATATCTCATTTTTACAGGAGTAAAAATGATAGAGCTATCACACATTTAGCAGTATCCAATTAATTTTGACAACAAATTAAAACATGTAATACGATGTGTCCTTTAAAGAGTTGTGTACCTAAAAGCAATTTAAGTTGTATTTTGAAATGTAAGCATTCAGTTTATAAGTATCTTGGCAAAAGGCAATTTTTTTTTCAATTATAAAATGTTCATGACCTAAATCTGAATAATTAGAAGGTATACAGGGAAATTAAATAGTTTGTCTATAAGACAGTATATTAAAAAACAGGGTGGGCCAGCAAGTGACATGGAGATGAAGGTGGCTGGATCCCACATAGCCTACTGAGTGGTTTGAGTCTGGTGTCTGACAGCTTAATAAACATGCCGGGCACTTGTGCATGCTTGCCCGAATTCCCTAGAGGAGAATGGAGGAGAAGACACTGTGGCACGGCATCCTCCCTGAGGGGAACACTTTCTCATTTACCTCTCTTTCTTTCTCTCTCTCTCTCTCTCTCTCTCTCTCTCTGTCTCTGTCTGTCTGTGATAGGTTCTTGTGCCCTATGTCAAAAAATTAAATAAAATGAAATGAAAAAACAAAACAGTGATAATAATATTTATGTAAAGTGGCTCCTTCGGGTAAACAGGCATTCAGAAAATCTGATAAAGAATAAAAGATAAGAATAAGCAAAAATCAGTAAGATGAGGGCAAATAAAGTCTTCAGATAAAAGAAAACTTTATTATTTACCTCGAAATATTTTCCACTGTGCATTTATAAGACAAAATGCAGTATTTTGAGCACAGTCATCCTATATTTATTGAGGATGATCTCAAACATTTTTTTCATAATGTTTTCTTTTAAAGTTTATGCTTTTTCTTGGGACCGGTATTTGGCGTGATGACTATGTCGTTGGACTCCCATGTGGTAAACCTCATTTTGAGTCCCAGTTTTAGACCCGGTGACTTAAACTCATGCCAGGCACGTGTGTGTACGTATCCAAGATCCCGAGAGGAGAATGGAGGAGAAGGGATTGCGGTGTGGCCATCCCCCCAGGGGGATGAGTTCCTGCTTTCTGTCTCTCTGTTTCTCTCTGTCGCATGTGCCCTATAGCTAAAACCTCTCAAAACTTATTCTCTTCCTTACTAATATGTGAGATAAAGTACTCTGCTCTGGTTCATTTGTTTACCTTAACCTTAAACCATCATTTCAAATTCTAGATGCTTTTTTGTGACATTTGTTGACAGCGGATGGTCTGTTTGGAAGGATTGCTGATGTTAATTACTATATTTTAAAAAGACATTTATGCTGTCTATCATTTCAACTATTCAGCAGTAGAAGATAATAGAGAATGGAGGTGAAGGAAACCCTGCATTTGTTTCAGGCATATCATAAATCTAAGAATATGAAGAAAAATAATTTGAAATCATTAACAGAAGTCAAACAGAAAGCCTTTTCCTATCCCTCTTAATTCTTGCTGATCAATGCTAGACTTAAAGACCAGGATTTTAAAAGAAAATAAAGCAAATCACAAAGAGATAGATGAAATATTTTTTTCTTTTTTTAGAGAAAGAGATTTTTGCTATAGGGCATGTGACCTTGCTAGAGAGACAGACAGAGAAACAGAAAGTGAGAAATCATTCCCCAAGAGGGATGGCCATGCTAAAATCTCGTCTTCTCCATTCTCCTCTTGAGATTTTGGCATACACGCAAATGCACCCAGCATGAGTTTCAAACTGCTGGATTCAGGACTCCATCTGTGATCAGTGACATGAGAGTTCAATGCCTTAATTACTAGGACTCCTGCTGGTCACAAGTTAGATGATATTTTAAGACACAGTTGATATTCAGCACATTATTGTTTATAAGGTAAAACTTGGTTTTTATTATCTAGTGCTAATTTTGTTTCCATTAAGAATATGATGGCAAAATTTATTTACTTGTGTAAAAGTATCTCCAATATAATTTATAAAAGGTTAATATTTCATAAAATAATAATGAAGTTAATAAAAAGAAGAATTTTCCTTCACATTATCAAGCTAATCATTATAAAATTCTGATTGAGAAAAAATTAAAATTATATTACTTTAACTTCAAGTGGATTGCTTTTTAATTTTTTTTTTATTTTTGCCATAAAGTATGTGTGTTCACTGGAGAGAAATAGAGAGGGAAAGTGAGAAATCCATCTCCAAGGAGAATGACCAAACTATAATCTCATTCTCCTCTTGGGATTTGGGACAAATATGCACACACGCCTAGTGTGTTTTTTAGGTCACTGGGTCTGTACCCAAACATCATTCAGCCACGTGAAATCTAGCTACCTTAACCACAACGCTACCTGGCTCACCCTCATATTTTCTTTTTCTATATTATTTTTTTCTAAACAAACATTCAATGTAACAGTTCAGCTCTGTGATACATAAGTATATGAGATTTAAATGGCTATCTGAATTTTCTCTACAACAAAAAAACAGCTCATCCACAAAAAACATATATAAATCTTCCAACAGAATCAAGGAAAAATGATATGATTTGGATTAATTCCACAACTTTTCGACACCAATAAGTACCTTATGTACTATTGTAAACCTCTCTTAAATGGCAAGGAGTTTTATTCATTTCTGGTAAAGACTGAATATCAAGGGAATTTCAGTACAACCCAATATCTCATTTTTACAGGAGTAAAAATGATAGAGCTATCACACATTTAGCAGTATCCAATTAATTTTGACAACAAATTAAAACATGTAATACGATGTGTCCTTTAAAGAGTTGTGTACCTAAAAGCAATTTAAGTTGTATTTTGAAATGTAAGCATTCAGTTTATAAGTATCTTGGCAAAAGGCAATTTTTTTTTCAATTATAAAATGTTCATGACCTAAATCTGAATAATTAGAAGGTATACAGGGAAATTAAATAGTTTGTCTATAAGACAGTATATTAAAAAACAGGGTGGGCCAGCAAGTGACATGGAGATGAAGGTGGCTGGATCCCACATAGCCTACTGAGTGATTTGAGTCTGGTGTCTGACAGCTTAATAAACATGCCGGGCACTTGTGCATGCTTGCCCGAATTCCCTAGAGGAGAATGGAGGAGAAGACACTGTGGCACGGCATCCTCCCTGAGGGGCATACTCTCTCACTTACCTCTCTTTCCTTCTCTCTCTCTCTCTCTCTCTCTCTGTCTCTGTCTGTCTGTGATAGGTTCTTGTGCCCTATGTCAAAAAATTAAATAAAATGAAATGAAAAAACAAAACAGTGATAATAATATTTATGTAAAGTGGCTCCTTCGGGTAAACAGGCATTCAGAAAATCTGATAAAGAATAAAAGATAAGAATAAGCAAAAATCAGTAAGATGAGGGCAAATAAAGTCTTCAGATAAAAGAAAACTTTATTATTTACCTCGAAATATTTTCCACTGTGCATTTAAAAGACAAAATGCAGTATTTTGAGCACAGTCATCCTATATTTATTGAGAATGATCTCAAACATTTTTTTCATAATGTTTTCTTTTAAAGTTTATGCTTTTTCTTGGGACCAGTATTTGGCGTGATGACTATGTCGTTGGACTCCCATGTGGTAAACCTCATTTTGAGTCCCAGTTTTAGACCCGGTGACTTAAACTCATGCCAGGCACGTGTGTGTACGTATCCAAGATCCCGAGAGGAGAATGGAGGAGAAGGGATTGCGGCGTGGCCATCCCCCCAGGGGGATGAGTTCCTGCTTTCTGTCTCTCTGTTTCTCTCTGTCGCATGTGCCCTATAGCTAAAACCTCTCAAAACTTATTCTCTTCCTTACTAATATGTGAGATAAAGTACTCTGCTCTGGTTCATTTGTTTACCTTAACCTTAAACCATCATTTCAAATTCTAGATGCTTTTTTGTGACATTTGTTGACAGCGGATGGTCTGTTTGGAAGGATTGCTGATGTTAATTACTATATTTTAAAAAGACATTTATGCTGTCTATCATTTCAACTATTCAGCAGTAGAAGATAATAGAGAATGGAGGTGAAGGAAACCCTGCATTTGTTTCAGGCATATCATAAATCTAAGAATATGAAGAAAAATAATTTGAAATCATTAACAGAAGTCAAACAGAAAGCCTTTTCCTATCCCTCTTAATTCTTGCTGATCAATGCTAGACTTAAAGACCAGGATTTTAAAAGAAAATAAAGCAAATCACAAAGAGATAGATGAAATATTTTTTTCTTTTTTTAGAGAAAGAGATTTTTGCTATAGGGCATGTGACCTTGCTAGAGAGACAGACAGAGAAACAGAAAGTGAGAAATCATTCCCCAAGAGGGATGGCCATGCTAAAATCTCGTCTTCTCCATTCTCCTCTTGAGATTTTGGCATACACGCAAATGCACCCAGCATGAGTTTCAAACTGCTGGATTCAAGGACTCCATCTGTGATCAGTGACATGAGAGTTCAATGCCTTAATTACTAGGACTCCTGCTGGTCACAAGTTAGATGATATTTTAAGACACAGTTGATATTCAGCACATTATTGTTTATAAGGTAAAACTTGGTTTTTATTATCTAGTGCTAATTTTGTTTCCATTAAGAATATGATGGCAAAATTTATTTACTTGTGTAAAAGTATCTCCAATATAATTTATAAAAGGTTAATATTTCATAAAATAATAATGAAGTTAATAAAAAGAAGAATTTTCCTTCACATTATCAAGCTAATCATTATAAAATTCTGATTGAGAAAAAATTAAAATTATATTACTTTAACTTCAAGTGGATTGCTTTTTAATTTTTTTTTTATTTTTGCCATAAAGTATGTGTGTTCACTGGAGAGAAATAGAGAGGGAAAGTGAGAAATCCATCTCCAAGGAGAATGACCAAACTATAATCTCATTCTCCTCTTGGGATTTGGGACAAATATGCACACACGCCTAGTGTGTTTTTTAGGTCACTGGGTCTGTACCCAAACATCATTCAGCCACGTGAAATCTAGCTACCTTAACCACAACGCTACCTGGCTCACCCTCATATTTTCTTTTTCTATATTATTTTTTTCTAAACAAACATTCAATGTAACAGTTCAGCTCTGTGATACATAAGTATATGAGATTTAAATGGCTATCTGAATTTTCTCTACAACAAAAAAACAGCTCATCCACAAAAAACATATATAAATCTTCCAACAGAATCAAGGAAAAATGATATGATTTGGATTAATTCCACAACTATAACCTTAATATTACAGTAATAAAAAAAGGAGATAAATAAAAACTAAAAGAATTACATACTATCTCTTCCAAACCTTATATAATTTAAATAACACTGCCAACTCTTAATATGGGGCATACTAAAGATGTTTCTTATTGGGTGCCAGTTCTAACCTAATGCACTGCTAATCACAGAAAATGCCTGAGTAGTCTGATAGAATAGCAGTTTATCCAGTTTACAGTTACATCTAAAGTCCAAGGGTTGTATCTCCTGAGGATCTCCTTGTTGATATGTAACACAGTGAAGGGCAGAAGTAAGCATGTATATTTTTCTGTTGTATTCCCTCTCCTTATAAACCCATCAGCCTTCAATCATAAGAGCCCCAGGGACCAGCAGTTAGCATAATGGCTATGTCACTAGACTCCCATGTAGTCGACCACAGTTCAAGTCCTGGACCTGGCAGCTTTAACTCATGCCGGGGGCGTGTGCATGCATGCCCAAGATCCCGAGAGAAGAATGGAGGAGAAGGAATTGCGGTGTGGCCATCCCCTCTGGGGGTGATTTCTCGCTTTCTATCTCTCTGTCTCTCTCTGTCTGTCTGGCAAGTGCATGCGCTCTATAGCGAAAACCTCTCAAAAATATATATATATATTATAAGAGCCCTTCCCTAATGACCTTATACCTAATCTCTCAAAGGCCCCACTTTTTGACACAATAATTAGATTAATTTTTCCCCCTTTTTAACACAGACTGTATTTGGTAAGAGCAAGAAGTATACCTCTGCTGAATTAAGCCACTGATATTTATTTCTGGAATATCATTTGATCTATCAGATTATCAATTGGGCCAATTCTAGATTTATTTCAGTTTTACACTTTATCTTGCCTATTCGGGGGCCCTTGTTTTGTTGAGATTTAGCATACTGCAACAAATATTAATTTTGTTACTGAAATCATATGGTGTAAAGCAGAGCTATCACAGAGGTCATTCTTCATAAAGGACAATGTTAATGATGGAGCACCCAGAACAAATTATTTTCATGACACAAAATTGTTTTCAGGTCTGTTACTTACAGAGCTATAATGTATTCTAAAACCTTGAATAGAGCATCCTTTTCTGTTCTCGTATTTATTACAATGGTTTCTGATCATTAATCGTGAAAGACATCTCTGATAGCACTAGACTAATATGATAATTTCAGTGATCCATGGTATAAAAATGCTGTGGAATGTTCAGTAGATAAACGGAAGGATCTGTCTGTTGCAGGTTTCGTATCAGTTCCCTCTCGGAGCTACTGACTCAGTACTTGAAATATATTCATCCATTACTCACAACACATCTTCCATCACAGTCAGGAGCATTTCTATTCCTGGAGCTTATCCCTCAGTCTCTAAAGCACAGGGCCCTGATTTTTAGCCCTTTGTGTAAAAATACACAAATCTGACTTGACAGTAAAAAGTATGCCTCTGGCGAGGCTATTTTCTCCCTGAAAAAAAATCAATAATTTTATATAGAATTTTTAAAAAATGACTAAATTGTGGAAATATTTGGTAGTGAGAGCATTTCCAAATGTCTGTGCAATATACATGGAGATTCTACAGAAGGTGAGCTGTCACGGAAGAAATGTGCTTCTTTCTTTCACAGGAAAGCTAAGAGAAAGACAGGAACGTTCTAGCTGTTTTGGTTTTTTAAAAAAGGGAAAGGTTTTCAAAAATAATTTCTCATTATCTTTTTGTCCTTGGCCGTAGGTAAAATAAAAATAATGATAAAAAGATGATCGAATAGACCCTGGAACTTGCTGATTTATGTAGAGCCTTAAGAGTTTTGTGATGAAAACACAGGGTTCACCTAAACTAGTGAAGGTTCTTTGCCCACCTTGCACAGAAGCGCTTACCCTTGTTTCCAAAATAGAATTTTTTTTCTTTCTTTTTTTAAAGTTTGCTATAGGGAATGTGCACTTGTCAGAAAGAAGCAGCGAGAGCAAAGAGAAATGAGAAATCACCCCTCGGGGTGAATGGCCAGACTTCCAGTCCTTCTCCTCTGTTCTCTCCTTGGGATTATGGGCACACGTGTGTTTTTCAGGTCACCAGATCCGGGACTTAACCCATACAATCAGCCACGTGGGATCAGCTGCCTGAACCACCATGCCACCTGCTGGTCCCAAAACAGAAATGTCTACAATTAGAATAAATCCTACATTTCTTCTCCATAGGGAGGAGAATGACCAGGTAGCATTGCTTGTCAACAGCACTTCTCAGTGAAGATGGGAAGGGAATCCAAACTTTCCAGATATGAGCTAAGAACACTCACTTGTCTTTTTTGACAAGTCCTTATCTTAGGATCCTTTCAAGTCCAGACAACAGTCATTTCTGGACAGGGCAAACAAGGAGATCTCCTGGTTCTTTTCTTTGGGATGAACCACCTAACTCTGGCCAGGAGTATGAAAAACTGTTTAGTTTAGAGTTTGTTGCCTTATAAGAGTGGGACAGGATCGGGAACCAGCAGTTAGCGTAATGGTTATGTCGCTGGACTCCCACGTAGTCGACCGCGGTTAGCATCCCGGACCCGGTGGTTTAAAACTCACACCGGGAGCGTGTGCGTGCGTGCCCAAGATCCCGAGAGGAGAATGGAGGAGAAGAGATTGCGGCGTGACCATCCCCCCTGGGAGGTGATTTCTCGCTTTCTGTTCTGTGTCTCTTTCTGTCTGTCTGGCGAGTGCATGCCCCCCTGGGATTTCTCGCTTTCTGTTCTGTGTCTCTTTCTGTCTGTCTGGCGAGTGCATGCGCCCTATAGCAAAAAACCTCTCAAAAAAAAAAAAAAAAAAAAGAGTGGGACAGGATGCAAGAAAGGTCAAAACTGAATGAGTGAAGAAGTCGGGAAAAATTTTGTTAAGAAAATAAATACAGGACATTATTTTTACAACAATAGAAATACTGGTAGATCTTTAACTCACATGCTTAAATTCATATATCCCACAATTTTAGGCAAAATTTATAACATATTTTTCAGAACTGATTCAAAATCAATGCTGGGTAGGTGAGCTTGCCTATGTAGTAGAGAACTTACTCCCTGCAGCAATCTAGCAATCATCAAGGCTTTCAGCAATGAAGGTTCTAAAAACTGATGTGCAAAATGAAGACAATTACTTAAGCAAAACAAATCCCACAACGTGCAGCAGCATAACATTTCCAACTAAATACTAACACAGATTTTTAAAAAATAGTACAATAGAATTAAGGTACATTTTCTCCATTTTAAAACTATGCCAGGAAACTAGTGAGTGGTAACCACAAAAGTTAAGCTTATATCATGACTCAACTTCACTTACATCAATCATTTGATTATTAATAATATTTTCCATGTCATACTGTATACTAAAATAGCTCTTAAGATAGATAGCAAAAACATACAATGTTAAATAAATGCCTCATCCTAAATCTGGGAAGAGGAGAAGATGGAGAAATGAGTATTAAGATAGTGCCAGTTAAAGAAGTCTCATAGACACATTTAGTAGTTGAATGTCTTATATCTTAGCTTTAGGCTTTCTGCCAATCATATCAGAGATTTTATGACTCATATGATTCACCATATTTATAAAATAAAAATGAAATTATATGCCCTATGGCATATAATTTATACTTTTTAAAACTAAGACTTAGAATGAAGTTTGTAGAAAGTTCTAAAAAGTATTCAAGTAGACATGTGTTGCATATTAAATTTGAAGTGCTTTTTCCCAAAAGAGTACTAGTATTAATCGTAAAAGGTCATAATATTCAAACCGAATTGGTCTAATTTCAAATAAGCAGAGTGCATTCGATTCTGGCCTGTCCTTCATTTTCACCCAAAAAGCTGACTTTTTTTCTTAGGGATCATTAATGAACAAAATTTGATATTTTCCTTATCACTCTTGCTTGAGTCTCAAATAATTAACTTTCTCTAATTGGAAGCCTTTACTTTACTGATGGTTAAAACATACATGACTTGAAATCTTTAATGCACAATGACAACTTGATGTGAAGCTGAAGTTGTGTTGTATTATATTATGAAATAATAGACAGTACTTAGGAGATTATCCAATTTTATAAGATTAAGGCTCTTCCAATGCTTGGAGACTTCTTTACAAAAAATACCTGTGTTTGTGTACGTATGCACACAAAAAAAATATTTTATTATTCTAGAGAGAGATTTTTGCTATAGGTGTGTGCTCTTGGCAGAGAGACAGAAAGCAAAAAATTGCTCTCCAGAGAGGATGGCTATGCACAACCATTCTGCATTCTCCTCTCTGGATCTTAGGCAAGCATACACATGCACCTGGCCTGAGTTTTAAGTCGCTGGGTCTGGGACTTAAACTACGATATACTACATTGGGCTCCAGCTACATAACCATTACGTCATCTGCTGGTCTTCAGATTTAATTTTTATAAGTTAAAAAATACCACATTCATGTGAATGCATTGCTAAGGAACTGTCCAGGGTACTGAAAGAGACTCATGACTGAAGGTGAGGCTCAAAGTTCATTAGCTTTGTGTCTGTCCCAAGTACAGTGTAAGTCCTCTTGACATGATTACCTTACAAAACACCTTCCGTTGCTTTCTTTGTGATAACTCGTAGGGTATTACAGGAGGAAAATAAAGAGCTGAAAAATTTTTAATATTTTAATTATAAGCATTAGGTAAATCTAAACAAAAATTAAAACATTCTATGAGTTTTAGTTAATAGGAAATTGTCAGCCTTGTCTTATTAATAGAAACAAATGTAACATAACGAGTAATGAGTTAGTAAAGGGCACTGTAAATGTAAGACTACATGGAACACTATCTGCTCAATATTTCTGTAAATCTACAACTATTCTAAAAATATAGAGAGTCCACCATCAAAACAGCTTCATGTAATTATACTCAATAATTAAGAATATAAGTAATCAACTAAAACTGGCAAAATATTTGAATAAACATTTTTCAAAGGACTTTGTACAAAAGTCACAATAAGTACGTGAATGGGTGCACAGCATTAATATATACAGTGATACAAATCTAAACCACCGTGAGATACCATTTCACAAATGATAATGGGAGTTGATGAGAATATAGAGAAATTGGAAATCATATATATTACAGATGGAAATATAACTTAATGCAGCCACTTTAGAAAACTGTGGCAATTCCTCAAAGAGTTAAAATATATAGAGTTAACATGTTATTTAGCAATTTCAGTCCTAAATATCTACTCAAAAGAAAATAACATATATTTCCACACAAAAAAAGTGTATATAAATATTTATAGCAGCATTATTCCAAGTGGTTAAAAAATTGGAAGTAACTCTGAAATGTTCATTAACAGACGAATTAATAAATGAAATGTTCATATCTATACCTTGAATTATTATTGGGCAACAGGAAGAATGCCATATTGATACATCGTACAGGAAGAATGAACTTTATGCTAAAGGAAAGAAGCTAGTTATGAAAGACCACATTCTATAATTATATTTACATGAAATGTACAAAGTATGAGAATTCGTTAGTGGGGAGGAAGAAGCAAATAAGTGGTTGTCTAAAGCTGATGGGAGGTAAGACATGAGGAAAGTTGTGGTGGGGAATAATCATTAACTTATGGTAATGGCTGCATCTCTCTATAACTACACTCAAAACCAGTGAACTATACACCTCAACAGGTGAACTTTATATAATGTATATTAAATATTAATGGAGATGTCAAACAAAGAATTATAATTATTTTCTTTTGCTTGGAAACCTGGCTTTAACTAGTGAATGCTGAGAGAATGCACAGAACCAACCTTTTGCACAGACTAGGGTTCTCCTCTTCTGATGGCACACATTTCATGGCATTTTCTCTGAGCATAACCCTTAACTGAGAGTGTCAATGACTGAAGTATCAAAGATTTTTTGCAACATCTGAAGATTCTAAAGATTTCCCAGTAATACCAGAAATTTGTTTTTTCTTCTCACTTACAGGAAAATAAACAAAATAGTGCCTGTAAAGTATTAAGCTTAAGTAAATCCTTATCACATTGTCATTCATCTTCTTTTACATAAGTGCAACAGAAAACCTGCTAAGTTCCGGTGTAAAGCCTCTATTCAATAAAAGATGGGTAAGATGTTGTCTTTAAAAAAAAAAAAAAGAAAAGAGGGAACCAGCAGTTAGCGTAATGGCTATGTCGCTGGATTCCCACGTAGTCGACCGCGGTTCGTGTCCTGGACCCGGTGGCTTAAAACTCATGCCGGGTGCGTGTGCGTGCGTGCCCAAGATCCCGAGAGGAGAATGGAGGAGAAGGGATTGCGGCGTGACCATACCCCCTGGGGGGTGATTTCTCACTTTCTGTCTCTATGTCTCTGTCTGTCTGGCGAGCGCACGCGCCCTACAGTGAAAATCTCTCCCCCCCAAAAAAAAGAAAAGAAAAGAAAAACTTAATTAAAAAATAATGTTTCAGCTCTTTATGTAGTACAATGGCTGGAGAACAGAATTGACTTGTCTTGAAGGGGGCATAAATCTCAAAGTGAATGTTCTCACTGCTAACTATATCTGCTCAAAGTGTAGATGTAGGACCATCTACCACCTCTCACTGGAAATGACATGCAGTCATAGCAAAATCAGTTATAGTCCCCACACCACAGTTGGGTAGACTCAAGGTTATTTATCATTTGAGGAGATCATTAAAAAAAAAAAAAAAAACAACTATGAAATGAATTTTGAAAATAACTAAATATTTAAAATGAGACAAAAATGATCGCTACAGGGACCAGCAGTTGGCATAATGGCTATGTCCCTGGACTTTCATGTAGTCGACCACAGTACGAGTCCCGAACCCAGTGGCTTAAACTCATGCTGGGCATGTGTGCATGTGTGTCCAAGATCCTGAGAGGAGAATGGAGGAGAAGGAATTGCACTGACCATCCTCCCAGGGGGATGATTTCTTGCTTTCTGTCTCTCTGTCTCTCTCTCTCTTGCGAGTGCACGTGCCCTATAGCAAAAACCTCTACAAAAAAAAAAAAGAAATGATTGCAATACATTACACATTTTAAAAGACTCACAAATTAAAAAACTAGAAAATTGTAACAATTTTTTAATATTGTTCTTTCTATACATGACATTTTGGTAATGTTTTTGGGTACATATTTGATCATCAAATATGAAAATGTTTTGTAATATTTTTAAAGGAAAATATTGCTATCTTTTCTCTCATATAGTTGGTAGATTTTTATTATTATAACTATATTTTTAAAGAATTGTTTTATT
Organism: Tupaia belangeri chinensis; assembly: GCF_000334495.1. Classification (NCBI taxonomy): domain Eukaryota; kingdom Metazoa; phylum Chordata; class Mammalia; order Scandentia; family Tupaiidae; genus Tupaia; species Tupaia belangeri. Next base: position 234,067 of record NW_006207069.1, read on the forward strand.
TAATTTTACTTATTATTATTTTTGGAGAGGTTATTCCTATAGGGCATGTGCTCTCACCAGAAAGACAGGGAGAGACAGAGAGATAGAAAGTGAGAAATCACCCCCCAGGGGGGATGACCACACTGCAATCCCTTCTCTTCCATTCTCCTCTCGGGATCTTGGGCACGTACGCACTTGCACCAGGTGTGAGTTTAAGCCACTGAGTCCAGGACTTGAACAGCGTTCGACTTCATGAGAATCAAGCGACATAGCCATTATGACAACTGCTAGTTCCAACCATAATTATTTTTTAATTGCCCAGAGATATACACAGAGAGAAAAGAATTGAGAGAGATATGGACACTGAGAAAACAAGCTGCCAGGTTCAGGACTTGAATTGAGGTCTGCCATGTGGGCATCCAGGGTCTTTCCCACTATGCCACCTACTGGCCCCTATACATTGATTATTTATTAAAGCTTCTTGGGGCCAACAAGTGGCATAATGGTTAAGGCAACTGGATCCCACATGGCTTACTAAGCAAATTTAGGAGCTTTAGAAACACATGGGGCATGCATGCCCAAAATCCTCAGAGGAGAGGGGAAGAGAAAGGATTAGAACATGGTAATCCCCTTTGGGGAGTGATTTCTCACTTCCCCTCTATTTCGCTCTCTCTCTGTCTCTATCTGTCTCCAGTGATTGCATGTGCCCTAAATAAAAATTCAATAAAATACAAAAGTTTTTTTGAAATTTATAATGGCATTTTACTTTTTTAATTTTTAGAGGACATGTGTGCTTGCCAGGAAGAGATAGAGAAAGCAAGGAAGCACCCTCTAACAAAATATTGTCATGCTATAATTTCTTCTCCTTCACTTCTGCCTTCTGTTGGGATTCTAGGCATACACAGATTCATACATGCATATTTTATAAGTCATCAGTGCTGGGATTCAAACTACAGTTGTCCATGTAGGATTTGGCTGCCTAAACCACTAGGCAACAGGGCCAGCCCCACTATGTAACTTTTTAGAAGCATTAAATTTGAAGGAAACTATCAAACATTTTTTAATATACACGTAAAATTCCAGGAAATTTGATTTTTTTCTGCACTGACTAGAGTCAGTCAACTTTGTCTCTTATATCTTTTTAGACATAATATTTTAATAATTTTATGTTCCCACATTGATATTTATTATGGCTCATGAGTTAAAAATGGAAAATTTTGAGATATGTATGTTATGATTAATCCCTTTGTGATAAAGGAATTAGCAAAATTCAAAATCTCATTCACAAATTTTTCTTGGAATTGATCTCTTTCTCTTTATGAAATGCTACATTTAGTATTTTCTGAGATTTTTGTTTACAATTTGTTTCTAGTGTCAAAATATTTTGTATTGATTTTTGTCCCTCATATTTATTTCTATTGCTTCATATCCCATTTAATCTATTTTTCTCAGTTCTTCAATGAGCAAATATTAATTCAACAAAAAGCAACTCTTTAGGAATATCTAAATCAGACATTTGTTATTTCTCATGTGTTTTATTAAAATATTCTGAAAATCTTTCAAAATTGTGATGGAATGACTTATTTGAACCACATTAGCTTTTTAAATAAAATTTTGCATCTTATTTTTGTTTGCGTTGCACTTCTAAGATTTAAAAAAAAAATGTTTTATGATACTTAGCATGGTTTTTTCCCCATATTGCAAAGTGTGAACAGCTTTATAGTGGGCAGAATATCTCATTACACTTCAAAAAATTCCAAATTGGCAGCTAGATAAACTTTCAGTAAGAATATCTTTAAAATGTAATATAGTAAGAGCCAACAAATTTAGGTACTGTGAAGGCAGCTTTTTCCCTGATTATATTAAAAGAATAAACTCTTAAGTATATATTGCGTAAATCCTTGGTGTCCTGACTTTGTAAAGTCTAGTCAATAGAAGCATTTCTGGGGGGACAGCAGGTGGCATGATTGTTAAGGCACTGGATTCCCACATGGCCAACTGTGGTCCTAATCCCGGATGTGGTGGCTTGCTTCCTCTATCTCTCCCTCTCTCTCTTTCTCTCTCTCTCTGTTATAAGAAAATATGCCCTATACAAATTAAAAATAGTAACAATAATAATAACAGATAAAATTAAGTAAATATATGTTTTTTTAAAAAAAGTATTTCTGGAACACATTCCAACATTAGGAAGGTTGGCAATAAGCTAAAAACCTAAACATTTTCTGAACATAAATATATCATGTCAAATTTCAATATGTGTCTCAAACCTTCTTTTCATAGCTGGATCCTGAAAATAATCAAAATAATTTAAAAATAACACACAGAGCCCAGCATGTAGCATGGTAGTTAAGGCACTGGACTCCTACGTGGCTTAGCATAGTTTAGGTCCCAGACCTGGTGGCTTACTTTCTCATTTTGCCTCTCTCTGTGTGTCTCTCCCTGGCGAGCATACATTTCCTATAGCAGATTAAATAATAATAATAATAATAATAATAATAATAATAATAAAAAGAAACAATTCCTTAAAAGTAAATTTAAAAATAACTCACAAGAGGGAAACTATACAGACTGTAGGCAGCATTTTAAACAACTGTGGTTACATAATTTATATTTGCTTTTTTTTAGGTTTTTACTATAGGGCACATGTGCTCGCTGGAGAAAGACAGGGGATGTGAGAAATCGCATCCCCCAGTGGGCACGGGCATGCCACAATCTCTTCTTTTCCATTCTCTTTTCAGGATTTTGGGTACACACGAGCACATGTGCCCATCATGTTTTCAAAATGCTAGGTCCAGGACTTGAACTGTGGAGTGAGATCCAGCACCTTAACCACAATGTCACCTGCTGGCCCTACATTTGTATGTTTTATAAAAATGGGTTTATGTGACCCATTACTAGGATCACTTAACTGTAAATCTGTTTCAGGGGGTGAAGGATCAAGGACAAGGGAACCAGCAGTTAGCGTAATGGCTATGTTGCTGAACTCCCACGTAGTCGACCGCAGTTCGAGTCCTGGACCCGGTGGCTTAAAACTCACGCCGGGCGCGTGTGCGTGTGTGCCCAAGATCCCAAGAGGAGAATGGAGGAGAAGGGATTGCGGCGTGACCATCCCCCCTGGGGAGTGATTTCTCGCTTTCTGGCTCTATGTCTCTCTCCGTCTGGCGAGCACACGCGCCCTATAACAAAAACCTCTCAAAAAAAGAAAAAGAAAGAAAAGAAAACAAAGGATCAAGGACAATAAGACATGAAAAAGGGAGAAATCTCATAACAGGATACTAAAATGAATATAACCAAATATGAATATATTTTAACAGTATTTTAAACAGGGATGAAAGATGATAGGAGTAAATGCTGAGTCATCTCAAGATTCTTTATCTCTTGAAAATTTTTCTACTATAGTACTCAAAAAACATTCTGTATTAGATAAAATTTATTGCTATGCATTTGAATATCACAGCCATGAGTATGTGCATCAATGTTCTATTGGTGCTTTGTATTATTCTTGTTTTCAAAAATTTTTCTAAACAAGATTTAAAGAAAACAATTGCACTCAGAGACAGAGACAATGAGAGAAAGAAATTATTAGACAGTACCCCTTGCAGGGATGGCCACACACCAATCTCGTCTCTTCCATTCTCCTCTTGGGATTTGGGGCATGGATACACATGTCCAGCATGTTTTTCAAGCCACCAGGTCCAGGACTCAAACTGTATTAGGTTGGATCCAGACTCCTTAACCACCACTCCACCAGATGGTTCCTGTATTAGTTTACTACAACTGTGTGACAAATTACTACAAAATGTGATGCTCTAAAACAATACACACATATTACCTCACAGTTTAAGTGAGTAAAATCCCAGACATAGCTTAGCTGGCTCCTTTGCTCAACTTCAAAATTGCACATGTTGTGATGAAGTTGTCAGCTGGGTTGTGCTCTCATCTGGGGACTCACCTGGAAAACAACACTTCTAGGCTCACACAACTGGGCAAAATTCATTTGCTTGTCACTGTGTAACTGTGGCCCTCAACTTCCAAACATTCCTTGCAATTTCTTGCCAGGTGACATTTCCCATAGGCAATTCATAACCTGGAGAATTCCTTCTTCAAGGCCAGCATATTTTCTTGGTCTCTATTCTGCTAACAGAGTCTTCAAGAGCATATAACTTAACCATGAGCATAATATGCCATCATCTTTTTCTTTATTGTGTCTCTAGAAACAAGTCATAGTGGGGCCAGCAGGTGGCATGGTGGTTAAAGTCGTTGGATTTCCATGTGGCTGACCATGGTTCAGTCCTGGAACTGATGGCTTGCTTTCTCACTTACCCTCTTTTTTTGTGTCTCTCTCTGATCAAGTTGGGAAATTAATAATAATAACAATAATAAATAATAAATGAAGTTAAATAAATAAAATAATTATTTTTTTAAAAAAAGAAAGAAATCACATTCAGCATGAGAAGATCATACCAGGGAACAGAGCTATCAGGAACTGTCTTAGATCTTCCCTCTATTATATAGAGATTTGTGACTCACAATAACTTTGCATTTTTATTTTAATTACCTAGGAATCATAGGAATCCTAGAGCAAGCTAACAATGTCAAGAAAAGTCTGATATTGTTTGAGGGAAAAAATCAAGTTCAGAAGCATTTGTCAACCTTTAGTAAAAGTAGAGAATCTTTATGAGCAGAGTATCTGAATATCTTATTCCATATTATCTTATATTTACTGCAGAAAAAATTATTCTATTTTGTTTCCACATGTATAGGACTTCTACAAGAATGCAGTGGTCTTCGTGAACAACTTGACCAAAGTAATTTGATAGTTGGAAAAAAAATTTTTTTTCACTAAGAGAGAGGATTTATAAATGCATATTATGGAAAAGGATCTGTAAATACTACATGGCCATGTTCCTTGAACAAATAAAAATATAATGAGAATATAGAGTTTATATATATATGTGTGTGTGTGTGTGTATATGTATAGATATATACATATATATGTATATATCTATATAGATATGTATATATAGATATGTATATATCTATACATATATGTGTATATATACACATATATGTGTGTATATATATGTATGTATATGTGTATATATATATTCCTTCCATTAGATGAAGAGGGAGAAGGAGAGAGTCACACCGACCTCATCATGCCACAGTCCCTCCACCCTTCAGCCCTCCAGCCAGCTGGGATCATGGGTATACCTGGCAAGTTCAGGTGGGCTTGAGTTTCAAACCCCACATGGCTCCAGGACCATACAGCCAGTCTCGTCACCTGAGCTACCACAGTTGGTCCCTCCTTTACTATTACTGTATAATAAATGCAGAGTCATGTGGAAACAAAGTTAACAGAACAAGTAATCCTGCTCATATTCTGGGGGGTTTGCAAAAATAGTCAACATTTAGAAGGCATTTTTATGAGTAAACAAAGAAGAGGTCTGGAGAGAACTAAAGAGAAAAGTATTAGTGTGTGCAAATGCTACTTCATTGAAAAAAATAATAATAAAATGCTTTATCTGAGGTATATTGAAGACATCATTATGTTCCAGGCATGTGTGCATGCGTGCCCAGGATCCTGAGAGGAGAATGGAGGAGAAGGGATTGTGGCATGGCCATTACCCCTAGTGAGTGATTTCTCGTGTTCTGTCTCTCTGTCTCTCTCTGTCTTTCTGGGGCGCACTCGCGCCCTATAGCAAAAACTTCTTCAAAAGAAAGAAAAAAAAAGACATCGTTATATTTAAAAATTGGAGGAACAGCAGTAGATGTAATTGTTCAGCTAGATTGGAAGCAGTTGAAGAAAAAGCATGCATTTCTAGATCTAGAGCCGGATTTTCTTCTTTAGGCAATGGGAATTTGTTTTAAGTGGTGGCTAAGTAACATCTCTATTTAAAAGTCAATGAATTACTTTGGGAAGAATATATTAGAGGGGATGGATTTGCAGATAGGGACAAAATAAAAAGCAATTAGGATTTATATTTGTATATTTGACTTTTCTAGAGAATGTAAATTAAGCAAAGTAGGTTGCCATTGCCTGATATCTGAGGAACTCCTGGATGATTTAGAGGATGTGGTGCATAAATTGTGAATAACTGAAAAGCACACTCTGAATTTATATCAGAAGAAAGGAAAGGGAAAGGGAAAAAAAGTTTCTTGATTGCAAAGGATACTGAATCTAATGACTGTATATTTGTTGCACTGAGGTATAGCCCTGCCTAGCCAACAAGTAATAGCATTTCCAGTACTTAATATTAAGAATTGTAGGTCAATTTCTCATGGACTTCTGTGTTGCATCTACATTGATGGGGAGGAATAATGTATACCATGAGCTTAGTTCCCAGATGATGAGGGATTTTTACAAAGTCAATGGCAACTGGAATAAAGAGGAGGAATAAAAATGAGTAACATTTAGCTGCAAAATAATTATTTGCCTGTGAAAAATAACAGGGAAGCTCTTGAATATGTCCTTTATGCTTCTAGCTCAAACATGTCAGAACTGGTGATGTCAGTAACAAAATCATAAAGAGGACAAATAAATCTGGTAAGCACCTACTGCTGACCTTCAGAGCAACATATCTGAATGTCTGGAATCGAAAGAGAACACTATACAGTGGAGATTGCTGGGAAAATGAAATTCAAGTTCAGAAGCATTTGGCAACCTTTAGTAAAAGTAGAGAATCTTTATGAGCAGAGTATCTGAGTATCTTATTCCATATTATCTTATATTTTATAGTTTAAAGTGAATCTTTTAGTGGACCAGCAGATGGAGTAATGGTTATGTCATTGGACTCCCACAAAGTGGACTACGGTTCCAGTCCCAAAAATGATGGCTTAAAACTCATGCTGGCTGCATGTGCATGTGTACCCCAAATCTCAAGAGGACAATGGAGAAGGGATTATGGTATAGCCATCCTCCTTGGTGGGTGATAACTCACTTTCTGTCTCTCTGGTGAGCACATGTACTCTATATCAAATCTAAAAAAATAAAATAAAATAATATAAAAAATAAAATAGATCTGCTACAATGGCAAGAAGATTTTTTTTCTATTTTATTCACAAAATTTACAAAACTATTTTTGAGGAAAAACATGTTTAACTTGTAAAAGAATTTATATGATTTTAATATTCTTGTTGGTTAAATGAGAAAAAAAATCAGTGGGAATAGTTATATCAGAGTGGATGAGAATATTGAACCTTTTCTGATGTCTCAGTTTAGATTTGTTTAGATCTTCAAGTGAATAAATATACTTTTCTATAACAAACATTTTAATAGTTTTTACTTTACTTTTATTGCCAGAGGGCACACGTGCTTATCAGAGAGAAAGAGGGAGAGACATAGAGAGGGTACCCTCCCAACAGGACCTCCTTATGCCACAATCCTTTCTCCGCCATTTCTCCACTCCATTAGTCTTTGGGGCACATACATACATGACTAGCATGTTTTGGAAACCACTTGGGACAGGATTAAAACTGCAATTGGGGGGGACTAGCAGTTAGCGTAATGGCTATGTCGCTGGACTCCCTCGTAGTCGACTGCGGTTTGAGTCCCAGACCCGGTGGCTTAAACTCACGCTGGGCGCATGTGCATGCATGCCCAAGATCCCGAGAGGAGAATGGAAGAAAAGGGATTGTGGCATGGCTATCCCCCCTGGGGGGTGATTTCTCGCTTTCTGTCTCTCTGTCTCTGTCTGTCTGGTGAGCGAACGTACTCTATAGTAAAAACCTCTCCAAAAAGAGATAAAAAAAAAAAAAGAAAAACTTCAATTGGGGACCAAGAGATGGTGTGGTGGTTAAGACACTAGATTGCAGAAGATTATGATGATAATAAAAATAAAAATAAAAAATAAAAGACAAAAAAAAAAAAGAAAAAGAAAAAAAAAGAAAAACACTAGATTGCCACCTGGCCACTTGCAGTTCAAGCCTTGAACCTGGAGGATTGAAAATCGCATTGGGTGCACTTGTGTGTGTCCCCAAAATCCAGAGAGGAGAATATATAATATAATATAATATAATATAATATAATATAATATAATATAATATAAAAAACTACAGTTAGCTTGTGGATTCATTTTCCCTATACACAGTGTTGTACTCTCAGACCAACCCTCTACAACAAATGCTTTATCAAATATATACCTTGTAACAAAAATAATCTGAAGAGTATACAATACAGTCTATTTAGGCTAGTTATTTCTGTATAACAAACTGTCTCCAAAATTAACAGCTTATATCACAAAATAGAAAAACTACAGTTAGCTTGTGGATTCATTTTCCCTATACACAGTGTTGTACTCTCAGACCAACCCTCTACAACAAATGCTTTATCAAATATATACCTTGTAACAAAAATAATCTGAAGAGTATACAATACAGTCTATTTAGGCTAGTTATTTCTGTATAACAAACTGTCTCCAAAATTAACAGCTTATATCACAAAATAGAAAACAATGACCCAAGGGTCAAATCCTGTTTGCAATTTGCTTATGAGTTATCCATGAGTAAAGAGCAGCTTTTGCATTATTAAAGGACTGTAGAACAGAAAAAAAAAAAAAATGACGTAGAGGAAGAAAAAGAAAATAAGAAGAAAAGAGAAGAATAAATAAAAAGAAAATAAAGAAAAATGTGCAACAGAGATAACATGTGTCCCCACATAGAGCCCTTTACAGAAATGCTTGTTGACCTCGGGCCAAACAGATTCATAAGTGTCTGTTCGTCTTGACTTTGCATTTCAGACAGACTTTAAAGAGATGTCTCCATAGTGACTCACATGGTGTTGGCTGAAGTTCCTAAAATGGAACTGGGGGCGTCCAAAAGGGTCTTGGTCCTGTGACCTGCAGCTGGTTCTTGATATTGTCTTGGGAGCTCAGAAAGAGTGGCCAGTTGGAAAGACTAGTGACCGGGGATTCAGTTGGAGATAGCATTGGAAAGAACGTGCAGGTCTGAGCTCCTTGCTTTTTGCGTTTTATTACCTGACTGAGCAGACACTCACAAGAGAGAGACAGAGAGACAAAGGGAGAAGGAGAAGGCACCCCACAGGGGGCATGATCGTGTCTGCATTTGAGGGGTGTGTGTACACACACCTGTGTGTTTATAAGCCACCAGGGCTTGAATTTAAATGCATAGTAGGCCATGTGAGGTGCTGATTTCTTAACCATGAGGCCAATGAGCTGGTTTTGTATGGGCTCCCAGATCCTCTTTATGTGACTCTGTTGAACTCCTCACAGAATGGTGCTTGACATTTTATCATATTTTATTTTATTATTATTTTATTTTAGGTATATTATAAACCACAGAGTTTATTAGCAAAGCAGGGCATTTAATAAAGGAGAGGGAAGGAAAAACAGAGCTCCCAAGGAGGAAGGGGTTCTGGAAAATGGATTGCCAAGGAAGAACTGTGGAGAGGGTTTTTTATTTGTGTAAGTAAGGGACAAGTCCCACCTAGAACAAGTCCAGGTGCTTAAAATTTTAAAAAGGAGCATTCCAAGAGATGTGACAGCAGTGGATTTCTTAAGATCCAGCCTGCAAGTTACAGAGCATTACCATACAGCTTCTAAGGGGAAGGGAAATCAAAATTACTTTCTAAAAAGAATGAGAAAGGGTTTTCTTTTTTAGTTTGCCACATGGTCCTTGGAATAAAGCTAATAAAGCCAACTCTAAACACAACAGAAGAACTTTACACAATTTAAAATTCAATTTTATTGAAAAGATTAATCATATATATGGATAATGTGTATTTTATGATGCTATATATTTCTAGATTCTCAAGCCTTTTTTTATTTTTGATCTTTTTTTATTTTTTGCTGTAAACAATAAGTAAAACGTAACCTGGTATTTACATTTGTCAATAGCTTATTTCAACAGCTTCACAAATTCTTTTTTTTATTCGTATTAAGTATAATGAAAAGGGTAACTGATGATATTTAGAATGTTGATGTTATATTAACATACTAGAGAGGTATTTCTGTCAAGATTTCAAGTGACATTGGAAGTTAAAAGTATATAAGAGTGTTAAGGTTTTAAAATTTAAGCTTATTTGTTTAATGGCTATAGCAAATACATATTTAGGTAGTAGAAGGTTCTGCTTTTCTTCAGAAATATCATAAATAATTTTTCTACCCTTAATTGTGATGGTGATACATTACTGGAGTGGATATAGATGTATCTTTCTAAGTTCATTAAAAGTTATTGAAGCTGTTATTAATAAGTTTGTTTTTGTCTTTGTGTTGAATATTATTTGTGCTAGATCTTAAAAATCAAGATGGTTGGACCAGCAGTTGCCTATGGGTGAAGTCACTGGACTCCCACATGGCCAACCAAAGTCCCAGATGGTGGTTTGAAACAGGCCAAGCACGTGTACGTGCATGCCCACAATTCTGGGAGTAGAATAGAGCAGAAGGGGTTGCAGCATGGTTATTTCCCCTGGAGGGTAATTCCTTACTTTGCTTCTCACCATCTCTGTCTCTTTCTCTCTCCCCAGCAAGCACATGGTTCCCAAGGCAAAAGCCAAAAACCTCTACAATGAAAAACAAAACAAAACAAAAAATAGGAGATGAATTTCCTGATAGCATGACAAGATTTACAAAGTCATAATTTCCTATTTGCAATAGTGTGAAATATAATTAATTTTTAGTAATAAAATTCACTTTAAAATGTACATTTCAAATACATACACATACACAGAAATGAGTTTGTGTAGTGCATATCCCTAGGCAGATGTAAATTAAATCTATGCACAAAAAGTAAATGTCACATAATAGTTCTAAAGTGTTTCTTATTAAAATTCAATAAAGAAAAAAAAATTTTCTCACGTACTAACCTGTTAACCTGCCACAATTTTATAGATGCTGGCAAAAGATTCCAGGCTCCTGGGGCAGACACAAAGGACCTTATTATTATAATGGAGCAGGCAACATGAGTTTTGTATACATGATTGTTCACGCACCACAAATCCCATGGAGGCAATGCAGGTGGGTTTAGATAAAGACTGTAAATGTTATGATTTACATCATTGTAGAGAACCATGAGCTTTGGAAACACTAAACTTTATAATAAGATGCAAGAAAATCTGTCCAAAGTTTGCCCAGAAGGAAGACATCATGTTTATTAAACCTGAGCACATCTGCCTTCTGCTCTTGAGGGAGAAACGATCCCTGTCTTACAAGGCTGTTCATGAAACAAATATCCATGAAAAGATTGTCAGGAAAAAGGCTGTCAGTGTCTTTGCTCACATGACATGAAGAAATGCAAGATGTCCATGTTGGATTGTCTCCCAAAATATATAGCTCAGTCTTTTTACCCTTTAATTTAAAACATAAAATATGTGTTTCTGCATAAAAAGACATAATACAATCACTATAATCAAGAAATGAGGATTTAATGAATAGCAAAAATAGTATAAATCATAAATTTAAAAACAATATTTATTATTAGACTTTTCATATTGAATAAATATTTGGCCTAGTTACCATTGAAATATGATATTGAAATACATAACTTTACACTAGGACATTAGGTGTTTAATATTTTTTTAAAGAATAATTTTATTGGGACCAGCAGCTAGCGTAATGCCTATGTTGCTGGACTCCCATGTAGTTGACCGTGGTTCACATCCTGGACCTGGTGGCTTAAAACTCACGCCAGGCGCGTGTGAGTGTGCCCAAGATCCCAAGAGGAGAATGGAGGAGAAGGGATTGCGGTGTGTCCATCCCCCTGGGGGGTGATTTCTTGCTTTCTGTCTTTCTGTCTCTCTCTGTCTGTCTGGCAAGCATACGTGCCCTATAGCAAAAACCTTTCCAAAAAAAGAAAAAAAAGAATTATTTTATTTAACTTTATTTATTTATTTATTTATTTTAATTTGACCAGAAAAAGACAGAGTGAGGGAGAGAGAGAGTGAGAAAGCAAGACACCAGGTCTGGAACTTGAACCACGGGCAGCCATAAAGGAGTTCAGCACCCTTAACCACCTGCTGACTCCATCTATAATGTTTTCTAAATGCTTCCCTTATTGATGAAATCATTTTAAAATTTAATATAAATTTTTGTCTATTATGGGTACTACACTGACACTAATATTTAATTTGAAATTTCCTTCTGTAAATCAGATTGTCAATAATGATATAATTTAACATCTAAAAATATTTGCCGAGACTTGTTAAAAAAAAAAAAAAAAAAAAAACTCTTCCCAATGTTTTCTTCTAGTAGTTTCATAGTTTTTAGGACTTACGTTTAAATCTTTAATCCAAATTGTGTTCACTTTTGTATGTGAGGTAAGGTAAGTGTCTAGTTTCACTCTTTTGCATGTGAAGATTAAGCTTTCTGAATACTATTGAAGAGATGTTTCTTTTCCATTGTGTAAGCTTGAACATAATGAGTGGATTTATTTAAGTTCTCCATTTAAATCTGTTGGTCTATATGTCTGATTTTGCACTAATACCATGCTGTTTTGATTATTATAGCTTTGTAGCTGATTTTAAGATCAGATAGTGTAATTCATCTTGCTTTGTTCTTTTTTCAAAATTGCTACTCACTAATAGGTCATATAGTCCAATTTAATGTTTACCAATGAATAAATGTATTATTTTTAATACTTATTTTAATCTATATATAGAATGTATTTTTGGAAAAAAAAATTTAGAGCCTAGATATTGTTTATCTGGTTCTATGTGGTTTAACATTAGAGTAACCATATAATTTGTTGTCCAAACTAAAGCATTTTTTAGTTTCAAAGTATGCTATTTATTATTACACCATGCGTGTGTACGTCAAGATTATACCAAACAAGGGTATACAACCATTCTACTTAAAATCTTCAAATTATATAAGCATCCATAAGTTTTATTTTTGATCTTAAATATTTTATACTGACATTTAATATCAAGTAAGACTCGTTCTTAGTAAGCAAGGCTGTGTATGATCAGCATTTTGAAGAAGTTGTCACCTCTTCACTGTGATATTGGAGCATTAGACAAATTCAAATTCTGTGATTTCCCCCTAGTAATGCTTCACTTCAATTATTTTTTAAGAATTCATAGCATAAGTCAGATGATTCTATATTTATTGTGCATTTTTCTCTATCAAACACTGTGTAATGAACTCCTCATCAATATTCTCTCACAATATTGTGGTAAAGGTTCTATAATTCTCACTATTACATAGGTGATAAAATGAAACCTAAAATTAGGTGATGTGTGCAAAGTCTCTTGATCTATAAGGATTGGAGACAAGTTTTGATTCTGGTCATTCTGACTCTATAATTTGTATTTTTAGCAAGTATAGTATTTTGACATATATATGGTCTTAATATCAGCGAGTCAGCCTTCTTACTATACCATGGGTTTAATCCAAGATGAATAATCATGAGAGCAAAGTGCTAACATTAGATTACTTTCACTAGACAGTAGAAAAATAGTTGGTCACTTAAATTTATTTTGCAAAACAACGTGGTAGTGACCAAGGTGACCTGAAGCCAAGGATATTGATGAGCTACAGTAAGCTGGAGTGATTCTATAGCTCAATTATTTTGCTTTACAATTTCCCCAGATTTTGAAATATGAGTCTCATAACTTAGGTTCACCAGCTGAATCACATTTTGATAGTAAATGTAGAAAATGTAGCCAGTGATGAATGAATAAATTCTACCACTGGGAAAGATAAAAGTGAAATCCTCTTGAAATCACCCACCAGGTTTTAGCCCTTTCAATACATGGATTTATACCTTCACTTCTGAGAGTAGCGAACATAAAAGGAAGATGTGAACTTGCAAAACCTAGTCTGCTATAGGAAAATTTTATGTATTTCTATCTCCATGCTCATTAGGGGAATGTCTAGAGAGTAAGTCTTTCATTCAGCCTTCTAATGCTTGAGAAGAAATTGCAACAGAGCCCAGTCCATATGGGCTAACAGTCTATGATAAGAATACCAACATGGCTATCATGCAGTTGTCCTTCCAGGAGGATGAGCGGAAAAAGGAAAACTAGTTTTTATGGTCTCAAATTAAGATTTGCTCAAATTAGGTCCACTAAGAACATGTATTGCTACTTTGTTTGCTCTAAGAAAAAGTCCAGCTGGGTAATTTAAGCATCCAGAACACTCAATTTCATGAGGACCACAGAATGATCAAGGAAAAGATATAGACTGCCTCTTTCGAAAAGTTTTGTGCTATTCTCAGCTCCTATATGAACATCTATATAGAAACTTAGATGGGGGCCTAGTCCATGGTGTGGTGGTTAAGAAGGCTGAATCCCACAAGGTTGACCTTGTTCATATCCTGGACCTGGAAAAACACACCTGGCAGATGTGTGCGAATCTCCAAAATCCTGAAAGGAGAGACAAATCAAGAAGGGGTTACCGTGGGACCCTCTTCCATGAAGAGGTTGTGTGCGTTTGCACTTTCACTTTCTCTGTGTCTCTCTCCAGTAAGTACACGTAACCTTTACCAAGGTTTTTTCAGAAAAGAAATGCAGATAGGAACCTAAACTCACAGTATACTGATTCAGACATAAATGACATAAAAGAACATAAATGGCATAGAAATCACTAAGTCTAACAGAAAAGTAAATAGATCCAATGGGACTGTCCTCATTTTCTCAGACATATCCCTATTAGCACAATCACATATACAGACATAACGGGGCTAAAATAAGCTTTTTTATGCTGATTTTCTGATGTTAACCACTGAATCCTGTGTAACCTGTAAAGAATAGAGTTTCGTTTAGTTCATGGTTTTAGAGGTCCAATACCAAGGGGACCTTATTGGGTGAGGATCTTGGTGGGGACGCTCTGCAAAGTCCTGAGGTCACATGGCAAGGCAGCAAGAATGAGCATGCGGTCATGTAGCTCTGCTCTTGTCTCACACCCTCTCCGTATACATACACTCACCAGAATTCAATTATGAAGGCTCCATGAACATGACCTTATCTAATGCTAATCACTTCCCAAAGACTCCAACTCTTAATCCCATAGTTGAATTAAGTTTCTAATCTCTTAATATCATCATGACAAAATTTCAATCAATGAATTTGGTGAGACACATTCAAATCAGAGCACAAGCATAGTTGTGGCATAGTTTGTATTCAGGCATATCAAACACTTTTATTATTATGCTTCAAGCCGGACACACACCTTTTTGTTTTTACTGTAGAATGCATATGCTCATCAGAGAGAGACAGAGACAGAGAGAGAGAAGAGAGAGACAGAGACAGAGAGAGGGAAGAGAGAGACAGAGACCAAGAGAGAGAAGAGAGAGACAAAGAAAGTGAGAAACAACTCCCCAGGCATGATGGTCACATGATCTCCTCCATTCTTCAATTGGGGTTTGAGCACGCATGCACATGGGTCTGGTGTGATTTCTAACCACTGTGTCCAGGACTTGAACCACACAGTTGGCCCTATGAGGGCCAGAACCTTAATATCCATGCCACCTGCTCACCCAGACACATACTTTTAATTTCCTTTAGTAGTCCCTAACCCAGACCAATTTGTACCACTTTCTTTTCCCTATGGTCTTATCAAATATAAAAGTAGCATTTTAAAAATGATATTTAGTATTGTATATCATTTAAATGAAAAAAATCTCATCCGAAAATTAGCTAGAGTTTGTAGAAATGAAGGTGAGGATGACAGAAGCTCCACACTGAACCTCCACAGGTGATCACGCCTTGAATAGAAAAGTAGCTCGTTAGTTACAATTTTGTACATTAACTGATAAAATAATGTTCCGCATAGGATTATGAGAATGGATGTTTTTAGATTTCCCATGAATTTAAAGGCAGTTTTGATCATTCATAAAGAAACTGTATTTTATTGAAAAAGAACTGACAAATAGATGATCCTAGTATGTAAATGATATAACAAAGTAGTGATTTATTTTATTTACAGAAAAATGTCAAGAACAGACAACTGTCTGACATGCAGCAGGCAGCAGATTAATATTTGTTGAATAAATGACAAAATATGGTAAATTTGTGAGGCTTAATGAATTTTGTCCTGATGCAGAGGGAGTATTGTGGCTAATGTTGCCTGCTATTAAGCAGCATAATAACAGAACGCAGAGGGGATTGGGTGGAGGAAGGGCAGGGTAAATAAGCAGGGCTGTGTTTCTTTGGTGGTGGGCTCTCTAAATTGGCAACGAACATGGCAACGAAGAGTAGAAATGGAAAATAAAAAAATTAAAAAAAAAAACTCTATTTGCTGTTTGATTCTTTGGGTCTAGAAACTCTACAGAGTCCTCCATGCCTGGAACATTGGGCATAGAATAGTGAACTAAAATTATTACACTTCTGTAACTGTAATTCTACTCTTCTGCCTGTCTTTCCATAATTGAGTTTACAGGGGGGAATGGAGTTCTAGGTTCTTCATTATTCAGATTTGTGTTTTTGTTTTTTTTCCCTCTAATTTAAACAACAAATGGTCAAGTGTGCCATGGAAAGTTTGTAAAATTCATGCTTAACTGGATGGGGGTTCATAAAATAATTATAAACTGAAGATCAGTATATTTCATCTTATGGGTTAGGACAGTAACTCTAGCAACAGAGTAAGGGCAAAAGTGAGGAGACTCACTCAATATCGAAGAGTAGAAAGAAGTTTATTCATACATTCCTTAGTTTGTTCTTGAATAAAGAGGTATTAATCACTGAACATATTTGAGAATCTGTACTATGCACAGGGATACAGCTATGAAGAATTTTGTATTCATACAGCTATGAGCAAGCTCCATTTCTGTTTTTGTGAGGTTTGCCATCTAGAACAGGTGTACTAGTGAGGTTAAGCCTTCTGAATGATGAAAACAAGTGGAAACAGAGTTCAATGGTGGTATACAGAATAGCCTAAAGAAGGAATGATGATACCCTGGCAACACCTTCTTGTGCTTCCCAGAGAGAGACATTGAAAGGGAGAGTGAGAAAATACCCCTTAGCTCCCAGGAGGGATGGTCATGCTGCAATCCCTTCTCTTCCATTCTCTTCCTGAGATTTTGGGCATGTATGCACATGTACCTGGAATGATTTTTAAGCCACCAGGTCCAGGACTTGAACTGCAACTGGCAGGAGTCCAGTACCTTAACCACTATGTCACCTGTTAGCCCAACTGCCTTTATTTCTGATACTGATACTGTGTCAGAACTATGAGATAATCATGGATTATGTTAAGCTGTGTATTAAGGTTCTTAAAGAGACAGGACCAATAGGACCAACAGCTAGATACAGCTAGATATGAAAATAAATAGTTATAGCTGGAGATAGAGAAATATGAGGGGGGATTTATTAAAGGAGTTGATTTACATAATTACAGCAGCTGAGAAACTCCCATAACGTGCAAGCTGGTGAACCAGGAAAGTTAATAGCATGACTCAGCCCAAGTCTACCCTCAGAACCAAGGAATCCCGTGGTGTATCTCTCAGTTCAAGGCCAAGTACCTGAGAACCCTGGGGGAGGGGAGATGTGGGGAAATGGTATAAGTCTTTGAGTCTAAGGAGACACAGGTCTTGGACTTAACAGAGCCTAGAGTTCATAAATCCGGAGGGAGGAAAAGAAACATGTCTCAGGTCCAGAAGAGAGAGAGAAAATTGTCTTTCCTCTGCTCCTTTTCTGTTCTACCTGGGCCCCCGATTGACTACATAGTGCCTACCTGGATTAATAACAGATCGTCTCCATTCAGTCTACTGATTCATAGGATAATCTCTTCTGAAAACAACTTCACAGACATATCCAGAAATAATGGTCTACCAGTTCTGTAGGTATTCCTTAAATCCAGTCAACTTGACATGTAAAATTAACTATCACATGCTACCAATTGTGTGCTAATTTGTTATAGCTACACTAGAAAATTAATATACTTGTATTTAAATTATTTCCATGAACAGCACGCTATGCTCATGATGTCTTAAATGATAGACATAGGAGAAACACTAATTAAAATGTGAAGGCTGACTGACATAAATCGGAAAACATCCTACTGCTATTTCTCTATAGTATATTCAACTATGCAAATTGCATACGATAACGTTTTCTGAGATTAAGCCACATTCAATACTGATATTATAGCAGAAATATTATTGAATTTAAAGAATTCATAGTTCTGTTGATTTGGAAGTTTTAAAGAAAAACCAAAAGTATAGTCTTGATAATCAGGATAGCACATTTATAGTGTATAAATTATCATGGATAACAAACACTCACTAAAATGAAATAATGTAGCCAACTCTATTTTCTAGCAATAATAAGTTTTTGTTTTACCTCGAGGGTTCATGGGTCAATTCACCCAGCAATAGATTGAAATGAACTTCAGGCCCTCAGATTCTTAGACCTATATGTATTACTCTGTATATGTTGATCTTTTTTTAAATTTATTTTTCCTTTTTTGTAGTTTATATTATTTATATCATACCTGTTCAAAATAAAAAAAAAACTACTGATGACTTTTTACTAGGAAAATAAATGATTGCTGAGAGGTTGGCATACAGAATGTGTAGCTCATTTTAGTCCCCTTGTTAGAAATTATACTGTGAAATTGAGCTGTGTGAAGACAGATCAGCTGACATCATCCATCGAAATACGAACACAACGAGAAATGGCGCCAAGTGTTAGTAGTTAAAGTTCACTGTGTGTCCATTGCAGGAATGAAGCCAAAATAATTTATATTTCATCTTTTTCTTTTTTTAAAAATACAGACAGATTTTTGCTATAAGGCATATGTGCTCACCAGAAAGACAGAGAAAAACAGAGAGACAGAAAGCAAGAAGTCATGCCCCCAGGAGTCATGGCCACACTGCAACCTCTTTTCCTCCATTTTCCTCTCAGGGTTTTGGGCACACATGCACATGTACCCAGTGTAAGTTTCAAACTTCTGGGTCTGGGACTCGAACGATGGTTAGCAATGTGGGAGTCCAGATATGTAACCATTATGCCTTCTGCCGGTCCTAAGTTTTCATTTTATTTATAAAATGACCCAGAATTTCTCATTTAAGAGAGAATGTTACCTTTAGTGTATAAAAACAATGACCATATTATTCATTTAATTTCTATTCTATATGTGATCTATGTTCAAGTTTTTTTCTTTTTGATCTCATACTTTCAATGTTTTATGCTTCCTAGGCAGAAAAACAGATCTATAAAAATAATCTCCTTTTCTTTTTTGAAGTTACACAAATCATAACATGAGAGCAGATTGGATTTATTTAAAAATATAAAAATAATTGAATATCACTTGCACAAAGTTATATGAAATTCTGCTTTTTCAGAATAGACATAGCAATATCGTTTTTGTTTTTTGTCCATAATTTCCCTAACACTATAATATATATTCTTATGGAGTCTATTGTTCAGAGTAATTTACAAATAATTTAGCAAATTATTATTGATATATTATTCTGTTATGTTTTCTGAGATTGTAATAAAAATTTAGATTATGGTTTCTTCCTCAAAATTCTACATTAGAATTAGATGAAAATAAAATAATTACATTGCGTTTATGATCTTGGTAAATAGATGGTCACAGATTTTTAAGTTCTATTTTATTAGAAAGGCAGATCTTGCATAGCTGAACATTTATTATGGTTTTCAAATGCAGGCAAAGAAAATTAAATAAACTAGATGAAAACTTGGGATATTTTTCAGCAAAGTACTGACTCTATCTAGCCTTAGTCAACATTCTTTTAAGATCTAAGCAAACCAATAGCATAGTACTTACCACAGGACATGGAGAGGCAGTGATGATCTGTCTCTTTCATGTGGCTTCTCTCAGTCACATGTGTATCTTGGGTTCTCAATATATATTTTTGTAAAGCTTTATGTTCTCCCAAGCTATGGGTAAGATAGAATTTGAGCCATGGATATAGTAGGACCCTGAAGACGTTCTTCGTGCCTAAATTTTATGAGCATGTTGTCTTATAATGACAATGACACATGCAGATTGATAGCACCTCCATGGTATGAGACTCATGGATCTCTTCAGGTCACTTTGTGTGTGTGAGTGTGTGTGTGTGTTTGTGTGTGTGTGTGGAATTTGGATCATTGCACCAAGGATCTCTGGTCTCATTGCATATTAATACCAAACAAAACAAATCCCTGAACTCAATTTATGTTCGAAGATCAAGATGTCCCAAGAACTTGGAACACCTTTAGATTCCACCTACTCCTAGCAGGTGCTCTACCTAAATAGTTATTCAGTAGTTGCCTAAGGGTGGAAATTCAGGAGACAGACATGACAGTGGGATAGCCATCTTCATAGAATCATCTGTCCCTTTGCAATTTGCCTGTTCTTTCTAAGTTTTGCTTTGTAAGTTCCCACTTTGGTTTTCATCCAGTTTATGCAATTTACAAATCCCAGCAAAATATATCTTGATTTAAAATATATGCTACTATTTACCATGGATTTTATTAATCTTGAACATTGCAGCAAGACATTTAGGGGTGACTTGATCAGTAACAACTAAAGAAGAAACTCCAAGCTTCTTTTTTTTTTTGGAGAGGTTTTTGCGATAGGACGCGGGCACTCCCCAGAAAGACAGACAGAGACAGAGCCAGAGAGACAGAAAGCGAGAAATCACCCCACAGGGGGGATGGCCATGCCACAATCCCTTCTCAATTCTTCTCCCAAGATCTCGGACACTCACGCACAAGCGCCGGGTGTGAGTTTAAGCCACCAGGTCTGGGACTTGAACCATGGTCAACTACATGGGAGTCCAGCAACATAGTCATTATGCTAACTGCTGGTCCTGAAACTCCAAGCCTTATAAGGAAGTCCTTTATAATCACCATCAAGGCATTTCAGATTTTCCAAAAAAGTTCAGGAGTAAAGGAAGGAAGAGAGTTACGAATAAAATGACGTAGTAGTTACATTGATGGACTCCCACATGACTGACTGCATTTTGAGTTTATGCAGTGGCTTGAAAATTATGGTGGGCACATATGCTCATGTGGCCAAGATCCCAGGAGGAGCATGGAGAAGAAGGGATTGTGCAATAGTCATCCCCCTTGGAGGATGATCTCTCACTTTCTCTCTTTCTGTGTCTCCTGTGAGCACACGTGACTTATAGCAAAACTCTAAATAAATTAATAAATAAAAAATTTTTGAAAAAAGGAACCAGCCAGTGGTGTTGGTGGTTAATGTACTGTACACTCCCACATGGCTAACCACAGTTCAAATTCTGAACCTGGTGGCTTGCTCACTTTCTCACTTTCCCTGTCTCTCTTTGTCTCTCTCTGGTCAAATTAAAAACAAAACAAAACAAAACAAAACAAATGAATGAAAAAATAAGATTAACTAAAACAATTTTTAAAAAATTAAAAAATAAAATTGTGCTCATGAAAGAGATGATAAAACTTTTATGAACTCTAGAAACTCTTGCTCTTTCACAATGAACCTGAATTCCTAAAATCCTGCAATCTTCTACTAATTTTTCACACATCCTAAATAACTATAGAACCTCTCTCTTTTTGTCTGATCATCTAACAAATCACCCTGTTGCTAGTAACTACACGTAATATCCCCCTTTGCTTAAATATCTGTGACTATCTAAGCTATCTCACTGGCTTCCTCTGAGCCTCAAGGTTGACTAGGGCCACTAGTAAGCAAAAGAAAAAGATAAGACATTTAAGAAAGTTAGCCAACTGAGAGAGAAACAAACCATACATGCACCTCTCACCTCCCAGAAAGTAATAGTAGTTCCTGTTGACACAACGCCAGATGAAAAACCAGCAACGGCATTAAATTAATGACGTACTCTTTTTAAATTTAAATTAATAAGTGATAATTTTTTTTTGTTTGTTTGTTTGTTTTTGAGATTTTGCTCTGGGGTGCATGCACTCACCAGAGAGACAGACAGACAGAAGTCATCCCCCTCCCCATGGAAGATGATCACACCACAATCTTTTCTCCTCCATTCTCTTCTCAGGATTTTGGACACACATGCACATGTGCCCAGCTTGAGTTTCAAGTCTTCTGCTCTGGGACTAGAACCATGCTTAACCAAGTGGGATTGCAGTACCTTAGCCACTATGCCACCTGCAGGTCCCTAGTATTCATGGTGTTTATAAAGGCTTTATTTGAAATAACTTAGTTAGCCATAACTCAAAATATCCTTTAGCTGCTGAATGAATTTTCTTAAAAAAGTGTTACAACCATGCAATGGAATACCACTTAGCTCTAAAAAGAAGAGACAAAATTATGTTCATAAATCTTGAATGCATTATGCTAAGTGAAAGATTCCCAACTCAATGTCTTCGTTTTTTAAATTTCATCTATAAGATATTCTTGAAAAGTCAAAACTATATGTATGAAGAATAAATAAGTAATTGTTAAATCATTTGGGGAGAAAGAGGGATTGATTTTGAAGGGACCAGAGGCATGTTGGGCCCAGTGGATCTGTCATGAGTCTTGATTGTGGTGGCAATCTGTTCATTGGTCAAAACTCTGAGAACTCATGAGTTTTATCATAAACACACACACGCACATACATACACACACACACACACACACACACAATAGCAAATAAATAAAACAACTTAAAAAAAAGAAAATAATTATTTATTTAATATTATTATTTTAATTTTACTAAGGAAAGACACAGAGTGAGAGAGAAGAAAAATGAGAAAGCAGGCTGCCAGTTCTGGTGCTCTAACCGTGGTCAGCCATGTGGGAGTCCAGTGCCTTCACCTCCAGACCACTTGCTGTCTCCAATATTAAATTAAAGTGATAAAAGTTTCTAGGGGAATTTAAAAATGTATTACCTTAGGAAGAAGATGATGAGTACAAACTTTAATTTGTGATTAGGTCAGGGATGAGGACCTTCTGTAATAAGCCAGGGAGTAAATATTTTTGTCTTTGCTGACCCTAAGCTCTCTGTTGTGACTACTGCACTCTGAGGAAAAGGATCACTGACCATAGAGAAATGAGTAAGCTTGACTATGTTTCAATAAGACCTTAATTTTACAATCAGGCAAGGGAGCATATTTGACCCTTGAGCTGCAGGTTATCAACCTGTGATTTAGATGAAAGAGTAATAGATGGACCAAAGTCATGAAAACTTGAAGGAAAATAAAACACAAGAGCGCATATAAATTATGTGTATACTATGTGTGTATATATATATATATATATATATATATTTATATATATATATATATGCAGAATTCTGATCATCGCACCAAGGATGCATGTGTGTGTGTGTGTGTGTGTGTGTGTGTGTGTGAATGTGTATGTAGATACAGGTATGTATATGTATCCACACATACACTTACATATAAACTTACTATTTGTTCTGTTTCTCTGGAAAACCCTGTCTAATATGCCATTGTTACTAATAAAGTTCCATGATTTCTATCTATGTATATGCGTGAGCATGCACACACACACACACACATAAATGTAGAGTTTTAAAAATTTTTGGAAAATGAATATTATGAATAAACTATGCATGAATTTCAAAATTTTCTGCACCGAAAGAAATTCACACTGTAATTCCATTTTCCCATGAACTTTCTAAAGTGCTTTCATAAATATTCACACTCTTGGTTCCATTTCTTTGAAGAATCCTGATTCTTTCTTATTCATCTTTCTATATATAAGAGAGAGAGATGAGGAGGTTTATTATGGGGATTGGCAAATATGAGCATGAAGAGCAAAAGTCTTACCAACTGGTGTCTGTAAGCTGGAGGCCCAAGAATGCCAGTGATGTGGCTTTGGTCCAAGACTTAAGATTTTAGAACCAGTTAAGCCAATGGTGTAAATTCTAGTCCAAGGGCAGGAGAAGACTAATGTCCTAGATCACCAGTGGGGAAATAAAGGGGAAAATTTTTTCTTCAAATTTTTTTCTATTTAAACCTTCAACAATTTGGATCATGGCAATCCACACTGGAGAGAACAACCCGCTTTACTGACTAAGATGGTACTACCACGTGAAAACGTCCTTATAGCTGCCTCCAGGAATAATGTTTAATCTGGATACCCCTTGGCACAATCAGATGTAAGCATAAAATTAAACATTACAATGAATAATAGCCATGTAACTACAAATACTAGTAATCATTAATAATTAATTTAATAAGGAATATTTGATGACCCCCAACTAGTATTTATATAGATAATTAAGTCAGGCAATTAAATAACATAGATGGTAAATGCTCATTAACACCCAGAAAGACATGGTAAATACTAGCTTGCTTTCTTTTTTTTTTTTTTTTTTTGAAGAGGTTTTTGCTATAGGGTACGTGCGCTCGCCAGACAGACAGAGACAGAGAGACAGAAAGCGAGAAATCACCCCCCAGGGGGGATGGTCACTCCACAATCCCTTCTCCTCCATTCTCCTCTCGGGATATTGGGCATGCACGCACACGCGCCCGGCGTGAGTTTTAAGCCACCGGGTCCAGGACGCAAACCGCGGTTGACTACGTGGGAGTCCAGTGACATAGTCATTACGCTAACTGCTGGTTCCCAATACTAGCTTTCTAAGTACAGTATGGAAAACAATGTTCTTCAGTTCTCACAAGGCAGATCACTTTTCTTTTTTTTTTTTTGGAGAGGTTTTCGCTATAGGGCGCGTGCTCTCGCCAGAGACAGAGAGAGACATAGAGACAGAAAGCGAGAAATCACCCCCCAGGGGGGATGGTCACGCCACAATCCCTTCTCCTCCATTCTCCTCTCGGGATCTTGGGCACGCACGCACATGCGCCCGGCGTGAGTTTTAAGCCACCGGGTCCGGGACACGAACCACGGTCGACTACGTGGGAGTTCAGCGACATAGCCATTACGCTAACTGCTGGTCCCCAAGGCAGATCACTTTTGTGATCCCAAAATTTGCAGAAATTTCTCCTCACCAGCTAATAAGCAATCAGTTTTGCAGCAGACATCTGCTGGGTGTCCTCTTATCCAACACAGTTCTGGCACTTTCTACCTGGAGATATCATTGGATCCTGGGGTTTAGAGTTCGGTCTCAAAGATTGCCTCCTCTTCCCTAAACACACACACACTGTAGATGCAGACTGCACCCAGAGCTTCTGACCAACTGGCTACTGTTTGGGGTTCCTGTGAACCTCCCCTCCTAGGGTTCAATTGATTTGGTAGAATGGCATACAGAACTCAGGAAGACAACTACTGGTTTGTTATAAGCATATTTTAAAGGAGACAGATGAATAAATGTATAGGGTACGGCATGTAAGAAGGAATGAGGAGCTTCAGTGACCTCTCCAGACACACCTCATTCCAGGAACCTCCATGTGTTAGACATCCAGAAGCTCCCAACCCAGTCCTTTTGCGACCTTGTGGAGACTTCCTTGCAAAAGCATGATGTGCTGATAGAGTGAGTGGGGAAACCCAGAAAGTCCTGTCAGTTCAAATTTTGGTCCTCTGAGTTAGGTATTCCTTCCTCCCGAGGTGTGGAGCAGAAACCTTCAGGAAAGAAGATCTTAAAGGTGGGGGAAGAGTGGAATTTCCATGACCCACTTTGAGGTAGGTAGGAGGGACACTCACCTTACTCTCTCTGAACCTGTTCCAAAGCTGCTTCAGGAACCAAGGACAAAAGGCCAATATTTATGAGCCAGGAAATTTGGTATAAAAAAATTATATATTTAGAAATATATTTTATCCCAAAATCAAGACAGATATTGGATTGTCAGCAAAGTCATGATGTATTTTTCTGTTTTTCTATGCAAAAATGTATCATGACTTTTCCAATGACCCAATAATAAATATATACATATAATATTTATATATACACTGATACATATTATATATACATATAATAGCACACTAAAGTTACCTTTGAGGAACCACAGATCATCGCTTATAATAACGATTTTCCTCTCAGAGTCCTGGGGATTAAAAATCTACAATGAAGGTGTTGGCAGGGCTCTTAGTCTAAGAGAAGACTTATTCTTTGCCTTTTCTCGGCTTCTGGTGGTCGTCAGCAGTCCTTGGTGTTCACTGACTTGCAAATGCATCGTTTCAATGTCTTCCTCCATTGCCATGAGATGTTCTCCCTCTGTCTCTGTGGGTCCAGTGTTGTCCAGTGTGACCTTATCCTAACTCGATCACGCCTGTGATCACTCTTCAAATCAGGTCACGTCCACAAGTACTGAAAGTTCAGGCTTTAACGTACCTTTTCAGAGAAGACGTACAGTTCAGCTCAGACAGTGGTGCAATGGCGCTATGACTGAACCCACATGCAGAAGTTTTTGGAGTCCTAGGGCCTAGCATGTATGAGTTGGGCACACATATACAGCCTGAGACTGCATGAATATGAGTACCCCAGCATAGTCGTCTGCCTGTCTCTCTCTTCCTTTCTCACTCTAAAAAAAATAGAAATGAATAAATAGACTTTTTTTTTAAGTGTTACTTCTGGATAATGGATTTTATGCATATTCTGAATTCTTTATTCAGACCTAATCATGACTTATAAAATGGACACAATGAATGTAAATTAATATAAGAATTAAAACTGGCTGTTGAGAAACAAATTTAAAGGAGTAAGATTTGAATCGTATTCTTTATCATCTATTACTCTGTTGTTAAAAGTAAAAGAGATGGTTTCATAGATTATGTAGAAATGTACCAAAAAGACAGTAATCTGCTTTAGCCATTAGGCTTGGATCATTCTAGTCCCCAACAAAAATGGATGCTATGAATCCCTCACATTTAGCATGTCTTATTTATTGGCTTAGCTATAAGATGTGTGCATTTGCCAGAGAGAGATGGAGAGGGATAGAGAGGGAAGGTGAGAAATCACTCCATAAAAAGAATGGACACACCGCAATCTCCTTTCCTCAATGCTCTTCTTAGCATTTTGGGCACATGGGCACGTACACATGGCATGTTTTTCAAGTCACAGACTGGACCCAGTCACACAGTTGGTCATGTGGGATCCAGCTGCCTGAATGACCACATCACCAGCTGGACCAACCCTTAAAGGGATAATTACATGCTCTTGCTCATAAAGTGAGTAGCTGTAATGGACTTCAATTTAGAATTTAGGATCTAATTTCCCAGTATCTCCCTTTAGAAAGCATGTAAGATAGTCTTGCAAGTTCCAATATCTCCCATTTGCCTGTCTTGAGCACTTTTAGAACCATACTAAGTAGTCAAATACATAATTATAAAAATAGAAACAATAGCACATTCTTTTTATGAAAATCAGTTCTTGTTTTAAAGTCTCACATACCATTTCTCAGATTTTGGCTTTTGGACATGATCTGATATTCCTGAATGATAGGTATTATTAGTTGAAATCAACTGTGTAATTTCCAGATCTAGGAGAGGCAAATTCTATCTTTTTAGGTAATTTGATTTATAATTTTAGTGTATTTAGAGAGTTTCAATAAAAGGGAAGCAATAATGAAAGATAATTTCAGGGGATTAATAAATTTCCAAATGCCAGAGGCCGAATTATAATCAAGTTTTCATACATTTAGTTAATTAACACTTAGAAACAGCCTTAATTTATGTGGAATTTAGAGTACTCTTAATAGATTAGACACATATAATTGCCTCTAGTACCTATAATCATCTTGATGCGTAATTTGTGTGGATTAGGATGAAGATAAATGATCTGGAAAAGTATTAGGATTCTAAAACTTTTGCTAAATGCTCATACCATTCTTCAAATCTCTTGGATGGCACTCCAGTTTTTAGCTTCTTTTAAGAAACTTGTTACTATTTATCAATAAGATAAAGTAAATGTCTTTCTATAATAGATGTGAACATCATACTAAATAGCAATTATCTATTTTTTATTTATAGAAGGCATTATAAAGCTAAAAATAAATTATTTTTCAGAGCAGTTTAACAAGGTCCTATTAGGTGCAATAAACTATGGAAGAAAATAATGCTCAGTTGCAGCTTTTATAAAGTGCAGTCTAAGGCAGAAACGGAAAGACTGGGAGGTATAATAGCAGAGAGGGCAACTGCAGGTACCAGAGATAGTATAGGAGAGGGTGAATAAGGGGTGGGAGGATGATAGTCAAAAGGGAAAAATAACAGAAACACTCAACAGAGACAATAGTGAAGTTACCTGCTGACGATAATGTATGTGGTATTATCTTTGAGTTGACTAATATACACTGTACTATGTTGGGAGAAACCATTTCGGATGTTGCAAAGATGCACATTGTTTAAATGTACATTTTTTTTTTAGAGAGATTATTGCTATAAAGCACCAGCACTCATCAGAGAGAGACAGAGAAAGAAAGTGAGAAATCATTCCCCAGGGGAGATTGCCACACTGTAATACTTTTTCCTCTGTTCTCTCAGGATTTTGGGCATGCACACACACATGATCAGTGTGAGTTTTAAGCCACCGGATGTCCAGGACTGAAACCATCGTCAACTATGAGGGAATCCAACAATGTAACCATTAGGCCATCTGCTGGTCCCAATTAAATGTAAATTTTTAAAAATGTTAACAACAACAACAAAAAATGTACTTGTAGGGC
Organism: Tupaia belangeri chinensis; assembly: GCF_000334495.1. Lineage (NCBI taxonomy): Eukaryota > Metazoa > Chordata > Mammalia > Scandentia > Tupaiidae > Tupaia > Tupaia belangeri. The sequence continues at coordinate 262,469 of NW_006207069.1, forward strand.
TGGCCCCACAGGGCAGTGTAATGTGCTACTCAAGAAAGCCAGGTCCTACTTGGTAACCACAGACAGAATTCCTGGCCTGGTCAGCCAGAAGGAAGTGAGGCACACATGCAAGTGCTCAAGGTCTGAAAGGCTGGGCATGGGAGGAAGAGGATCAGTAATGACTGGACCTTGTGGAGGATGCTCTTGTCTCTCTCTCTCTCTCTCTGTCTCTCTTTCTCTCTTCATCTCACTCACATACACGCGCTCTATCATGAATAAAGGGAAAACGTTTAAGCATGTATATGTATTTGGTAAGAAGATTTGTTCAACAATAAGTAAAATGTATGTTATGATGATGAGATAATGTTAAAAAAAAAAGATCAATATAAAAAATGTTAACTCTTTTATAACTACCTGGGAGAGTTACATATTTGTAATGCTTCTTCTCTACTCTAATGTTGGTATCAGAAATGTCAGTTAATATGTTATCTAATTCAGAGGTTACCCAGAGGAGATATTCTAATTTGAATAAATTCTAGAAGATTCTATCAAAGAAATAAACTACTCTCTAATATATTCTGTGTAGCTTTTTCTCCACTTCAGTGAGTGACATTCTCTTCATAATCTGTCATTTTTTTTAATTCCTTCTTCTCTTTGTCATTTTAATAAGAACTAAGAAAGTGTCTAAGAAATATCTAGCTTTTATATCTTTCTATGTTAACCTTTAAAACCTTATTGATTTTAAACACTTTTTAAAGCATTATCTTCCTTAAATTTGTATTTCCATACTTCCTATTTTTCACCCCAAAATTAATGGAGCTATACTTCACATTTTGTTCCTCCTTAAAAGCTGACCTTTCTTCATTATTTTTTCATTAAACAGTCGAACTCATTAAGCAAATGAATCTCCATTTGGCCTCATGTCTCTTCACTTTTCAAAATATTCAACTGTATTATTCACTCTCTCCCCTCTTCACCAGGTTTAAAGTCTGCTACCACATTGTATTGTAGCAATAAGCACTTCAAATTAAAATTTAGACTGTATTTTTCTCTGTGTTACTTGATTTCCATGAACAAAAAAGAAAGGAAAAAGAGACAAGTCAATGGTCCTCAGGCAGAAATCTCTACATCAGAATTCTGTATCAGAATTCCAGAAAAAAAGAAAGTTTGCTTCCAATATTATCTGACATCTTTATTTCTCAAGAATTTAGCTTCATCTTGACATTGTTTGAAGGATGAAGCATCACAAGGATAGCAGGAAGGAGCTCATGGTAAGTTCACACTGTGAAGCCTCCAGGTATCTTGCCTGAAGCTCTGTGTCTCCGTGTAACTTCCCTTTTGAGTGGAGCTGCCTTGGCTTGACTCTGACCCTGCTCTGTAGTCAGTCTAGAATGCTCTGGTGTTTTCTGTCAAAATCATAAACTGACTTGGTCCATCTGTCTTGGTTCTCTGTTACCTCTCTTTGGTCATTAATATTTTATCTACATGAGAATGGATGTTCGGTTTCCTTTGCTAGGAGAGGTCAAGTTAAGAGAAACACTTTGCATCTGAGAGTGGAGTCCCATTGCTGTTCAACTTGTATTTGGTTATTATAGCTCCAGTCGATGAAAATACATTTTTACAAAAATGGAAATTAAGAGGGATAACTTGAAAATCATATGAGTTTTCAAACGCATGTATTCATCTCCAGTCAGAACAGTTAGTTAGGAACTGGCTAATTGGTGAGGTGTGCTTTTCACACCCCCACCCCCACCCCCAACCCCGTCACTTAAAGTTACCCCTTTCCAGAAGCCTGTTTGAGAGAGAAACACCTCTCTCAAGCTGGTCAAACGAAGTTTGTACCTCTCAGTAATGACACAGAATAATGAATTCAAAATGTAAATAGTAGTATTTAATGATCTATTAAATATGGAACACTTAAGTGATTGGAAATTTTAACTCGATAATTGGAAATTGCTAGCTTTGTAGGTCAAAACTGGTCAAATAATAATAATCGCATGTAGTTTAAATTGATCTAAATTTTAATAAAGGGACTAGCAGTTAGCGTAATGGCTATGTCGCTGAACTCCCATGCAGTCAACTGTGGTTGGAGTCCCAGACCCAGTGACTTAAACTCACACCATTCGTGTGTGCATGCGTGCCCAAGATCCCGAGAGGAGAATGGAGGAGAAGGGATTGCAGCGTGGCCATCCCCCCTGGGGATGATTTCTCACTTTCTATCTCTCCGTCTCTCTCTGTCTTTCTGGCAAGTGCAATTGCCCTATAGCAAAAACCTCTCCAAAAAAAAAAAAATTGATCTAAATTAATAGATACAAAATAAAATCACTGCATAGAGTAAGTCTACATGGCAAAAACTTAAGAGTTGAGAACTCATTTGCATTTAAAATCCTAACACATTTAATATACATATGTTGTACTTTAACATTTAAGTTCATCTTTAATTTATAATGTCACCTTTATGTAAAAATGCACATGTTTAGAATTTACAGTGCCATAGTTTCACCAAACATAAAATAGTATTTCTTGTTAAAAGTACTTTATACATTTAATAATATGAAAACTATTATTCTTTGTACTAGAACATAAGTAACACATTTCTGGGAAGATGATGCCTTTATTTTCCCAGCATTGTGTTCTAAGACTCTGATGCTAGTCTCAAATTTTTGCAGCTGATGTACTTTCTTGATTTTCTGTATTTATATAGTATAAATCTTTATAAAACATTAGTATATATATTTTTATTACCTATTTAATTAAATATAGAAAATATGTATAATCCAAGTGTTTTTGCACATTAAAAAGTTAATAGAAGGCAGGATTATTTAATCCAATTCTATGCAACCAAAATGTGTGAAGACAGATCTCATAAATTGAATTTTATGCACACACACACAAAATTGTTACAAATTATAGTTAATTAAAATTTGTATATAGAACTTAGGACATGAAAGGTTTTCTTCCATCTGGGTCACTTCCCCATCCTAATATATAAGGCAGAAAGTCAAACCCATTATTCTGTAATTCTTCTCCCATGTTGAATTTTATCAAAAAAATTATTAGGTAAAAGATATCTTCTTACTAAGCACAATACAATAGCTTTTAAATGACATCAATTTAAAACAAATTATACATTAGAAAAATACTTATATAGCCATGTAGTATACAGAAGTATAAATGAGTATAAAACACGATACCAGTTTGACTGACTGTAGAAGATGGGTGGGTGGATTAGGTATCATTCTTAGGGAAAACAAAACAAAAACAAACTTGCAAATAAAGTGTTCGAATTCATTCAACATTAGTTATATTATTGATATTGATTTTTTTGCTTTGGTATTACTTATTTTTAAAATATTTATTTATTAATTTTTAATTTTACTCATTATGATTATTCTTCAACTTTGACCAGAAAGAGACAGACAGAGAGAAAGGAAGAGGGAGAAAGCAAGCTACCAGGTCCAGTACTTGAACCATTGTCAGCCATGTGAGAGTCCAGTGGCTCAACCACTATGCTACCTGCCAGCCCTGGTATTACTTATTATACTTTGCAATATTTTGCATGTATTATTGCTGAAAACTAAAATTGTTAAAAATAAGAATGTGCGAATGTGAAAGGCCAGCAGGTGGCATGGTAGTCAAGGTGCTGGATTTTCCCACAGCCATCCACAGTTCCAGTCCTGGACCTGATGGCTTGAAAAATCATGCTGGGTCTAGGTGTGCATGCCCAAACTCCTGAGAGAATAATGGAGGAGAAGGAATTGCAGCATGGCTATCTCTCCTGTGAGATGATGTCTCACTCTGCTTCTCTTTGACCCTCTGGTGAGCATATGTGCCCTATGGCCTAAATAAATAAATAAATAAATAATAAATTTTAAAAAGTGTGTGCTATTATTAAAAAGCATTATGAAAAAACACCAAAATAGTAAAATGTAATTAGAAATACTTGAGTGAATCATTTCTTTAAAATAAATATTTTTAAGAGGTTTTTGCGTTAGGGTGCTGTGAGCTTGCCTGAAAGACAAAGACAGTGAGAGAGAAAGTGAGAAATCATCCCTTGAAGGGGATGGACACACCCACACCAGAGTCTCTTCTTCATTCTCCTCCCAAGACCTTGGGCACATTCAAACATATGTGCCCCATGTAATTTTTAAGTCACCAGTCTGGAACTCAAACCACAGTCGGCCATGTGGGATTCCAGTGACATAACTGTTATGCCAACTGCTAGTCCCCAAAATAAAAATTTAAAGTTATAATCTTTCTTACGTCTGTCCACAGAATCATAGAATAAATTAAATTCAGCAAGTGTAATATGCAGCCTGAGTATCCATATTATATTGTCTAATATTATCTTTTAAGTGAGAGGAACCAGGGTTTCTAGGAGAAATGACTATCAGATATGTAGTCAACTAAAGAGAACATCAGTTGAAATATACTTTCCCATCCAACATTATTGATAGAATAACACATTAGATGTAAACACAAGTTCAGTTATGTGAAAATACAAAATGCTATGTATATTTCAATTTTTCTCTAAAAAATATTTCTTAGTAACTAAAATCATAATTCATACAGATATAAAAACAAACGTCTGTTGAAGATTTTATTCTAGTCATTAATCAATAAGGAAACAAGACAGATATATCAATAGATTCAAAAGATAACTCAAAGAACATAGAAGAATATATATCGGGAATATTGAAACAAATATGTAAATGAGGACAAGCTTTTTTCCCCCCATGTTGTGAAAATGAAGACAATTTATCCTTCACAGCACTGGATTTGCATGTCTATAGACAAGAATTATCTTGCATGCTCCTAGTTATCTACAACTTGCAGAACTGCAAATTAACTCAAAGATAATAGAAGACCCAGATTCAGATAACCTGGAAGAGTACCCTCTAGTAAACACAAAAATTTATATCGAATCACTGTTTTTGGCAGTAATTCTTATTATGTGTAAGTTCATGAAAATATTTTAAAATTTCAAATCTTATCTGTTTTAAAGAAATCTATATGTAGAACAGATACTTGTGAGTCAGTCTATCTCATCAGTTTCCGAGCCCCACAGGGTTAAGTGGCAAATATGTTTACATGACTTAAGCCTAATTTAAAGTTTAATTATGTGATTTATCTCTGTGAAAAACATGGCAATTTGAGGAGCAGACAGGTTGAGAACTTTGTAGATAACAGAACTTGAAGATATGAGGGGTTTTCAAAAGGTGTATGAAAATGCACATTGAAACACTATGCATAAATTTCAAAATTCTTTTGTGCCAAAATAAACTTGTACTTTTTCCAGTTTTCTACAAACTTTTTGAAACTCCTTCGCATATAATCTATAGTATAAATAATTTTACATTTAGATGGAAACTTTCATATTTGGATTTTTATTTATTTGTGTAAGAAAATGTGGACTATTAGAGTAATAGCTTTGTAACTCAAATTCAGAGTGTAGAATTACATAATTAATGCAGGATGAGAAATTAAGTTAAAAGTAATATAATTTACACAGTAGTGAAACTTCAGTTTACTCACATGCACATTTTTAAGGTACTGGAATTACAGTAATTATTTAATACTTAGGGATTTTTAAGTGAGACATGAAAGTCCATAAAAGAACTATTAGTCCAAGGATTGTTTAAATTGCTAGGCTTCTAAGTTGAAAAATTTAAAAAAAAGATGTCCAAGATCAATTCAAAAGCCTAGAAGGAAAGCTTTTCGTCTCTCTAAAGTAAGTTTAGAGGAAGAAAGGATTATTCTATGAAATCAAAATCAGGCTAAATGCAACCCACAATGGGAGCTCTAAGACCTGCAGAGACACATGCACAAAACATCTTGGGGCTTCTGATATGGACTGATAAACCACTGGGAAAATACTTTCAGTAGAATTCCTAGAGGCTTTTTACTTTGTGATTGTCTTAGTTTAATGCTGTGTTGCAAGGAGACCATTCTTCCCTATTCCCTATGTGTCTATCTCAACTGATGGCGGTAGGAGGTTGCTATCCACTGAGTCCTAGTACACCCAGCAATCAATTATATTTTCCTTAAACTCACTACTAATTTAGTCAGACTTGGAGTCATATCAAATATTGCAGATAATTCCATAGATCGTGAGACTCAGGAGTCAGAAGGTGGGAAAAGATAAAGACTAATTCGCTTCTATTAATACCATCTTCTAAGTATTCATACATATCAGCACCGTATAAATAAGTGTATCTCCCTGTAAAACAAGATACTCTGGCAAGCATTGGAAAATAGTTCCTAGAAAAAGCCCTTGACAGTTCATTCAAGTTCCTAAGTTAGTTCTTCCAATGTCGCAAGATAGCCCACCCCACCACTTTGTACTGTGCCATAAGAGAATACTGATATAAGAGAAAAAAAATGTTCTCAGAAAGAGGCTCCATGAAATTTTATAATTTATAATAAGGGGTAAGTTATAAAAGTTACACATGTTGGATAAGGCCTGTAAAGATATGTTAAATAGCAAATCATTAAGATGAACTGAATAACTGGAGTGTGTATTTTCTTCTTACTTTATACAGGGCATTTAAGAACAGGTCATAGCCATAATTTAAAATTTGAATACCTAGGTTCTATTTATTTCCACAATAGGTGGAATTGAGCTTTATGTTTGCTTTATTCCTACAGTATAGTATTTCTTTCCAAACATGTAATTGGTCTCATAAAAATCTCCATAGAAGAGCATATGTAAACCCAGCATGGTGCAATGATTCAGCAAGACTGTTGTACATTACTTTGGGAAGGAACTTCAAAATGCTATTGAACATAATTATTTTTTTTCATATTTTCATTGGAAGCAAAGCTTTGATTTCGAGAGTATAACTATCAGAAAAGGACTAACTTGATTCTAAGTCAATTTTGTTTCATCAGAGTGATATACATTTACTTTTAAAAAACTGATAATAAAAACAAGTATACTGAATTTTCAGCGGTTTTCATCTTGGAAAGTAGATTTCCCATTTTCCGGCTCTATAAAAGTTACATTTATGATGTGGAAATGTACTGAGTTTATTTGGACTTTGTTTTATGTTTATTCACAGTGAATAAACATTATTTTTCATTAGCCGATATTCTTAAATTCAGTTTGAGGATGTTAATTTAATTTGTGCTAAATAGCTCGTTGCCTGCATATATTACATCTATTTCACTTTAATCCAACTTTGAAATAATGTCAAAAATCTTTTATCTTAAAACTTGGAAAGTTTTACTATTGTATTTAACTCTGTGCATATAATAAGTTTTAATATGTGGTTTTGTCCTTCCTCAGACTCTCCTCATATGTGATTGAATGTATAAAAGACATTGAAATAAAAATAATGATTTTGCTCTATTTTTAAAAATTTATTATAATGCATGTGCACCAAAGAGAGAGAGGAAGAGGAAAAGTGAGAAACTGTCCAATTTAAAAAAATGGTTTTGCTCTATTTTTAAAAATTTATTATTATGCATGTGCACCAAAGAGAGGGAGGAAGAGGAAAAGTGAGAAACTGTCCAATGGGGGAATAGCCACTCTCCTCCAGTCTCTTCTTGGGATATTGGATGTGCACACATTTGTACTTGACCTGTGTCTCAAGCCAGCGGGTCTGAGAGTCAAGCCTGGTGGTAGTTGGCCATGTGAGACCTATTCACCTTAATTACCACAAAACTGGCTGGCTCTTTGTTCTATTAATAATTTTAACCAAAAATAAAATTAAAATATTATGTCCTGATAAAAATACCCTAGTTCTCTCTTATCCTATCACAAGCAATCTTATGATTCACACAAAGTGCTTCATTCTTTGGTTTTTGTGATTGCCAGAAGGTGTATGCACTTGTCAGAAAGAGAGAGAGAGAGGGCAGAAAGACCACCCCCAGTGGAACATGGTCACAGCCACAATCCCCTTCTCCTCCATTTCTCCATCCTGTCCTATTTGGGGCATGCACATGCATGTGCTGACTGTCTTTTTCAAGCCACCAGGGCTGGTACTCAATTTGGGTCCTCCATATGGGATCTGACTCTCTTAACCATTAAGCTATGGGGCCAGCCCAATGTACTTACTTTTAAATGCCAGCTTATCACTTATATTTTTATAAGCTTTTATTTGGGGGTAATTTTGAGATTTACAGAAAATATTTTAATACTAATATTGAAAGTTTTCAGATAGTTCATGAAGAATTTTATTTATTATTAACATCTTATATTAGTATAGCATCTTTTCCTTGATTAATGAACCATTGTAACTGAAATTTGTGTTTCATTCATGTTTTCTTCCTTTTGTCTCTTTTATTTTACTTATAGTTTTTAATTGACACATAATGTAAATATTTATGTTAGATAACTTGATATTTAAAAACATTTATAGATTGTAGAATGGCTAGTTTGAGCCAATTAACATTCATTACTTCATATACTTGCCATTTTTTTGTGATGTGAATACTTCAAATTTACTCTATTAGGAATTTTCAAGTATACAATACCTTGTTATTCACTATAGTCATCATGTTACACAATAATCTCTTAAATTAATTCTTACTAAAATTCCTGAAGTCTTAAATTCTTTCACCAACATCTCCCCAATCTCACTCTCCTTCCAAGCCTGGTGACCATCTCACTATTGTCTGCTTCTATTAATTTGACTTTTTTAGATTCCACATATAAGTGTGATCGTGCAGTATTTGTCTTTCTGTACCTGGCTCATTTCAATTAATGTAATGTCTTCAAGATTCAGCCAAGCTTCAAAAATGACAGAATGTTTTCCTTTCTTTATCTCCTTTATTTTTAATTTATGACAGAGTGTACATGCACAAGAAAAAAAAAAAGAGAGAGAGAATAGAGAAGAAAGAGCGAGACAAAGAAACACCTGTCACCGGGCTTGGTCATGCTAGTGTCCCTTTCCTCTAGTCTGTTAGCCCACCAGGATGCTGCACGTGTATCCATGGTGTTTTCAGGCCGACTAGTCGAGGAACTCAAACTGCCATAGGCATGTGGCTGCAAGTCTGGTAATACCTATACACCATAAATTCTCTTTATTTATTTATTAATTTTTATTTGCCAGAAGGAAGATGCACTTGCAGGAGAGAAAGAGAGAGAGAAGGAGAGAGAGAAAGCAAGAGAGCATGCCCCTCTCCCCTAGGCATGATTTTTCCTCATTGCTTTTCCTCAATTTCTCCCTCCTTTCCCTAGGCAGCATGATTATACCTCATTGCTTTTCCTCAATTTCTCCCTCCTTTCAGGATTTTGGCATGCACACACACAAACATACGGTGTGGTTTTCAAGCTACTTGATTTGGGCCTTGGACCACTGTCAGCATATGGGACCCAGTTGCTTTAATGACCAAGCCACAGGCTGGGCCAGGCTTTTTTTTTTTTTTTTTTTTTTTTTTTTAGCTGAATAACATTCCCCTGTATATAAAACATTTACTTTATGCATTCATCTGTTGATGTCCATTTAGTGTGTTACAATGTCTTGGCTATTGTGAATCATGCCGCAACGATCATGGGAGTAAAGATATCTCTTCAACACACTGATTTCGTGCTTCCTTACTTTTCTTCATACTCCCAAATTATATGATATTATTATTCTGAATGACGACTATCATAAACAGCCTACTGGTTATATTTTTCCTAACTTATTATCAAAATGAAAGTTTCTAAATTAACGACTAAAACCAAACACTTTGTCCAATTTAAAAAAAATGCTATTAATGTTTTTCAATTGGTGTGTATTTGTTTCAAAACTCAGAATAATATAAAAATGTACCAAGAAATAAATAGAAAAGGAATATCAAGAAATAAATAGAAATAATTGGAAATGCCATCAGTCCTCCCACTATTGTTATTTTGTGGAATGTTTCTCCAGCTAAATGTTTGGGTATATATCCATATTTATGTACATGAATCCTACCATCTGTAATGTTTCATTGAGAGCTTTACTTCACACACGATAAGCCATAGATAACTATGCACTGGGAAAG
>NW_006207069.1:272527-299716 GCF_000334495.1 Tupaia belangeri chinensis
TTACCTGAGGACAATTCTGCCATGGGTTTGGTTATTTCTTGTCCTTGTTTCAAAGCAGACTGAGAGTCACTTGTATTCTTACTTCCTAAGAGTCAAGCCTACATAATATTGAAGGGCATGGTTCTCTGCACATGGCATCAAACCTGGAGAACATTGCATAATTCCTACTTTGGAGCGGAGGGTGGATGCCAGTCATCTAATGGGAAGTTCAATGTGAGAAGAGCCTGAGCGCCTTTTCATAGCATCTATGTCATGACAGGCATTTCCATGACATCACATAGGAAGCTCTGCTTAGGACACATGGAATAGAAATGCTATCTACCCAGAGCTGTGTTTCTTCAGAGAGACTGGGAAACTAGTTTGTAATTTTTATTCCTTATACATGACAAACCAAAAGCATGATGACTACTACATCAGTTGGCTACAAAATACACAGCTTAAATTGGTTGAGGCAATAAGGATGCTTTTTAACTTTTTTCAGATGTTTGCCATAGGGTGCATGTGTTCCAGAGAGTAACAGAGAGACAATGAAAGGGAAAGTGAGAAATCAGCTTCCAGACAGGATGACCATACTACAATCTCTTCTCTGCCATCCTCCTCAAGATTTTGAGCATGCACACGATGCACCCAACATGATTTTTGAACTGCTGGGTCTGTGACTTGAATAGTTGGCCACATGGGACTCCAGAGCCTTAACCAACACACCATCTGCTGGCCCTAAGGATACATTTAGAGGCAGTGGGTCAATGGGCCTCCCTCTTATTCTTACATCTGTTGATTTCACCTCAGACCAATATCAAAATCTTATTTCCTGAGTTCTAATATGTTCTTTTTCTCTTCCAGGATCCTCTCCAGGATACCACAACAGATTTAATCATCAGACTCATCTTAGCTGTAGCAGTTTTTCACACCTTGTTTCTGCTTCCGTGACATCTTTGAGGACCACTAGACAGTTCTATTGTAGAAATCTCTTAATTGAGATTAGTTTGATGTTTTTCTTCTGATTAGACTGTGGTTATGGGATTTGGGTAGGAAGATCACATACAATTCTATTATTATCACCTCAGATCAAAGCACATAGTATCAACTGGAATTATCACTGGTAATGTCAAAATATATCACCATGCGAGGTTGTTTGTCAGATTTCTTGCTGTAATAGTTCTCTTTTTTTCTTTTATGTTGTAATTTGGGGAAAGAACCACTATGTTTATCTCATACTTCAGTAGCAGGGAGTTAGGCTCTCGTGGATGGAATTTTTATATAAATAGTTTGGAGTTTTGTGTGTTACTTGTTTCTTTTTCTCTGTCTCTTTTTATTTTATTTTTACGGTGTTTGCCACAGGACGCATGCTTTCATTGGAAAGAGACAGAGAGGCAGTGAGAGGGAAAAGTGTTTGCCACAGGACACGTGCTTTCATTGGAAAGAGGCAGAGAGGCAGTGAGAGGGAAAGTGATAAATCAATCCCCAGAGGGAATGGCAACACTGCAATCCCTTCTTCTCCATTCTACTCCTGGGATTTTGGGCATGTATGCACACTCGTCCAGTGTGAGTTTCAAGCAGCCAGGTCCAGGACTTGGACCACGGTCAACCAAGTAGGAGTTCAGCACCTTAAACAATATACCACCTGCTGGATCCTTCCTTATTTATTTATTAAATTATTCTTTATACTACTAAGGACATATGGGTATCTATTTTATATTTTTAATTTGTTACTGGCTAAATGTTTGTGTTGCCCAAAGTTTACATGTTGGAACTTCAAGTCTATTGTGACCCTGTTTCGAAATGGGTCCTTTAGAGAGGTAATTCACATTAAAGGAGGTCATAGGGTTTTGATCCAAAAAGACTGATATATATTTTTTTTTCATAGAGAATGGTATTAGAAACAAAATTTGAGTATGAGGTATGCTTATGCTACTGGGAACATTTAAAAACTGTTATGTTTTCTGAAACAATAAATAAATCAGATGATGTTTTTTGCCAGCATATAGTCAGATGGATATCGTATGTGAAGAGAAGAGCTGGCATACGTGCATGAGGGTGCAATAGTCATGTCATGTAACTGATTTTTTCCATGTTGCTTTCTATACTAAGTAGGCAATGAGTGATTACTTATTGACAGGCTATTGCTCAATTTTTTTATTTATTCATGATCATGTGTGTATAACCATGCATGAACATGTGTATAGGTGTGTGCAATGCCAGTGCTTGAGAGAGAAATGGAGAAAGGGAGAGAAAGAGAGATGGGAAAGAAAGAGAGATGGGTCTGTTCATGTCATACTCCCCTTCCAGACTTCCAGCCTGTCAGATCTTGGGTACTTGTGCCTGGTGTGTTTCAGGCTGACTGGCTTAGGAATTCAAATGTGTTCACTATGCGGAATCCAGTTTCTCTTTAGCAGCACATTACCACTGTAATGTTGAGCTAGCACGATAAACTATTTCAAAAATAAAATACTTCCAACATGAAAATGCCTTTCTTTACCATCTTCCAATGTACATTTTATGCTCCAACATACAAATGATATAAATCAATAAATGACAACAGTTATTGAAAAATCTGCCCAAGTAATAAAAGTAACGAGTATGTTTTCCATTTTGGAATTTTCTCTGTTTCTTGATAAGGAAGGTTCTCATGTGTCATAGTGAAACATTTGATTAGTGACTGCTTACCTCCTAGCACTGGTCAAAGAGATAAAATATCTTGAAATAAGCAAAATGGAGGTGCATTAATGTAAGTCCATTTTGTCTTCATGATTACTAAGGCCAAAGTACTTAAGCAATTTGTGGTATGATTGAAAACATAGATAGTCTATATCTATGTCATCTATATATCTAGGTACACATACAGACACAAACACACATGCATACATAACATGTACATGCAGGTGAGATTTCCCAAACAAAGGTATAAAAGCCTAAGAAATATGTTTCTATTACATGATAAACCATAGAAAACCACTGTTTTCTTGTTACTAGATTTTTTTTTTTCTATTTTTTAGCTGAGAGTGCAGGATGTTCTAGGACAGCTGGGTCATCTTGACATCTACAAGAACTGCTTTGTACTGGATCAGATTTTGTACTGGATCAGATTTAGCAATTACAATAAAGAGGGAACAGTGTATCAAAGGAATTGAATCAATAAATGTCACTAATACTGGAGAAACAGCTCAGGCTAAAAGTAATATGCATACAATTTAGAACATATAGGAATTCTTTCACCTCAGGAATAGCAAAATGGGGAACGTGCATACACCTCACGACATCTTTGGATCAGTTTAGATAAGTAAAAAACTGTTGGAATGCTGAGAAAACCACTCATTGCACATGAAAGCTAAAGAAATAAGGGACCAATGATGTAAATGTAATAGATGCTTAACAATCCATCATTACGGACATGTAAGAGAGAGACAAGATCAAAATGTACTGGTGTTTTGTCTGTAGGCTGTGGTTAGATTCCCATAAGGCGGTGAGAGAAGTCATGTTGCATAGCACAGATATTGCAGAGGCTTTCAAAACAAAGTATGCTACTTTGCCTGACTTAAACAACAAAAATGTATTGCTTCTCAATTCTGGAGACTACAAGTTCAAGACCAAGGTGTTAACAGTGTTTTGTTTTGTTTTGTTTTCAGACAGCTGTGAGGACGACTTTGTCACCTTTCTCTTCCCTCCTGGTAGTTGGCTGTCAACCATTGGCAATCCTTGTCTTATAGACACATCTTCAGAATCTCTGTCCTTAGGTTCACAGGCATCTCCCTGTGTCCACATATATTCCAAATTTCCTCTTTTTTGCTGTAGACTCTATTCATATGGGGATAGGGTCTAACCTTCGTCTTAAGAAATAAGATCTGCAATAACCCTATTTCTAAGGTATTGGAGGTTAGGACTTCCACACATAAATTTTGAGGATACAATTAAATTTATAATAAATAATTAATCCCAAAGGCAGATTTGCTTCAGTCTTCCTATGGGGAGTTTTTAAAATGTGGTTACTTCACTATTTTGGTAACATAATAGATTATAAAACTAATGGGGGACTAGCAGTTAATGTAATGACTATGTTGCTGGACTGTGGTTTGAGTCCTGGACCCAGTGGCTTAAAACTCACACACGTGTGCTTGCGTGCCCAAGATCCATAGAGGAGAATGAAGCTTGCGTGCCCAAGATCCATAAAGGAGAATGAAGGAGAAGGGATTGTGGCATGACCATCCCCCCTGGGGGTGATTTCTCACTTTCTGTCCCACTATCTCTCTCTGTCTATCTGGTGAGTGCACACGTCCTATAGCAAAAACCTCTCCCCAAAAAAAACCCCAAAAAACACACAAAAAAACCCCAGAAAACTAATGCAATGCTAGAACTATTTTGTACTATAAACAACTAATGGAATGCTAGAACTATTTTGTACTATAAACTGTTAAATTGAGTAAGTAAAAATTTTGCATCTAGTCCATTAGCTGAACTTTGGCATTTTTTATATTCTTATGCATGTGTATTTGCTATTTTTTTCTAATTTTTAAAGACAGGGGGTAGCAGGTGGGGCTAGCAGGTGGTGTGGTTAGGATGCTAGATTCCCACATGACTGACTGCAGTTCAAGTCCTGAATTTATCCGGTGGCTTTGTTTCTCACTTTTCCTTTCTCTTTCTCTCTCTCTCTTTCTCTCTCGCTCTCTCTGGTCAAATTAAAAAAATAATAGTAGCAACAAAAAAAAATAATTTTTAAAAGAAGACAACTTGGTTTGCAATGTTAAGGATAGTCACATGAATACATATATTAATAGACTACTAAGCGTTCTCTACCCAACAAAACTTTTCGATAAGTTCTCATTTATACCCAAAGGATTATTTTGACTGAAGAAAAGATTTTTTTCTCCTCTCATCAGTAAAAGCAGTCTTTACTTAGCCAGTGTAATTATAAAAGGTCAGTATTAACTTTTACTCAGTTTTAATTTTAAATATTTTCCTCAGCACAACCAAAGAATCATATTGCCTAATATCAGATAAAATCTTGCACATATACACAAGTGTGAAATCTCAAAATTGTAACACATTTTGAAGGTATAAAATAAGATGCTTAAGAATAATGTAGAAGCTCTTACAAATGAGTTTCATTTTTAAGAAGAGACTGATTTTGTTATATAAAAAAACTAATGTATGTTTTTCATAACATAGCTCTTTTCTCTTAAACTAGAATTTTATTAAGCCATTAAATATTCTTTCAGACCTTGAAAAACTGCATAGATAATATTGCTGGAATATTTGAGGCAGTATGTGTACAAGTTCAAATTTGTACAAGTACGCAAACACATGTATGATGTAATTGGATGCTTGTTTTAGTACACTTAGTACAATGTTGTTAAATTGGCCAAAGGACAAGAAAGTTGAAAAAGTAAACAATAAAGACACTGGGACAATGTCTTTCTATATACACATGAATGGATAAACAATTGGTCTAATTCTATTGAAAGTAATTTTACTAGATCCTATCAAAGTTCTAGCATTACACTCATGCTGAAGTCTGGGTTAAGTGACTTACAAGGACTCTGGGATATCTAGACAAAACTAAACATGCATCATATATAAGATTTGGGCTGAAAATTGTTACTGATTTAAATTAAACATGAAGAAGTTTTTTTCTTAAATATATGCACCTTATTTTCCAAAATCAGTTTCAGATATTTTGTGCTGATATTTATTAGTGTCAAGGTAACTCAACCTAGAATCATACAATAATTTCTACAAAGAAAAAAATAAAGAAAATAAAAACAAACAATGGAGCGATTTAAGGTGGATATAGTCAGATTTTATGCACGTATCAGACGCTCAACTCTAAGTTGACAAGAAGTCAACCTAAAGGAGAAATTTTCATTCATTGTATAATGAATCATGCCAACTGTATAAGGAGACTTCTTGGTACAAGATTAAGAAAAAAATACTCCTGGGACTTTCATATTGTCTTCAAAAATATTTCTAAAATTAACAGTCAGTTTTATAGAACTACTAATGTATCAAGTCAAAATTCATATTAATCATGTACTATATGGGTGACGCTGTACTAAACCTCATTACCAAAAGGAACCAGACCAAACTACATCCTTATTTAGAATCTGAAATCATTTGAACATGTAACACTGAAATTAAAGAGGCAATTATAAAGCAGATTTGTGAAAGATAGTGTTCACGATGAGCTTTTAGTTTTGCTGTGAGGTGTCAGATCACTCTTCCCAAAGTAAATAAGCTCTATGCTGAAACCTAAGGAAATCTCTACGAGTAGGAGCCTGGGAGGCTTGCAGATTGTTATTGCATTGGGAATAGTCAAAAGTTGAAAGGAATTGCCTCTTAGAAATTGGGACTTAGGTGATTGCTTACAATTCCAAGACATTATCATGCAAATAAAATTGTCCTTTGTAGAGAAGATAATATCCTAGTCATTAAAGCAGATTGTGTTCAGAAGCGTTGTACCCTTCTTGAGGCACCTGTTCAGTGTAAAACTATCATTGTTATAGATGCAGTTGGAGTGTAAAAGAACTAAGAGTTTGAAGACTAAGGTAATCAGGAAAACTCACATAGGAATAATATATGAGAATTATATTTTTTGAGACCAAATGTGTGAGTTGTGTTGTAATAAAAATAGTAACCAAGACTAAGTGAGTGTGCATCCCCTCTCCAGGTCCAAAACTCTGCAGTAAATTGGCATTGATGAAATCCACCTGAGGGTCAAGATCACTTTCTCTCCTTTCTCTTAAGCATTACTGACCTGCTGTTTATCAACAAATTCTTCTGCCCCAATGAAATATGATCACCTGATTCCCAATCATAGCTACAGGTTTGAATCCTTTATTTGGAAGGTATTCATGAGATCCTAAAGGTCTGATGGACCTTACCTATTCCATGAATTATCAGCAAGATAGAGCTTCTCAATCAAGGACATCTAACATTCAGTTGTAGCTTTGACCCTCAGAGACAATGTGACTGGGCAGTGAAGAGTCACTTTAACACTGAAGACCTGCATAGCACAGCTTAGTGTGCTTATTCACTTTACTGGGATTACACAAACACAACATAATGGAGAATTAATATAAGTATCTGTAGCAGGCCATAGTATGGAGATATAAAGAGTAGTGGTAATTTTTATGACTTCTACTTTTTCACTTTAAGTAGGAATCAGTGTTTCCTTCTGTGGGGGTGGATCTGCAAGGAAAATGTAGGAAGAATCTATGGTAGTATCTTCCTTTCTGTCACATTGAAGGGGAGTAGTAAACATGTTGTTTACTAATAATGGACATTATTTCTTTATTGACTTCACACCTGTATACCTTTAACCTAATTTTTTCTTTTTTTGGAGAGGTTTTTCGCTATAGGGCGTGTGCGCTCACCAGACAGACAGAGAGAGACAGAGAGATAGAAAACGAGAAATCACCCCCCAGGGGGGATGGCCACACTGCATTCCCTTCTCCTCCATTCTCCTCTCGGGATCTTGGGCACACATGCACACGCGTCCAGTGTGAGTTTAAGCCACCGGGTCCGGGACTCTAACCGCGGTCAACTACATGGGAGTCCCGTACCATTACGCTACATAGCCATTACGCTAACTGCTGGTCCCCCTTTAACCTAATTTTGAACAACATAAAAATAAAATATCATAGTCGCATTTAGCAAAATATTAAATCTCACAGAAACTGATTTCTCCTGTTTAAAAAATATTCTTAATCAGGTCTTGATTTCTGAAAATCTGTGTGGGTGTGTATATGTGTGTGTTTGTACAAGAATGTGAACCTTATTTAATTAGTAGATAAATGTTTTCGTAAAAATATTGAAAACTGTTATGGACACTTGGGACAAAGTGGAAGGAAAGTGGGAGAGGGAAGAGTACAGAAAGGGAAATTTGGGAATTTGGGAAAAAATGGACAAGGATTTGCTGCCTGTTGATGATGTGCATAGTATTATCAATTTGTCTGGTGTGTGACATATATCATGTTGGGTAAAATCTCTTTATAACCTAAATGATGTATAGTTATTGAATGTATACATAATAATAAACAAGTAAATAAATAAAAGAAAGGAGATACACTTTTTAAAGCAATTTTTTTTTTTTTTTTTTTTTTTTTTTTTTTTTTTCTCAACACCCCAAACTTCAAATAAAAGAAAGGAGATACACTTTTTAAAGAATTTTTTTTTTTTTTTTACTTTTTCTCAACCACCAAAACTTCAACTCCATTTTCCAGGCTTACTTAACTGTTGAAAATAAGAAACGAGAAATCTCTTTATCTTAGAGCATTTGTTTTAGAAAACTTGTTTTCATAGCAATTTTCTGTGACTCTTGAAATATAGGTAAATACATTCAAAAGCTAGATAAGTCTCTCATCAACTGTATGACTCAAGAGTGTTTCCCCATGACCTGGGAACAACTTCTTTGAAATATAATTATCAAGTAATCTAAGTGTCCTTGACCAGTTTCTGAGAGAGGGTGACAGCCTAACTGGGCACTTAACTCCATAGGAAAAGTCTATTTTTCACTAGGATGAAGCTAAATAGGTAATGAATAGCCACTCCAGTTCCAAGGGGAATTTATGATGAACTGCCTGTGGTGAATAGTGCAGTCGAGTCCTCATCACGTGTATGAAACGTGCAATATCTGCTTGGCTGTATTATGGGTAAGATTTTGTCCTGTCTATCGAGTCCAGGTTGTGCATTCTGGTTTAATGTTGATTTAATGACAACACTATTGTCTTTCTCTTCTACTTCTGTTGAGAAGAATTTCAGGTAGATAGGGGATTCTGCTTTTAGTTATATTTCGGCAACATTGTACACTGGCCCATTCTTCAACTCTATCCTTCTCTGTAGTATATCTCCTCATCATTCCACTTGTTAAGTACGAGGCAAGGGTAAGTGCAACAATAAGAATCTAAAAACCTGTTGTGTCTATCAGCAAGATCCTCCCAGACTATCTGGTCTTTATCATTAATGAATGCTGACATTTTCTCTCCACTGAGAATGCTTTTTGTCCCCCATAGGTCAAGCTTCTGGTTGACCATTCACTGTTCTATATCTAGGCTGAGTTATTAGGTTGTTGGAAAAGTTACAACTTGTTTTTCTGTGCAAAAATGCATCATGACTTTCCCATACATATTAAGTATGTATTATGTGTGTCATGGGGTTCTAGGAACAGGGGATACAACAGTGAACGAAACAGCAAAACTCTATCTTATGGCTCTAATATTCTAAAGTTAGATGCAATTGTTGGTAAAAAGTGAAAACAGATAATAAGAAGAGGCAATAGTGATTAGTGGGGAGCACAGGTAAATTCTAGCTTAGGTGGCTAGCTTGCAACTTCAGCCAAAGTTTGCTTCCTATGGTCTATGAGACTCCTTTTATTTATTTACTTATTTATTATTTAGTTTTTTGCTATAGGGTATGTGTGCTCACTAGAGAGAGATGAGAGAGAGAGAAAGTGAGAACTCATCCCCCAGATGTGTTGGCCATGCCATAATCCCTACTCTTCTTATCTCCTCTCGAGATTCTGTGCACACATGCATGCATGCCTGGCATGATTTTCAAGCTGTCAGGTCTAGGACTTGAACCACTTTGACCATGTGGGAATTCAGTGTCTTACTCATCACAACACCTATAGTTCCCCCTCACAATTCTTTTATAAGTGGCGAAAGTATCATTTTTACTCAAATGCATGACTGTCTATTATTTATGGCGGTTTCTAATCTGACTCTTGTTTGGATATTTTATACACTCACCAAACTTGCCCTAGCCTAAAGCATAACCTTGAAAGCCAGCAGTACTTTTTTCCTCTGGTGATATATTAGCTTTATTAAAGATACAACATGCTCCGCCTAAAAATAAAAAGAGAAACATAGCTCTCTTGCCTTGGGGTCCCACTGTATTCAAAGCATTGTGCTACTAGTGTTGCAGAAGTTATTGGAAAAGGTTAAAACATTTTTGTTTTATATGATTACTCATTCTACAAAAATGTCTCTGAAGACCTCAGCCAAAAGGTAATCACAAATCAGAGCCAACTTTTCATCAAAGAGTTCCTTCTTTTGAAATGACAGGGAATTTTTTTTTTTTGGGGGGGGGATTAAATTTTGTTCAAAGATGGTGACAGAAGCAAACTCTCTTACGAAGTTCTTTGGGAAGATAACCTTGTAGGTCTACATTTCGTATTTTGGAATTATTCAGCCATTTACAATACCAGTGTAAAATATTTACCCATAAACTGCATTGTAAATTTAAAAAGTGAGCAGTGAATAAGGAATTATAAAGAGTGGAGTAGTTGGGTAGAGGATCAGTTGATGGAAAGGATGTTCAGAGGGATAATATGTTTATATGGAGAGAAAAGTGAGGAAATCTTAGTCAATGGCTTGAACTTAGGAAAGGATGATTTTCACCTGACTGACCTTGATGTCAGTTGTTGGAGGGAGACCTCTCAGTGGATGAGAAACTTGTAAGACTATCAGGACACAGGCTACACTGTGACCAATCAGCATAGTTGGCAAGATGAACTGGTGTCCTTGAACTTGAGCACTTCTCGGATTGTTTACAAGTGAACTGGACGTATCCACCAACACTGACTCACAGGAAATGAAAGCACGTTGCAGCCTCTGCCAGAGCTGATGCTATCTTCAAATAAAATGGAAAAGACCTAAGAGAGTAAGTAGTCAGTGATTATGGTGATTATCCAGAAATAAACTTTAGTGAAGTGGTAGGAAGGAAGCCAGCTTGCAGCAGCATAAAAAATAAGATAGTGACAGAGTAAATAAAAATCTTTAAAGAAATGTGATTGGATACAAGTTTCTTAGCATGTAAGTGGGAGGGGGGATTAGAAAATCTCTGTAATAACTAATTGCATTTCCTTGAATTTTATCAGTTCATTTTAATAAGTTACAATTATTATGCAAAAGCCTCTTTGGAAATTACCTTGCTATATATTAAAATGAAAAAGCAAATCTAAGTATGTTAAGAGGAATATTTAGGTATTGTTTAAAGCATTTAAACTACTATATCTTTTAAATGTGTCACTAGTTTTTATTTATTGTGGTTATGTTTTAATATTCATAAGGATAGGTCTATGAAAATATTAAACCTTGAATATTTTAGAATGAAGATGTCTAAGCAGATGACTTACTGTTATCACTGGAAGCTAATAATATTTTTTCAATTTTTTTTGTTAAAAATATAAAGTATTTTTACTATTCAGTGTATTAAGCCTCTTTAATCTTTGAAAGATATGTAATATGTTTTAAATATATTTCAAACAGCTTTTTGGGATATAATTCTGTAACACAAAATTTACCTGTATTAATATACATGTCAAAGTTTTAAAACATCTTTCCAGAGTTGTGTAATTACTAGCATATCTAATTTAGAGCATTCTAATTTAGAGCATTCTCATCATTCCAAAAAGTAGTTCAATATTCACTCCAGTCTCCCTCCACCACTATCCTCTCCATACTCAATATTCAGATTTATCCATCTGTAAATTTTATATATATAGGGTCATCAGAAAAGTCATGATGCATTTTTTTTCTCATAGAAAAATACCAATTTCCCAATGATCTAATAGAATTAATACAGTTTATGGTCTTTACTGACTGGTTCCTTTCACAGGGCATAATATTAGAGAAAGTATAAGCCTTTCATTTTTTTTTTATTGAGAAATACTATTCTATTATGTGAATATATCACATTTTACTTATATATTTATCAGTTGATGAAAATTTTGGTTATTCCCTCTTTTCTTAGTTAATACTGCTATAAACATCTGTGTACACGTTTTGTGTAGACATACATGTTTATTTCTTTTTGGTAGATATCTAGGAATGAACTTGTCCATTCATATTTTAACCCTATATTGAACAGAAATTATTTGTATAAGGAAATTCCCTTTAAGTAAAAACTACAGAAAATAAAACTACTCTCCTGAATATTCTGCAGAATAATATTTTTCAAGAAACCTTATGGCGTGAACTTTGTTAATCATTCATAGCAATCATGATCTACTTTTGAAACCCAAAGAAAAGGAAATAAAGAAATCAATTCAGAAACTCCAAAGTTTCAAATTTAAAATGGTGGCTTCTGCCAAACACATTTTTGTAAGAATAGTTCTTGTACTTACTGCAGTTTCTCTGAAAACATAAATGACAAAAAATGATCATGTAAGGTAGTAATTTTGTAATTTTTTGGCTGAGTGGCCTTGAGTCTATTGGCACCCAACAGTGAGGAAAATTATTTATAAACAACCACATCATATGCTAGACCAAAGTTCTATATTTCTTCAAACTTTAAAAGTATTGCAAAAAATATTATTCTGACAATGATTTTGTATTCTTGATCAATTTTTACCAAATTCAATATCAAAGTTAGCTTTTCCCCCTCATAAAATAATCTCATCATATGCTATGCCATTGTTTTTGGCATTATTGATTTTTTAGGTGCTTTGAAAGAAATATAAGACAAAAGAACTTGAAATTTTTTTCAGTATCCATTAAGTTTGAAGACATTTCAAAGTAAATCTCTTGTAGTGGAAAATCAAGAATTCTTTCATTTTTCATTACAATGTATATTTTTATCATAAATTAATTTTTTTGAGAGAGATTTTTGCTATAGGGCAAAAATGTGCTTGCTGGAGAAACAGAGAGAGACAGAGAGACAAAGTGAGAAATCACTCCCCCCCGCCCTTACAGGGGAGATGCCCATGTTGCAATCCCTTCTCCTTCAGTCTTCTCTTGGGATTTGGGGCACACATGCACACACACACTGTGTGAGGTTTAAAGCATTGGGTTCAGAACTCAATCTGCGGTCGACTTCATGGGAGTCAGTGAAGTATCCATTATGCTGTCTATTAGTCCCACAAAAATTATTTTTTATGTAGTTCTATTAAATAAAGAATTTTAACTGGCCTCTTACTAAAGTCTAAACCAGTGGTTGAATAACCACAAGTTAAGGCTACTGGAGATGGTTACAGTTTACCTAGTTTGAGCCATCTATTTTTGGTAGCTAAAATCTCCCTTAAGAGTGCCGTAGTTAAGTGCTGTGCATTGGGAGCTGGATGCCACATGATAGACTATAGTCTGAATCCTGGACCCAATGGCTTGTGTGTGCATGTATGTCCAAAAACCTGATGGAACGGAGAAATGGAGAGAAAATGATTGCCATGTGACCACA
Organism: Tupaia belangeri chinensis; assembly: GCF_000334495.1. Taxonomy (NCBI): domain Eukaryota; kingdom Metazoa; phylum Chordata; class Mammalia; order Scandentia; family Tupaiidae; genus Tupaia; species Tupaia belangeri. The sequence continues at coordinate 285,695 of NW_006207069.1, forward strand.
TTCCATGTATGTAGAGGGGTGTTTCCTCCAGACTCTGGAAAACACACATGATCTCTGGCAATTAAAAAAAAGATTTCTGTTTGTTTTTGTTTTCATTTTATTTTCATTTCAGTGAACTGATAAAACATTAGCAATGGGAATAGAGAGAAAATACTATTTTCTTATTTTCTCCATTTGGGGTATTGTGTTCTTATGTTAACATTCATTGATAATTGTTATTGATAATCATTCTCCTGGTTATCAATAATAATCCCACAAAGTTACATTCAATATTTGGCTAGTTTTACAGATGATTAAATCCTTGTGGTACGGAAAGAATATCTTCCTTAGCTAATGCCACAGAACTGTTAACTGATTGCATTGAAATCTAACATCGGAGCATCTATGTTTTCCTCACCACACTAGGAATCCTCTTAAAAGACTTCATTCATGCATTTACCACATGATGAGGGCAGTTTTCCACAAGGTCCCAGGGTTACAGAATGGAATACGCAGTTTCTGCTAAAAGGAGATTGTACTCAATCGGGAAAGAGGGAAGCAATTATTGCATATGATTAGAGTGGAGGATGGTAAGCACTAAATTGTGGTCATGTATACATGGGATAAAATATGTGAATGAATACAATTAGACTCTGGAGAATAAAAAGATTGAGGAAGATTGTTTTTGTAGAAAGCGAAGCGTGTTATGAGAATAAAAGACATTCAGACAAAGGCGCTTCAGTGCAAAACACCATGGAAAGAAAGAGTATAATGTATACGGGAAAATGACAAGGATTTCAGAACCAAAGAACCACATACTACAATATGACATGCTTTAATCAATGAATCTGGGACAGATCACTGGGGACCCTCTATATATAGTCAGATGACTTTTCAGTTTTTTCCTCAAGGCTAGCAATTCCCCAGCAACAATTGGAAATACAGTGGTCCAAGGCTGTGTATCAGAGATGAGATTTGTTTCAAGAGTTTGAAAACAAAATGAGAATTTGTCCTAATGTCTGTATGTTTGTATTTAGTTAAGATATATAATTTATTTTTAATCTCAAAATTATTAAAATAAGACTGAGAATTATGTTTTCCAAAGGGAAGTATAACACAACAAAACTGAGGAGAAAATTCAATTTCCTCTAAAATCAAGAAACAATTGGGACCAGCAGTTAGCGTAATGGCTATGTCTCTGGACTCCCATGTAGTCGACCGCGGTTGGAGTCCTGGACCCGGTGTCTTAAACTTACACCGGGCATGTGTGCATGCGTGCCTAAGATCCCGAGAGGAGAATCGAGAAGAAAGGATTGCAGCATGGCCATCCCTCCTAGGGGGTGATTTCATGCTTTCTATCTTTCTATCTCTCTCTGTCAGTCTGGTGAGCGCACCCTCCCTATAGCAAAAACGTCTCCAAGGAAAAAAAAAAAAAAAGAAACAATATTGAAGATTGAGAAGCCAGTCAACAAACAGCAGGGAAGGTCAAGTCAAATTTCATGGTGATGTCCTTCACAAAGGAGTTGGTGGTAAAATACATCAACTATGATGCAGAATCACGCCAAAATCTAGGAATCACTGGACAAATGACAAGGAAAGGAACTGAATAATTCTATTTGTTATTAGGTTATCAACATTGTTTTATTACAAAAACAATGCCTAGAAGTACTAAAACCTTACTTAAAAGGCCCTTGCTCATTCACACAAGATTTAGTCACATCCTGTGCCATAGGATAATGTTCTCTTCTCTATTCTCTTGATATTTACTTACTTTAAACCTGTCTCTTCCAACCTCCATTACTAGAGTCTAACCAATGTATCAACATCTCTGATTTATCCTGGAAGCCCAAAGCACCAAATTTAAATTTAAATAGTTTCATTGTTTCATTCTTTTATTCCCAGAGGACACATGGACTCACTAGAAAGAGACAGAAAGACAGAAAGCGAAAGAACAATGAAGAAAGTACCCACCAGTGGGTTACACAATAATCCCTTTTCAATTTCTCTATCACATCAGGATTTAGAGCATGCACACACATGCATTCAATGTATTTTTCAAGTTGTCTAAGTCGAAATTAGAACCACAATTGGCCATGGGAGATTCAGCTGCCCTAACCACTTGTTATATGGTGCCCTTAATAGAAATTTAAACAGAAATTTTTAAAGAGATGGTCAAACTATCATGAATCACTTATTACATAATATAGAAATATGGCTCAAGGTGGATTATTATTTATGCTAATAGTAGCAAGTGAACACTTTCTACTTATCTCAAAGTTTTAGGTTAATCATTTTTCTTTATTTTGACCTCTAAATTCTAGAGATTTCCAATGTGTAATACACTCATTTCAATAATAAACATTATTCTATATTTCCCTTTATTTATTTTTTCTTTTTGATTTTGCTATAGTGAGCATACACTCACTGGAGAGAGGGGGGGGGAGTGAGAAAGCACCCCCTATGCAAAATGGCTGCACTGCAATCCCTTCTGCCTCATTCTACTCTTGGGATTTGGGGCACATGTGCAGCTGCTCCCAGAGTGTTTTTCAAGCTGCCATGTTCAGGAATTGAACCCCACAGTTGATCATGTGGGATCCAGCCACCTTAACTGCCACACAATCTGGCTGACCGTTTTTCTTGTTTTTTTTTTTTTTTTTTAAACATAAACACACACATACAAATAAAACTGAAAACTGAAAATCTAAAACAGATGTTGTAATCTTTCATGCATGAGGATGGGGCTGTCAAAATAAGTGAATGCCTTGAAATGATTCTCTGAATATTTACTGCATTTCTTTGGGGAAAGATAAGTAAGATTTCTAAAGGTGTTTGAGACCCAGTCCTCTCAGACTTCTTTGAGGAGCTCCAGAAATCATGTTTGTTTATCCATTCATTTATGTACTTAATTTTTTTTAGAGAATAAATATTCCATATCAATCTAAATATCTTAAAATGATAAAAAAACAGTTCACTACAAATTCTAACTCTATTTTTCTTGCAGGAAAAAATGGGCTTTTTATGTTGTGAATACTAAATTCTTCTAACTTGCTTTTTCTTTCTTCTCTGTTGGAATCTGGCAATTCTACTCGAACGTCATTGAGAATGCAGCAATTAGCCTTCTTTTAGTGCAGAACAGATGTTCTAAGTGCTGGGCTCATTTGACATGGGTTTGGATTGAGATATCACAGCTGTTATAATTTAATTCTGGTTAGGTCAAAAGGCTGTATCATTACCAGTTCGACATATTCATGAAATATGATAAAACTTGCACACGTTTCCAATTAAATTGAGTTTTACTTAGTCATGGAACTCCACAAGATCTCCCTTTCACATATAGTCACATGGGCTGTAGTTTAATAAGTCAATATTCATTTTCAAGATCACAATCTGAGGAGTTTTATTTGTGTACATAACAATCATTACTGATTGATTTTTATTATGGTACTGAGCACAGCTGATTAAAAACAGCAGGAAAAATATTTTTCTGCCCTACTGTCTTCTTCTCAGATAATACACACTCTGAGAACCTTTCTATCTAACCAAATTTTCTGAATGCTTTTCTGTTGCCATAAAAAAAATAATATTACATTTGTGGAAACCTATATTGTTCCCTTACCACTATTCAACCTTCTAAATCAGTCAAAAGCCAATACTGAATTTTGTACCGTGCTGGATTCATTTCTAATTAGCTTAGTAAGGCTGTTCATATGATGAGCTTCCACAAATGGTTAATTTCCAAAACAAAAGTAATAGCCAACTGCTTTGAAATAGATCATTCCCAACCTACTCAAGTTAACTCAATCTGATTTTAGTCATTAGGATTGTTAAATTAATTGGATTGACTTTGCAATTTTCTGGTTATTTCGGTCTTAACCACTGAATTGGTTCCAATCTATATTGATTCAATCAATTTGTGACAAGTGGCTATTACTAGAATTAAAGGAACAATTCCATGTCTATTAAGAAAAGGTTACTCTTAGCAATTTTTTTTAAGTGGTGATGGGATATTTATTAGCATCCACTATTAGTCTTATTCCAGAAAAACAATTTTGGACAAATTTGGAAGGTTAATCTTTTTAAATTTATTTTATTATCATCATAATCTTCTTAACATTACATTGGATTACATATAACTTTACAGTGTATTACATTGCTTTTTCAAAAGGGAATGCCATGCATGTCAGTCAATACAGAGACATTAATCTCCCCACTTCAGCATTCAATATCTTTTCTATGCTTTTTCCAATCATTATTTTTATTATTCTAATTATTTTTTAAACAGTCAATCACTATTTCTCATTTTGCTTGTAAAAAGACTTTACCCATCATGAAATACTTCTCAGACCAATCCAGTTGAGAATACTATCCATGTCATCATCAACAGGCAATAAGCCATATCTGCTTCTCACTAACGTCCTCTCTATTGTTCTCTTGCTATCTTTCTCTATCCTCTTCTCTTCACCCCCCGGCATTCCGCACTGTCTTATTCTCGTTAAGTACTTTCACTGCTTTTATGTCCTCCAATATTTTGTTCTCTACCATAGAGTACAGAAAGTCGGTATATATTGAGTGGATATATACAATATCTTTCTTTCATGGCCTGGCTTACTTCACTCAGCAATAGATCCTCCATATCTGACCACTTTCTATCAAATACCAGGGTCCTGTTATTTTTTATGGCTGAATAGTATTCCATAAAGTATATATACCACACTTTTCCAATCCATTCATCAGTTTGTGGACATTTAGGTTGGTTCCATGTCTTGGCAAACTCTTACCATTTTATGAAAAAATTAGCTACAGAGTCCTATTAGTATACTTGATTTATGTGATGGAAATATGAAATAAAATGTAATGATTTTCCCCTGCAAGGGAAGATGGTACATGTACTGAGTCAAATGGGCTATTAACTCATTTGAGTGTAACATTCGAATATTGCTCATTTTGACAGTGACAGTAAGGGTAACTTGGTAAGAAAGCATTGTTGCTCTGCATAGGTGGAACTACTAAAAATGTGCTAGTTGAGGGCCAGCAGATGGCGCAGTGGTTACGTCTCTGGACTCCCAAGGGGCGACCATGATTCAAGCCTGGCACCCAGTGGCTTAAAAATTCATACTAGTGCATGTGTGTGTGTCCAAGATCCTGAAAGGAGAATGGAGGAGAAGGGATTGTGGTGTGACCCTTTCCCATTGGGGGTGATTTTTCACTTTCCTTCTCGCTTCATCTGTCTCTATCTCTCTCTTTCTCTTTCCCAGTGAGCACCATGTGCCCTGAGGCGAAAACTTCTAAAACAAAAGAAAAAGAAAAAAGAAAAATATGTTTAGTTGCATAGAAATGAGAGAAATGAAGGGCAATCCTGAAAGATAACACATGGAAAGCATTGTAAAATGTTTACCCCTCTCTTTTGTCTCTCTCTTTCTCACACGTTTGCTAGTTTTATCAACTATATTGTAATATTACACACCAGTCATTACTTATATACAGTAGTTCACTGCATTTACCCTAAATCATCTTCTTTGCTAATGTTACTCTAGGTATAGAAGAAACCCTCCCCTTCAGTAGGTGAAGACATAATGATAAATAGGTTACACCTTTCTTTCATCTCACAGTGAAGTGAGAATTGGTTGGGGAGGGAGGGATGATGGTAGAAAGATGGGTGGGTGGATACCAAACCTTTTTCTACATTCTCTGGAAAAGCCAGGGAATGCACATATTTAGTTGTAGTCATAGTCCATTACTTACGTTGACAAACTTTCACTAGCTGACTCCCCTGACACCACCACTCTCGCTATCACACCCATATGCACATGTATACACATCTTTCAAGAACCACTCTTCCAATGACTGAAGACACCCAAAACGTTTTCAAGTTCTTTAATACTAGTAATTTATTTCTTTGATTAATTTCCCAAAACTTGAAAGCCATTTCTATGTTCAGCCCTCAGCAGCTCCATGTATTCAGCACTCATGTATCATCTGTTGTTAAAAATTCAAATAAATATATCTGAAAGTTTTTATATAATTGGTAACACCTTCTGTTTTCCAAATTCTGCCCTTATCTACAGAGACAGGCACCCTCAAAGAAAGCTTAAACAGTTTTGTAAAGGCAGAGCTAAAGTACCAACTAAAAGGAATCATTCTGAAAGAAATCATGTGCTTTCCTTTCGGACAGTGCATTTATGGAGTCAGGGGGTCTCTATGCGGTGCTAGTCCATAGTAGGATAAAGACGTCCAGGAACTAGATTTCAATTCCACATAATACTGCTTATTTTCTCTGACCACTCTCAGTTTTATATCTGTCCACTATCTCTCCAAAGAGAAAGATAGGACTTTTATGAGATTTTATCTAAGGATTTCATTAAAGGAACCTGGAACCATCTGTGTGAGCAGAGATGAGGAGGGGGCACTGTGCTACTAGGAGAGCTGGTAAAAGACAACGCAAATCAGCCTCTAAGCAAAGGGAGCAAATGTCCCAGGACTAGCTTTCAGTCTAATGAATGTGTGGCAAAAATCATTGAGAAGATTTTGTTTGTCAGGGCTCCTTGTATGGGTACCTGCCTAGAATTTGCAACAATCCTGAAACCTGCAGTTATGCAGTTTCATCCTCAGTTTCACGTTTCCCTCGACCCAAAACACACTAAGTTGTCTCCAAGATCGAATCATTCAGCAACAATGGAAAGGCTGAGCCACCAGAACCGAATGCCTGATTTTCATGACAAACATGGTAATGGTGTATGAGCTAATGGGGTGGCTTTCCATATTGCTGTATGGACATATGCAGCAACGCAAATTGGAATAGAGTAGACCCTATCCCCAGGCATAGTCACCCCGAAGGAATGGAGAGATTGGTAATCATCCCAGCTGGTGTAACGATGAACTATTTCAAAATCAACTTGTAAGTGAGACCAAGTAAAAGCACTATCTACCCATTAAAATATGGTATCATTAAAAAAGTAAAGTATGTTTAAAATCCTCAAAAAAAACCACACAAACAAACAAACAAACGAGAACACTGAGAAGTCCAAATCTACGGCCTAAGGGATTTCAAGAACCACTGCAGTAGCATTGCTGCAGTACTCAGTAGTGCTGGGAAGAGTCCACATGAGCAGAGCCTTGGTGCAAATGCAGTGATGAGTGCAAGAACTGAGCACCTGGAGCTCTTGTCCAGTTCCACTTTCTGCAGTGGGAGGTCTGTGTGGGGCCTTCCACTCTCACACCACAGTGTCTCTTTCATCTCAGAGCCATCTCAGCTCTCCTACTCAGAATTTCTCAGTGACTTTGCTTCTTGCTATCTTATCCAAAATCCAGTTCTCTTCTACTATCTCTTGTCCTTTCTCCCATTAAAGAATATAGACTCATGCTAGGACATTCTTATTAAAATAATAGTAATATGGGACCAGCAGATGGCATAATCATTACATTGCTGGATTCCCATGTATTCAACCATGGTTCGAGTCCCAGACCCAATGACTCACCCAAGGTGCATGTGTATGCGAGCCTAAAATCCCAAGAGAATGGAGGGGAAAGGATTGCAGTATGGCAATGATTTCTCACTTTCTGTCTCTCTGGCTAGTTCACGCATCCTATAGCAAACACCTCTCTTAAAAAAATATAATAATAGTAATAAATATAATTCTCCCTCTTGACACTGAATTCATTGATTTCCACCTATACATTTTATACCTTACTTTTCTAGTTCCCTTTATTTTCATACTTCTTTTTGGCTATTTACTTCTTGAGAGAGAGAGAGAGAGAGAAACCAGCACTCTTGACATGGTCCTCATGGCAATGGTCTCCCAGCCTTCCCAGCCAGCCAGGATTATGAATGTGCAGGTTCAATGGGAACCAGATCTGTAAAATAGGCCCAGCCTCATGTGAGTAGCATTTTACTGTTTCACAACGACAGAGTCAGCACTGTTATTGACATCTTCCTTGAGAGTATTACTACCCACACCATCTTAACTTCTGAATCTGCCATTCTTATGTCCATCACCGGCTGGATTCAGCTTCTACCATAAATATTTATTTCAATATCTTATTAACCAGTAAATTGACAGTCCCTCTGTCCTCAACTTATTAGCTGTTTCAATAGCATTTAATACACTAAACTATTCATTCTTCTTGCAGAAATCACTCTTGGGTTACCTCGTTTTCTCTTTCTGTGTCTGGTTCATTTTTCTTCTTCTTCTTCTTCTTCTTCTTCTTATTTTTTGAGAGGTTTTTGGTATAGGGCATGTAAGCTCACCAGAAAGACACAGAGGGATAGAAAGGGAGAAATCACTCCCAGGGGGATGGCCATGCTGCAATTCCTTCTGCTTTATTCTCCTCTCAGGATCTTGGGCAAGCACGCATAAGTACCCGGTGTGAGTTTAAGGTACCAGGTCCAGGACTCGAATCGTGGTCAACTACATGGGAGTCCAGCAACATGGCCATTATACCAACTGCTGGACCCTGTATTTGTTTCATTTTATTTTGCCAGATAATTTTCCTAATTTCCACATCAAATTTATTTTTCTCATATCTTTGATTTTCTGTTTTTTTTTTTTTTTTCCAATTTTCTCCTTAGGTTAAGTAGGTCTTATATTGCTTCAGTTACTATGTTTGCTAATTTTATCTCTTTAGCCTAGATCTTTCCTAAAGATTTTAGGCATACACACACACACACACACACACACACACACACACATGCTCAGAGTGTTTTTCAATCCACTGTGTCCAGGACATGAACCACATAGTCAGCATGTGGGGTCCAGCTGCCTTAAACATCCCACCACCTAGCTCACCCTAAAGAATGAATTCCATTTTCTCTCCCCAGATCTGTTCCTTCTTGAATCTACCATATATCAGAAACCAATGCCAGAATTCATCCAGTTATACAGGCAAGAAACATTGGAGCCATTTCACATTTTTTTCTTTATCTCGGCCACTAAATCTAAGCTTCTGTCCTTCATATTTTTTATTATTTTTTCCATATTCTAGCCACATTTTCTGATCTCCATTGTTCCTTCTCTGGGTAATCTGGATTATTGCAATAGCATCTTAATTCACTCCCTTAAATCTCTTTCAAATCTTCCAATGCATTCTCTACAAAGTTGCCAGAATAATGCTTCTACCTTAAGAATAAGATACTCTTGTTTTCCATTTAAATGCCTTTTTATTACACTCAGAACAAATGTAATTTTTTATCCTAGGCTAGTAAGGCATCTCCCTGGTTTTGTCCAATTTTTGGACTTCGGATTTCACCTCTTCCTTTTTACTGCAGTCCAGGCAAATGGTCTTAAGTTACACCCACAGGCTGAACTTTTTCTCATTATTTCACATTTTCCCCTGCTGTGTAAAGTTTTCACTTACAGCTATGTTTAGTGAGACAGTGTCACTGATTTTCTGGATAAAATCCAACATATTAAGAACTCTCCCTTCCCTCAGAAATGGCTCAGTTTAGACAAATTCTGTAGTAAGTTTATCATTTCAAAGTGAACTCTTCTTATTCTTCAACTCACGAAATAAATAAAAATAAAGATCATTCATCAGAAACCTTGCCTGACAACCTTTTATAAATCATTCTCCATCTTATAGAGTCTTATCCATTTCTCACTTTACTTTAAGAAGATATTTTAATTACCATATATTATTAAGTTTATATCTGACCTAATGGCCCAGAATTGTTTTATGTAGGAATATGAAAGCAGCAACGTTGCCAAACTACAATATATTGCTTCAGTATGACTCATAATTTGAATTTTAGTCTTTGTGAAAAACACCTTTAATCTTATTCAGCTCATATCACTCTTGTAGCTATAAAAATGTAATTATATGCAAAATAAATGGCTAAGGTGTCCCTAAACCTTCCCTGAATTCAGAGTTCCATTTTTTTTCCAGTTGTATTTTTAAGTCCTAGTTATTGCTGTCTGTGTTTTTCATGCAATATTGTTCTTCATGCTATTGAGAGAACTGACAAATGCAGAGAGTTTTATTCAAAGATTGCTTCTTCTTTTCTGTTCTTTATTTTTTATTATCATAGAGAGATTTTTACTATAAGGTATCTACACTCAACAGAGAGATGAAAAGTGAGAAATCACCCCCCCACCCCCAGGGGGGAATGGCCATGCCACAATCCCTTCTCCTCTATTCTCCTCCCAGGATCTTGGGCACACACACACAAGTGTCCAGTGTGAGTTTCAAGTCACCAGGTCTGGGACTTGAACCACAGTTTGCCATGTGGGAGTCTAGTAATGTAACCATTATGCCATCTACCAGTCCCTAAAGATTGCTTTTTTGACCCTTGATGTCTAAATTGTAAACTAAATCCGGACACACATTTCACAGGTTTTGGTGCTGGCACTTTTTAATCTCAGCAGAAGCTGTCAAGAATCTGGATTCCAATTTCTTCTTTAAAGAATCTGAAATATATATTGCGTACTGAAATGTTAATGGATGTAGCTTTTGGGGTCTAAAACCAGGAATAAAATCTAGATATACTGTTATATTAGCATATTCTAATTTCTGTGAATTTTAGCCATTTGACTTCTTATCCTAAATCGTACCTAGCTATCTCTTCCCCTCATTTGAATGTTGAAGGGAGTTCTCTTTTTTTCTTTCTTTCTTTCTTTCTTTTTTTTTCTTTTTTTTTTTTTTTTTTTTTTTTTGTCACACAGTGCATGCATACACCAGAAAGAAATAAAGAGAGGTATGGATAAAACTCCTCCCTCCCTCCATGGGAAAATTCACGCTGAATTCCTTCTTCATCTCTTCCTCCTTTTGGGATTTTGAACACACACACACACACCTATCATGTTTTTCAAATCGCCAATTTCCAAACTCAAATTGCATGGCTGGTCATGTGAGATCCAGCTACTGTTACCACCATTCCAAATAGTAAGCCTGGCAAATATCTTTTGTTTTGTTTTGTTTTTTAAGTTTTATTATTATTTTTAAAATTTTATTTGAGAAGCACTGCTATGTCTGAAAATTTCTTTCACCTAAATTTCAGGACATTTTGTCAAACAAAACACCAGACACTATTGCTTCCATGACATGTGAACAGCCTGAACAAATGTACATAGCAGACAGTAGCAACTACAAAAGATTGAAATCTGGACCACACAACAGAAATCTCTAATGATCAGGTGTGAATACTAAGCTCAGAGATGTTAGTATGTTATTAAAAATAATAGAATGTATTTTAGAGTTGGTAAAATAAAGGATATCATTTGTTTACATTTTAGTCCCTCTGGATTGAAAGTTGCATGACATTATTTCTATTTTGTTCACCTTGGAAGAAAAGATTAAGGTAGTACCTGACCTATAAATGAACTATTACATACATATTTCCTGAATGAAAGTATAAATTAGTTGCATAGCAGTACTCACCTCCCAAAGTCCCCATCCCAGACACCTTCCCCATAAGAGTTTCAACATATGAATTTGGGAAGGACACCACCATTCAGCTCACTGTATTCTGCTTCTGGGACTTCAGAATTCATGTCATTCTCACACACAAAATACATCTAGTTTATCCCAACAGACCCCCAATTCTTACCTCATTCCATAGCTTCCAGAAGCCTATCCCTAAAGCTTTGGAAAGAGAGTGGCTTGGTAAAAGTGAAATGATAGACCTTCTTTATGAAATAGAAGAGGCAGACCTGATAATCTCTAAATTATCTTTGGGTCATTCTTCCCTTGTCCTGAAGAAGAGAACACTTTTGTTTGCAATAGAATAGGTCGACTATGGTTCTATGCCATAAGACCAAAGAAGTTCAGTAACCTTCCTTCATTCCTTCCGGTCCCCTTTATCTTCAGTTCAGACTGGCAATTTTCCTGCTGGAGTAGCTAACAAAGTCTGTGCATCGCACCTATTTTAATCTCCTTATCAAATACTGTGTTGGCTACACACTTAGTGCTCATTTTTAAACCTGGTTTCTCAATTTTATAATACTGATGGACTGAGAATTTTCTGAATCTTTAAGTCTAGTTCTTTTTTGCTTAATAATTTGTATTTAAGTAATTTCTTTGTTCTCATATTCTGGTGTAAATGGCCATAAAGAATCAAGCCATTCCTTCAAGACTTCGGCTAGAAATCTCCTCAACTAAATATCCATTTTCCATAAAAATTATAATATAAACACAATTCTGTCAAGTTATCTGTCACTTTTTAACAAAGATCGGCTTTTCTCTATCATCTAGTTACATGTTTCTCATTTCTTTCTGGACTTTCTTCAGAATGGTCTTTACAAACATTCTGTGAGTATTTATGTATTCTTTAAGAAGAAAGAAAGTTTGTTTTTTTTTTTCAGCTCTCCTATTTTCTTCTGAGCCCTCATCACAATCACCTTTAACAGTCGCTCCAAAAGCAATTTTAGTTTCTTCTAGTGTGCACTTCACAATGTTCCTGTCTCTTCCTATTACTACTTAGTTCCAAAGCTGCTTCCACAGTTTTTGACATTTGTTACAGAAGCACCCCAATTCTTACTGACAATTTTTGTCTTAGCTTGCCAGTTATAACAAATGCCCTGTGTGGCTTATAAACAACAGAAATTTATTTCTTCCAATGTTAGAAGCTGAAAGAAGGGAAACTGGGGGCCAGCTTTGGAAAGGTTCTGGTGAGGACCTTCTTCTGCGTTGCCGACCTCATCTATCCTCATACGGTGAAGAGAACTAGTTAGTTCTTGGCCTCTGTGTGGAGAATTAATCCCATGCATGCATGCTTTGTCCTTGTGACCTAATTATCTTTCTAAGGGTCCCACTTCCAAATACCATCACATAGGAATTATGGTTTCAGCCTATACATTTTGAGTACATATCAACATTCAATCCACTGAAGACTTTTAATCACAATTTTAAAATTTAATTGTTAGTGTCTAATGTTATAAAATATTTTTATCTTATAAATGGCCAGAGATACCTCTAAATTCTGCTTCTTTATGCTGTCTTTACAACCTGGAAGATTCTAATTATATTGAATAAAGGAATCATGAAAAGTATGAAGGCATGTCTCAGATTTGGTGGCTCAGGGAGTAGCAGACTGATCCGCAGTACTGAAAGCCAACGGTCAACTATAGGTTTGGATCCCACGTCGACATGAAACTCCAGATGTAAGCGCATCCAAGGCCCCGAGCACCGGGGGAACTTGGAAAAGGAGGTTATGGTGTGATAGCTCTTAACGAGGATGCTCAATCTCTCTCTCTTGCTCCCTCATTACTGTGTGCTCTGTCTCATGAAAAAAATTAAATAACTTATCTTTAAAAAAAGAATGGTATAAAGATGATTTTTTCTGACAAAAGTTTTATGACTACTTTGTAATAATAATACTTTTCGTTCTATTTAAGATTCCAATATTTTGTAGGCTTTGTTTAAAAAATTGGCAGTTATAATTTTACGACCCAGGAGGACTGGTGAATTCTCACATAGAGATGTGTTGTGTTGTGTGCTTAATGATACGTCTTCTCTCACCTCACATAAGAGAAACGGCAGGGTTTTACCCTGACAATGTCACAGCTGTTCCAAATTCTCGTATGTAGTCAGTTCCCAGCTTTTATAGCTTCTGCAGCTGTCAGCAGCAATGGCTTTTTCTTTGTTAGGCAGGGAAATGTCTAAACTTATAATTAGACCTCAGTTATGAAAATGTAACTAGTTAATCATAGCTTTCATTTGGGCTTTTTGCATTCCAAAGGGATTTGAACACAGCCAAGAATGGTAGAATGCAATAAACAAAACTAACTTGAATTATTTGTAGAGTTTAAGAATAGTCATCTTTATTACATGACCCATCATTATCAACCGAACTATTATTTAATATATTTAACTGATTTGGGGCCAGCAGGTAGTGGGTAGTGTAGTGGCTGGGTCACTGGATTCCCACATGGCTGACTAACGTTCAAGTCTCGGACCTGGCAGCTTGCTCTCTCACATTCCCTTTCTCTCTCTTTCTCTCTCTGCCTCTCTCTAGACAGATTAAAAAATAAATAATAATAACACATAAAATTAAATATATATATGTGTGTGTGTGTATATATATATATGTGTGTGTATGTGTGTGTGTATATA
>NW_006207069.1:317808-322011 GCF_000334495.1 Tupaia belangeri chinensis
TATATTTAAATGATCTTAGATGTTTACATTACCTGTAACAACATTATTTAATCTTGAACCCCTCCCTTCTTTGGTAAAATCATGTTAATTATATCACTGAGCTATGTGTAAGCAAAATAATGCTAATAATTTCTTGGTCTTATAGCATCTGAACATTGTAATAGGCACTTCATATAATGAAACATTAGCAAAAACAATTTTAGATTAACATTATGTTAATGTGATGATGTATGTTAATTAAAAATAAATGATTGATAAGAGTTAAAATTAAAACTTCAAGCAGATTAAATTTAGCAGAGTTTAAAGGAGCAATAAATGATTCATGAACTGGGAACCCTCAAAACCAGAAGAGCTCCAGGACGCTCTATCTAATCCACATAGTGTGCAGACAGGATTTATGGTCAGAAATGAAAGTGAGGTATAGAAATAACTTGATTAGCTGGACATTTGCCTCATTTAAACATGGTGTGGTCAGTTGGCTGTCTGTGAGTGACTAAAGGTTGGCTGCTGTGATTGGTCAAGACTCAGTTTTGCAGAAGTGTGCTCCTATGCTAAGCTTTCAGTTTAAGTATTGAGTTAGGTTGCACTTTGCTACATTAATGACTCAAGTACTGAGGCATTCTCAGGCCAAATGTAGTTAAATTTAGCATAGTGAACCTCACACCTCATCTATATCATTCACTGCAAAGATTCCATTCATAAATTAAGTCACTTTTTCCTATTATCACTATTAATTGAGGATGGCAACACAATTTGAAACAAATTTCAAAGAATGGAAAGCTAGTTTGGCAGCATTTGGTTAAAAATGTTACTTAAGACGTATATCACTACATTAAAAGTGAATTTTAATTTATCTTCTACATAAAAATGAATTCAATTAAAACCTCAGTGGATAATTTGTAGGCCCTCGTCTGGAAGTTACAGCTGCTAGCCTTCTGCCAGTTATTCCACAGAATGGTTCTACTTCACAGATTTCCGTAAGACCTTGACAGTCTATACTTCCTAATTCACAGTATTTTCTTCTTTTGCTTTCATTTCTAGAATAGATTTTACAGATCATGAGCTCAATAATCATACTGAAAATATTGTTAACCACCTTGCACCTCCCCCGAGTCAGGCTTTTGTTTTGTTTTCTTCCTTGATTAGTAAGACCCTAATATTGACTGAGCTCAAATTTGTATTTCCTTCTAGGGAGAGGTTTTAGAGAGCTTCAACAGAACATGCAAAGCTAATTATGAAAGTCAAATGGGCCCACACTACACCAAGGGATTAAACATCTTTTGACATTACATTGAAAAAATGTCTTGTTATGGGTCATCTCTATGGCCTGGTGCTTAATGCAGCCAGATCCCACATAGCCAACCATCCAGTTCAAGTTGCAGACCTAGTGGCTCAAGAAGTACTCTGAGTATGTGCATATGTACACCAAAAATCCCAAAGGAAGAGTAAGATGGAAGAGAAGGAATTGTGGCATGACCGTTCACCATGAGAGTGCTTCCTTTTCTTCCTCTCTTCTCCGTCTCTATGTTGAGAACACACACTTTCTAGCAAAATAATAATAATAATCTACAAAAGTGTTCTATCATCTTCTAATTGCTCCTTCCAAGCACAAAAATTCAACTATTATTCTGTCACCTAGTTTGCAGATATTGTATTAATAATCAAAAAAAGATGATAGCCTCTCCCATCTTCATCACACAAATATGTACTGAAAACACAGAAGTATATGTATAGCTACCATCACACCTTCTGGTTCCTGTTCTACTAAAGCAAAGGCTGGCAAACTGCAGCCTGTGGGCCGTATATGGCATGCTGCCTATTTCAGCAATGGAGTTCAGTGTCCACTCTTTTATCAATTGTTGATGTCTGCTTTCTCTCTAATGTGGCCGTCTCAAATTCAAAGTATTTGCATTGGTACTTTACAGTAAATGTTTTCCAAATCTGCACTGAAGGAAATAACAATTCTCATCTAATGTTGAACTCCAAAATATTTGCTTTGAAATTCCTTTTCCTTTAACTTTTCAAGCACATTTTGAATTTATAATACATTTTTTAAAACTTTTATATTCATAATTTTTCATTGTTCAGTCTTTGTTTGTTTAGAAGTATGTCTTATTAAAACAGCAACAATAACCACCAATTGACCAACCATGACTTGACTCTTTCTCTCTGTAACCATCATAATTATTTCCCCCCTTTCCAAGTCGAAACTTGTTTCTTTTTTTCTTCTTTTTTTTTTTTTAATTTTTATTTATTTATTTATTTTTTTGAGAGGTTTTCACTATAGGGCATGTGCGCTCGCCAGACAGACAAAGAGAGACAGAGAGATAGAAAGCAAGAAATCACCCCCCAGGGGGGATGGTCACGCCGCAATCCCTTCTCCTCCATTCTCCTCTCGGGATCTTGGGAATGCACGCACACGCGCCCGGCGTGAGTTTTAAGCCACCGGGTCCGGGACACGAACCGCGGTAGACTACGTGGGAGTCCAGCGACATAGCCATTACGCTAACTGCTGGTTCCCTCCAAGTCAAAACTTGTCCATTTGTCTTCCTTTCTGACATATGTATCATTGCTTCCCATGAACTCTTCAGCACAATATGTCACTAATTTTTGTTCCACCTAGACAATTGATGTTAAACAGACCCTATCCCCTATGCCACTGTTCTAAACTTTGCTGTTTAGAAGAATCTTTTGGAGCGATTGGTGAAACACATATTACCAAACACATATTCAGGGTTTCTGATTCAGTGGATATAAGCACAGGCCTGAAAATCTGTACTTTCCTCAAAATAATTTTTACTACAATTTCTGATCATATGTAATCACTGCACATCTTTGTGAGGTATAGTGTAGTTTTGCAAAGCATGTGTACAGTTGCAAAGATCAATGCAAGGAAAAAACATATTCAGCATCTTCAATGTTCATTGTTAACTTTGTGTTGTTTAAATGTGAAAATTACTCTAGTGACTATTTGGAAATATATATTAAATTGTCATCATTATTCTTTACTGTATTGTGTCATACTATACTGTGAACATTTGCATTTTTAATAATCTAATTTTCTAACAATGTCTGAAGCTGCTGGTCTGGGGAATCATACTTTGAGAACCAATTGCCTATTAAATACTTTTTTTAAGGAATTATTTTTATTTAATTTTATTTATTCATTCATTTATTTTAATTTGATCAGAGAGAGACAGAGAGAGAGAGAGAGAGAAAGTGAGAAAGCAAGCCACCAGGTCCAAGACCTGAACCATGGTCAACCATGTGGGAGTGTCCAGTGCTTTAATTACTACACCAGCTGCTGGTCCCAACCTATTGAATATTTATTATGTGTTTCTCTTTGACACTAATGACAATATTCTTCTGAAAATGTTTGTTTTTGAGCTCCTTTATTACTGTAGTCATCATTTTCCTTCTACCTCTCTCTGCTTCTTTTGTTTCTTTTTTTTCCAAACTTATCCTTATCATCAGTCTCTTAAGGCAGGTTCCCATTATGTCATAATCCTCTTGTCTCATTCTTAGTAGCAAGGACTGGCATAGGCTTTCAGGATGGGCTGAGACTCAAACCGAGACTCCCATGTGGCCTCCACCTACAGAGTAGAAGCATCTATCAGGCAACAGGACAGGTCTGCTTTAATCTGAAACATCTACCAGCCGCTACAACTGGGCAGCATTACTCAACCTGATTATTAAGTCATCAGGAAAGTCATGACTGACACATTTTTGCATAGAAAAATATGCTTGACTTTCCCAGTGACCTTATATTTTTAAAGTTCTTTACATGACAAAGTTAGTTTCTTTTGTCTAACTCTTAAGGAGGCTCAGTTACTTACAACCTCAACCTAGCTTTCGCTGCCATCTACTCGGATAAATCTCAAATTCATATTAACAACCTACGACTCAATTCTGATCCACACACTTGTGCGATTTCCTATTGACAGTTAACATCCACATTTGATATTTCTAAATGTCTGAGAATGATTTTGTGACCATTCCTTTCTAACATGTGTGCTTTCATATTTTTTCTTAGCTTAGGAAACACAACTGCCACACCGGGTGTTCATGCCAGAATACCTTTTGCTCTTTATCTCTCCATTTTCCTTCTATTACCAAGATCTATTGGTTTTAACTCCATCAAAATTTCAAACCTTTATTCTCTATTTTATGATCTCCAGTTGACTCACATCAAAGAGCAACCAT
>NW_006207069.1:322023-327820 GCF_000334495.1 Tupaia belangeri chinensis
TTGAAACATCTTTCTACTTAGTCTCTTTGATGTGTTCTTCTACTCTCTAACTTTCTCTTTTATAGATTTTGTTTGCTTAATTTTTTAAACAGAAATGTGATCCCTACCCAATCTGCTTGGTAATTTTAAATACTTCATAGAATAAATTTTACAACTGAATTCTAATTTACAAAAAGACCTGTAACGAGGACTAAAAATAGGATTGCTATCCATACTCCAGACATCATCTTTATTATTCTGTAAGTTTCTTTGCTCTGGTCAAGTTGGCTTTACTTATTTCTTCAAATATATATGGTCCTTCAACTACAGAGTATTCACACATTCGCTTCCATCTTCCTAGAAAAGCATGCACCATAAATGGAATTTATCTGAACAATGAACACCCAAGTAGAATACAAGACTTCACAAAACACTGTGCTCAGAGACTTGACCTAACTCAAGCCTGTCCTCCACCTGTACCAGGCCTTATCACTAAAAGCAACTTCAGTCACCAAACCAAGTCTTTGCTCAAGAAAATGGTTTTGTTTATCTGAGAATGTTCTTGTCTATTCTTCCCACCTGAAAGATAATCCTGTCGGGTACAGTACTCTTGGCTGAAGTTGCTTCATTCTCAGACCAGATCTCCAAGAAGTTCTCAAGGGTGTGCTGTATCAGGAAAATTAAACACAGACACACAGAAATAAGAGTCCAAAAACTAAGAAAGTGGCCAACTTAATCATAGGGACAAGTCTGGAGTTGAATATTATATACCAGAATTTAATCAGGAAAATTGAACCAGAACAGAAGATAAAAGTACATGAGACTGATAGGTTCATGTACCTACCATTTGAACAGAATCCTAACCTGTTTCCTGGCTTTAAGCAAAGTTCCTTGGCGTTTCTTTGATTTAAGTTAAAACTGGTTTTCTTTGTAGTAATGAGTGAACTCACCAATGAAAGTAGTTAGACTATGTAGGAAATTGTGTGATCAATGCAATGTGGGTGGGAAGGGAATGAAGGACAATTGTGGACACTGGGATGTAAATTGAGTTAAAAAAAAAAGTTTCATCAGGGAAAAAAAAAATCTATTCAATGACTGCAGTAGGATATGTAGCCCCAGCTAGATGCTACTTTATAGGATGCATAAAGTTAGACTTGTGTTCATGGAAATGTGTGTGTCACCTGTGTTTGCTATGAGGGTATTTGGATTGATTAGGGTCTTTGGTGATTCAATAAAATGTGGGGGGAAAACAGTATAAAAAGCAAACATAGATACCAGAGACAGTGTGAGAGGAGAGTGGGAGATGGCAGAGGGTAAGAAATAGGGAATCAAGGATGGGGGGAAAAAAGCAAAACATACAGAAAACAAGAAATGGAATATCATTTGCTGACAATAACACGTTTGTTGATGTGCTTGATTGAGACAATATACAGTGTACTCTGGATGGAAAATCTCATTTTGTATGCTGTAATGATGTACAGTGAATGAATGCAAATAAATAAATTGAAATTAAAAAAAAAGAAAATGGAATGCTGCTAAACCATACCATGTACTTTGTCTTGACCCACATTGTCAAACTATTTTCAACTTACTCATCTATAGCTTTCCATTCTCCATACTTCCCTGCTTAGTTCCCCACTGCTTCCAATCCCTTTTTTGATTTCCCTTTTCATTTTCCCCATATACCCTTCTGTTCTCTTTCTGTTCTTTTTCTAAACATCTCTGTCACATTGTCTCACTGGGCATTGAGCTCAGGCTATATTGGGGTTTCTCTACCACTGACATAGTAAGAATAAAATCTGTCTTACTGCCTTTATTAGTGCCCAGTACCCTTTCACTCTGACATTAACACCTACTCAAACATTATATTTAGGATCAAGTATCATATTATCAGAAAATCGTTTCTTAACTGTCCTGCCGCATACTATGGAAGTCCAGCTTCCATAGTAATTATTTCTGTTAAAAGGTAATTTTAAAAAATGTTAAAATTATAAACTTATTCAGAGGTGTAATAAAGCATGTCAGAAAAGCAGAGACTTTTTATAGATTGAATTTGCAAATGGCTGGCTGCAAAACTGACTTTTTCATTTACGTGGGGAGCTTCAGCAGGGCACTTGAGAGAAAAGGGTAGTTTCTCCACTGGACATAATTTATTTTCATGTCCACAGACAAGAATTTCAGACATTGCTGTGAGTCAAGTACAACTTATATAATTTAAAGTCTCAAAGGCAAAGAGAACCTACAGTGTTTACAGATAAGTAAGAATGTGCTCTAAACAATAAACACATTTTTCTAATAACTTCTATATCCCAATATTTTTCTTTTTTTATTTTTTGAGAGGAAGATTTTTGCTATAAGGAACTTGTGATTGCTGGACCGACAGACAGAGAGAGACAGTGAGACGGAAAGTGAGAAATCACCCATCTCTCCATGCAGGGATGGCCATGCCACAGTCCAGTCTCCTCCATCTTCCCCCCAGGATCTTGGGCATGCACACACATGTGCCTGGCACGAGTTTCAAGCCACTGAATCCAGGATTCAAGTCACGGTTAGCCATGTGGAAGTCCAGCGACTAAACCACTACACCATCTTCTGGCCTTTAAAATTGATTCTTTGGACCAGCAGTTAGTGTAATGGCTATGTCGCTGGACTCCCACAAAGTCAGTTGTGGCTTGAGTCCCAGACTCGGTGGCTTAAACTCACGCCAGGCGCATGTGCGTGCGTGCCCAAGATCCCGAGAGGAGAGTAGAGTAGAAGGGATTGTGGCGTGGCCATCCCCCCTGGGGATGATTTCTCGTTTTCTGTCTCTCTGTCTCTCTCTGTCTGTCTGGTGAGCACACTCGCCCTATAGCAAAAAACCTCTCCAAAATAAATAAATAAATAAATAAAATTGATTCTTTTGGAATGATTATTTGATTAATGTGTTCCTTTCATTTCTCTGCAACATTAAGCTTTCCAAAACAAGGAGCCAATATTTTGCTCTCACTTCATCCCCAGTACTGTGCTAACGCAATGCCTTAAATATAATGAATGCTTAAAAAATATTTTTAAATGAAATATAGTTATATTTATATTTACATTTTCAAAAGTAAATTTGACAATTATTAATAGATAATATTAATTCTATTATTTAATGTCTAATAGCATTAGTGTCTGATAGCAGTGGTTTAGACTAAGTTTGGGATAATTCTGGTAACATTATGGGACCTCAAAAAGTCTCATACAAATATGAAATTAAAATATAAGTTTATTTGGATCCATAAAAATTTTAAATCCATTCAAGGCTTTTTATAGTATGCATTTTCTCTCAACTTTTTGCAGATTTCTTTGTGTGTCTGCATGCACATATGTGTGGCATAATAAGTGAATGAAAAGTGTTCTATCTAGCTTAGAACAATCACTCAGATGAACTCACTCTGATTTTCCAGACATGTGCTCATTAAAATGGCAACTGAGAAAATTTGCTTATATAACAAAGAAAGTGGCAAGAAGACTAGAAGTTGTAAGTTGTTTATTAAGAGTTGACAGTGGTCCACTTACTATAATGTGGGCAACTGATTGACTACACTTATGGTTTTACATCGTGAAGTCAAGAATATTGGGGAGCAGAAAAGGTGAAGTCACATTTTTTTTAATTTCTAAAACCAGGCCACTTTAATGTTATTGTAAATTTAATAAATTATCTTTTGATGACTGCAGACATGTAAGACCGGCTATATTCAGAAACATTGGTCATGATGGTTTTCCAGATGGTGTATCATCTTCAAAAATTATAAGGAGTTAATTTGTATTCAACTGCTATCGAACCAGTCTATCTATTGGACAGAGAAGGCAAGGTCATATTTTGAAATATGTAATTCTTTGTAACATTGTGGTTTGTTTGCTATAAACTAAAACATGCCTTTGGGGCAATATCCCTGATATTGCGGGACATAACAAAAAATCTCAGGGTCAAGTTTACTCAGGCCTTTATAAAAAAATGCAACTCTGGGGCCAACAGGTCGTGTGATGGTTAAGGCACTGGACTCCAACATAACTGATCGTAGTTTGAGTCTTAGATGTGGCAGCTTGCGTTCTCACTTTCCTTCTCTCTCTCTCTCTCTCTCTCTCATATGCATGCACAAGCTTTTTAGCAAATTTAAAATAATAACAATAATTATTATTATGCTCTGCATTGCTCTTCCTCCCCATTTCCTTCTTTAGATTCAATCTATCTAAAAGCATTGATGAGCAATATGTAATTATGAATGTACCACATTGCTGGGAAGACTCATTCTTTAGTATTCTGTGCAGTGTCAGGGGAAAAAAAAGAGGAGAAGAGGCATTGTGACTAAAAACCTACATGAGTCCTGGTCAAATTAGCAACTCATCAGAGGAATGAAGGGACTTTGGTTAGGTCTCTAAGCTGCCCGCCCACTTGCAAAGGGCTGCAGAAATCTGAGTCATCAATGATTGTGGTAAATTGAAGTAGGGCGTGATGATCTCCAAGCTACCTACAGAAGACACTAATGGTAAATTTTAACTATAATATTATTCTACCAAGGAAAATAGACAAATATAAGCCAAAAAAAAATGAAGAGGGTTTTTAGATTATCAAAATAGAGCTAAAAGAAAAACTTCAGACTAATTTAGCAGGGTTTAACAGAAAAAAAATAACTGTATAGCTTTA
The DNA here is from genome assembly GCF_000334495.1 of Tupaia belangeri chinensis. NCBI lineage: Eukaryota > Metazoa > Chordata > Mammalia > Scandentia > Tupaiidae > Tupaia > Tupaia belangeri. The sequence goes on from NW_006207069.1 coordinate 326,672, forward strand.
GAATTAATTGATTTTAATACATTGCTTCTTATTTTCTGATCATCTATAGAGCCCCACCTGGGCTGAGTTTGGTCTCAGAAAGGCTTGTTATGGTCTGGGCAGTGGGCTTGCTGGGAGTTGCCTTGTTGTGTTTATTGTTGGCTGATGACTCCCCTCTTCCCATGTCTTTGCTTCAACAATCGCTCAGCCAGTTCATCAGGACTGATACTCAAGGTAAAGATAGAGAAGTAGAGGTCAGGAGATGCAGAGACTCTTGAGTCATATGTACAGAGTAGCTTTTGTCACCAAGCCAAGCAAGTCACAGTCCAGTCTGAACTAAAGCAGCTGAGATAGATTCCTTGCTTCTTGGGATAACTACAAGTCATACTTCAAAAAATGTGGAAAGAGTTAGACTATTTCCAATCTACCAATACAATCTGGATGAAGAATTACACCTTTTCTTATTGTTACCTTAATTTAAACAGAAATGGTGTCCCACATTAGGCTTTAGATTGCTGGACTGTAATTCTGACCCACTGAGAGCAATTTGGCATCCGCAAATTGCCCATGGTGGGTCTAATTACAGCAAAGAAATAATGAAATGCTATAAATCAGGGCTTATATATATGTGTGTGTGTGTGTGTGTGTGTGTGTGTGTATATATATATATATATATATATATATATATATATAGAGAGAGAGAGAGAGAGAGAGAGAGAGAGAGAGAGAGAGAACAGAGAGTAGATTTGAGATTTGAGTCCAAGAAACTGAAATTAGAGAATTAGAGTCTGAGAAGTTGAAGATCCATGTTAGGAAGTTAAAAATAAATGGTAACACTGAAGCCTCTAGATATTGGTGAAGTGATTTCAAAAAAATGAAAATAATAGTGTGTAGAAACTTTATTGGTTATTACAAGATAGGAGCACAGATAAGAACTGGCTAGTTTTTGAGCAAAAATTGAAGAAAATAGATTCCAGAGATGGAAGTCCTTGAGAATGGAATCATTCTCAGTCTCATCCCATTAAAGATCATGAGATAAGGTTGAAAAATTCTTTGAGAGACCCTGATCCAGTAAAACTTCTCAGTACAATGCAACTAAGCTATGAGGTTCCCAGTTGTCACAGAGTCAAGTCCAAGCACTTTGACAAAGCATGATGATCTTTCCTGCTG
>NW_006207069.1:328809-329282 GCF_000334495.1 Tupaia belangeri chinensis
TATATATATAGAGAGAGAGAGAGAGAGAGAGAGAGAACAGAGAGTAGATTTGAGATTTGAGTCCAAGAAACTGAAATTAGAGAATTAGAGTCTGAGAAGTTGAAGATCCATGTTAGGAAGTTAAAAATAAATGGTAACACTGAAGCCTCTAGATATTGGTGAAGTGATTTCAAAAAAATGAAAATAATAGTGTGTAGAAACTTTATTGGTTATTACAAGATAGGAGCACAGATAAGAACTGGCTAGTTTTTGAGCAAAAATTGAAGAAAATAGATTCCAGAGATGGAAGTCCTTGAGAATGGAATCATTCTCAGTCTCATCCCATTAAAGATCATGAGATAAGGTTGAAAAATTCTTTGAGAGACCCTGATCCAGTAAAACTTCTCAGTACAATGCAACTAAGCTATGAGGTTCCCAGTTGTCACAGAGTCAAGTCCAAACACTTTGACAAAGCATGATGATCTTTCCTGCTG
>NW_006207069.1:329313-343966 GCF_000334495.1 Tupaia belangeri chinensis
AGTTTCCTTCTTTCTTTCAAGGATTACCTCTTTCTTTTACCTGAAATTCTTCTAAACTGCTTTGAATAATAAAATCATCTTTACCACATCCAAATATTTTAAAATTTCTTAAAAAGATTTTATTGACAAAAATTTCACTTAGACAGGGGGAGTGTTTCAAAAATTGCACATCATGGTGACTATAGATAATAAAAATATATCGTATACTTGAAAATTGCTAAGAGAGTATGTTTAGTTGTCCTCATCAGAAAAGAATAAATATACAACTTAATCCATATATTAACTAGCTTGGTGTAGCCATTTCACGATATATCCATAGATTAAAACATCATGCTGTATGCCATAAACATATACATTTGTGTCAATTTAATTTAAATATAAATTGTATATACTCAAGTTTCACAATGTGATGGTTAGATATGAATATATTCATTGTGTATTGATACCACCATCAAATTCATTAACTCATTCATTACTAGCCAGAGTTACCATTGTGTGGTGTTAAAGTTACTTAAATTTTGTTCTTCCATCAAATAAACTCTTACATCATATAAACTTCAGTATATAATTGGACCAACAATTTTCTCTTTAGAATACCAACATTTTAAGCCATGAATTGCTAATGCATAGTCATCTTAGAGAATTTAATTATTTGCCTTTCCCTTCAAAGTATTTATCTGACCATCCATGCATGGTTTAGGAAGCCTTATATCATATTGAAAGTTATCTTAAATATTTTTCCATTGGTTCTATAAAGGCTGGATCTGTGCCAAGTTTACTGTTATCCTTAGTGCAGAGTATTCATTAGATATTCATTAACAATTTGCTGAATAAAATAATTAAAGATAATGTATGAGAAAGCATTTTCAAATATGTGTTATTATCTTACCAAGGAGGTACTTACAATATTTAAAAAAAAAACCTGCTAATATTGATTGCATTGTGCCATTAATTTACAAGAAAGAAAGAAAAAAAACACTGATAATTATAATTACTATAAGTATTTCTTTGCAAGCTGATTCAGATTTCAGGCATATTAAAACATGAAAAAATGTTTTTAAACAAAAATGTAATTAATCTCATAAAGAGCATTGAAAGAGGAAGAATGAATGAGCTTGATTCAAAAAAATATAGAATTTAGGGAAGGTGTTGTATTCATGTCTGAAGACCCCTTGAGTATGCTAGGATTGTGCATGTCCATGACCTCAGGCTGCCTGAGACTGAGGAATGAGTTCCCTATTGGGACTGTTCTCTCTCTCTACCTCTTTTGCTCCTGGAAGAAAAATAAACTTTAAAAGTGTATATAGAGGAGGCTAGCAGGTGATGTGGTGGTAATGACACTGGACTCCTACATGGCCCACAGCAATTCAAGTCCCAGACCTGGTGGCTTGCTTTCTCACTGTCCATCTCCCTCTCTCTCTTTCATCAAATTAAAACAAAAATAATAATGATGAATAAAATTAAGTAAAAAATAACTTTAAAAGTGTATATAGAAGCCAGCTAGATTGGAATGAACATAGTTCTTCTGGTAGATACATTAGGAGACACTATAAACCATTGAAGGAATGTATGCTTTGTCATGATGAAGAACATGTGAAACTGTTTGACCTGGTCCAAAGGATGTTAGAATATGATCCAACTAAATTAATCACCTTGCACAAAGCTTTGCAGCAGCCTTTCTTTGACTTATTAAAAAAGAAATGAGGGCCGGCAGGTGGCGTGGTGGTTAAGAGTGTTGGACTCCCACATGGCTGACTATGGTTAGAGTCCTGGACCTGGCAGCTTTCTTTCTCACTTTCTCTCTCTCTCTCTCTCTCTCTCTCTCTCTCTCTCTGGTCAAATTTAAAAATAAATAAATAAAAGTTCAAGAAAATAATTCTTTAAAAAAAAAAGAAATGAAATGGAATTCAGTGGTCTTACTATATATACTTCTTTAGAAGAGATTACTCAAGACTGTGTCAGTCAATTAAACATTCTAATATTTTTGTGAACATTGAATTTTTTGTACAGTAAATAAAAGTGTATATAGAATCCAGCTTCATGTGTTATGTCTTCATATAAAAGAGGAGCAATTAACATCATTAGGAAATATAAGTTATAGCACCAGCAGATGATGTAATGGTTGTGCTGCTGGACTCCCATGCAGTCAACCATGGTTTGAGTCCTGGGTCCAGCAGCTGAAAAATCATGCTGGTCACGTGTGCATATGTGTCCAAGATCCCAGAAGGAGAATGGAGAGGAAGGGATTACAGCATGGCCATCCTCCGAGAAGAGTAGGTGTGATTTCTTGCTTTCTGTTTCTCTGTTTTTCTCTGTCATTCTGGCAAGCACACATACTCTGTAGCAAAAATATCTAAAAAAAAAAAGAAAGAATAAAAATATAAGTTCCTATAGCAACACTGGCATGAAATATTTCAAGTCAGAACTCTAGGAAAAAACAGAGATGTGCTATATTTGTAATAATTAATACATAGAAATGTATATTACGTATACATTACATACTTTCAATTCATCTCAAAGAAATACATTTAAAATGCCATTTTAAACAATTAACAGTTTGGTGCTTGCTTCAGCAACACATATACTAAAATATAATGAACAGTTTGAATGTATCAAGTTTTAAAATCACATACAATACACTAGTTTAATTCTAATAGATAACAATTGGCAGGCTTTTAGAATGTGTAGTCATGTTATAATGTATTTGTACCTAAATAAACACATTTTTCTACTACGTTATCATACTTGAGATGACATTTTTAACCCAGTAGAGCAAAGCACTACAGAAATGCAAGCTCCCCCTGTGTATTAATAATTGAGCTGCTTTTGTGAAACCTCCACAACAGATAACAAATCCATTGTAAATATGGTTCTGTGGAGTTAAGCAATGTTTGTGCTATGATTTTCATATAAAATCTTTGCATTACCCAGCTGCTACTTTTTCATTTAATTGTACGATTTGTTTTATAATGAGTTTTTGCTTCATTTTCTACAGAGTGTCAATTCTGAAAGCAATGCTCTGGGGTATCAACCAGAGTGCAAATCCCATTAGTTTTCCGGCTTTCATTTGGCACACAAAGTTCAAGTTGAAGAAAAAAGAAAAGCACAGCCACATGATGAGACGGAGAGACTCACAAAGTGCTGGTATTTGATGTTCGTTTTTCCCGTGATTCTGGGGAAATTATATCATTTGACATATTCTTAGGAGATTGTGGAACTTTCCACATGGGATACTAATGCTATCACTTTGCTCATTCTGCCAAGAAATATACAAAAGCAACAAAAAAAGGAAGAGTAGTTGATTTGGGAATAACTTTTACAAAGGGAACTGAGAGTACAAAGAATTTTATTATCGAGAATGAAATGTATATATTTTTCTTTCAGTAATTGAATATGAACATCCCTCTCTGGCACTTATTTCAAGCTTATTAATCCTTAGTATCTGGGGAACATAGGCAATTATGAGTTATACATTTTACAAAGTTATGGGTGAAAATGTGTTCCTGTGGGACCAGTAGATGGGGTGGCAGTTAAGGCACTGGATTCTCACATGATTGACCACGGCCTGAGTCCTGGACCAGGATGCTTGAAAATCAGACCAGCTGTGTGTGTGTGTGTGCTTGCCCAATATCCTGGGAGGAGAATGGAGAAGGGATGTAATTTGACTATTGCCCCTGGGAAGTGATTTCTCACTTTCCCTCTCTCTGTCTCTCTCTCTAGCAATCTCACGTGTCTTATGTCAGAAAAACAAAAACAATGAAAGAAATGTATCCCTGTAATCTGAGAACAGACATAATATCTATATTTCTTCTGTAGGTATTTTGATGTAATGAACAACAGTAGCCATTATGCCAGTTCTGGGAAAATAATCCTATTTCTAGTCATCTAAGATTGTCAATAGAAATATAAATAATGAATTTGATGGACTAAGTACAACCAAAGTATATTTGAATTAATCTTCTTATTTTCATCTATAAGAATAATTCTGTCTGTACAAGCAGATGGAGTAATGGTTACATTGCTGAACTCCCACATAGTTGACTGTTGTTCGAGTCCTGGACCTGGCAGCTTAAAACTCATTCTGGGCACATGTTTGTGGATGCCCAAAATCCTGAGAGAAGAATGGAGAAGAAGGGACTGTGGCATGGCCATTCCTCTCAGGGATGATTTCTCATTTTCTGTTTCTCTGTCTCTCTGGAGAGTGACTGTGCCCCATAGCAAAAATTATCTTAAAAAAAAACAAAAAAACTACTTCTGTCAGTTTATCTAAAAATTCTATCAAACATGCAGTTAGATGTAGTTTTATCCCTCCAATGTGAAGGACCAAAAGAAATATTTATAACAGTAAATAGTTTAATAGAGAATTATATATATTTTTTTTTTTTGATATATATAAGAAAAGGCTCCATTCTGGTGATCTAAACTGCCCACAAGTTTTTACACAAACTCAACAGACTGTCAAAGTAAACACTGTAAGCAAATATTACTTGTCACCAAAATAATACTGGTCAATATGAAATTTAGCATTAATATATTGTAGATTGACATCATCTCTAATATATGGCTATGCATTTCTGCTATGGTATAAAGAACATTGATGGCACTAGCCCTATAGCTCAGTAGTTAAGGGAATTGAAAATTACATGACTTAATGTGGATGGAATTCTGGCCCTGGTGGCTTGAAAGACATGTCAGTTTCATGTGCATGCATTTCCCAAATCTTAACAGGATAAAGAAATGAAAAAGAGATTGAAGCATGAACAAACCACACTGGGGTTACCTTCTTTCTTTGTCTGTCTCTCACTCTCTCTGCTGAGCACATGCACCCTCTGACAAAAAAAGGAAAGGAGGGAAGAATATTGAGGTTTGTGTTATAAATTCTGAGCTTTAGTCTCATCATCTAGACAATATGATGACTAGACTCTTCTTAATCTTGACAAACCCTTAAAAAGGATTGCTTGTTAAATATTTGTTTCGGCTTCACTTCATTGTAAATAATTAGCTTTCTACCATACATCAAGTTTTTAAATATTCATACATTTCAGGACTTTCAGTATATTTTACATGTTGAGGACACTGTACTTAGTTGTAATGGTGTTTTATTATTTTGCATTTTGTTCCTTATTTCAAGTTTAAACTATTGATGAAGTGACAGAAAACACGACTGTTTTCAATTTCTAGAAGTTTTTGAAATTTAGTCCAACAACACTCAGCAGTCCCAAGGTTCCACACCATTCACAACAATGTTGACAGACAGCTCCTAAGACCTGCCTCCAGCTCTTGACTCCCAGAAAGGGAATATGAGAAACACAGATTAATTTTCTTTCAAAGATGCTCCTGAAAATGAATAACATCAACCTAATTGAAAATGATAATACAACGACTTACTTCAGTCTGGGAAACAAAATGAATGAAAATGCTCACTCTAATTAAAGTTTCACATTTAGTGAAAAATCTGGTAGCAATCAATACAACAGTACTCTTTTGTGATGTAATCTTACCACTTTGGTACAATTATATTGCATTTTTAATGTTGCCTGTTTATACATTGTTAGAAAGGTGCAGAAGAGTTTTGCCTGAATTCCAATGAAGCCTTTTTTTTTTCTTTTTTAATTTGCCATTTTAAGATCTCTCTATCAACACCTGGCTAATAGTGTACTGATTTAGGAATAAAAGTTTCATTATATGAGAAAACATTTGAGTAGCTATCAAAAAAATGTACTTAAAGTTACCTCTAGTAATACAACAAATTAAATGAAACCTTTTGTCATATTCAAGTCAGCAGACTATAATTTAAAACAGAAAGTGAACAATAAATGTCTAGTATCAGGATGAAACTAGAGAATAAAAATCATTATTCTTGGTTGATAGTTTTGTACCTTTCTATTTTTAATTTAATGAGATCTAAAATTCTCATCTTTAAGAATATTTGAGATAATAACAGATTTATATAACAAGTCATGACAATTAGAGAAACTACATGCATTGCTGATAAGTTTTTTGATCAAGCTACATAAGGATATATTGTAATTAAAAAGGCAGAATAATAGACTTTATATTACAGCCACTGCAGTGAAAATCAAAATCAAAATAAATCTTGAGAATACCTTTTCTTAATGAATCTGTACATTAAGTCCTAATGAATCATATGCAATCGACATGTTTAAGTCCAAATTTCAATATTCCTGTGCAGTAAAACATCTTAAAGGAAGTGTAAGTCCTTATTTGCTGGGGTAGGAATAGCAGTACTCATGATCAGATAAATTCTATTCCAAACCTCTATTCCAGTTACTGAGTTTAATTGAAATGGAAAACAATAATTAGGACAATCTAATTAACAGTTTGTGATTCAGTTGTCTTTGACGATCTTCTCAACCAAGAAAAGCAGATTGACTTTTAACATGAACTTAAAACAATCAACACAAAATTAAACCTGGAATGTCAATTCATTGCCTTATGCACAAGGTCTGTACTAGTGTTTCCATTTACTAGTTTTTCTCTTTTACTAGTTTTTAATGTATTCAAGTAATACTTTTAAATATTTTTTTCTTTATTGCCAATGGGTAAGTGTATTTGTCAAAGAGGGGAAGAAAGATGGGGAGAGAGAAAGAGGGCCAGGAGGCAGAGAGAGAGAGAGCCAGAGTACTCTCCAATGGGACATGGTCAGGCCATAATCCCCTCATAATTCCTTCTCCTCCATTTCTCCACCCTTTCAGAATTTGGAGTAAATAACTTCATGTCTCCAACATATTTTTCAAGTCACCAGGGCCAGGCTTCAAATTGCAATCATCCCTGTGGGATACACTCACATAATCACTCAGTGAAGGGCCAATCTTACATTTTATTTTAAATTAAAATGATAAAGTCAAGTAATATTTATCTCTGATAAAATTTTTTTAGAATGTGTTCTATTTATATTAATATTATTAAAATTGGTAGAAATAAAAATAACCACAATAACACTTGTAACTTAGTTTACATATATTATGCTATAATTTACATGCTTACAGCTTCAGAAATGATCTTTCTACAATTTATTTGCTAAGATTGTTTTTCTTTATCTGGACATCTCATTCTTTTATTTCTAAAACATGTTTTTGGTTAAGAAAGAACGCACTTGTGCTTTTGTAGATGGGTGACTTTTTTCACTTCCTGGAATTTGCAGCATTAAGAAGAATTTCCAGATTCACTTTGCCCTTTACATCAAGACACAGATTGGATGGAAGTACGTGAACCAAGTTTTAGTCCTTCTCACTTTACATTTGGAGTCACCCTTCTCTTTTTCTACGTGCATAATAGAATTTACTGCTTTTGTAATTTGGCTAGTTTTAACAGCACAATTATCCAAAGATCTAGATACACATTTTCCCACTAGTTTTATTAGTACCAAAATGCTGGACCAGCCCTGAAGTCTAGTGGTTAAGAAAACCTGATCCCATATGGCTGACTGCAGTTTGAGTTGCAGACTCAGAGGCTTGAAAAAACACACTAGTCACGTGTGTGTATGTGTGCGCACGTGTGTGTGTTCCCAATATCCCAGTGTAATAGAGAAATGGAAGAAAAGAGATCATGTCATGACCGTGCCCCATTGGCAGACACTTTCTCCCTCTATTTCTGTCTCTCTGGCAAGCACATGTGACTTCTAGCAGTTCTTTGTTTTTAAATAACACTTTGGTAGGACCAGACAATGGTGCACCAGTAAAATGTGATACTCAGATGCTGGCCCACCTGGAAAGCTTCCAGGGTTCTGTCCAGAGACCTCCCTAAGTATACCAAGCAGGCACTTGTCATGATCTGAAGCTGGATGAATCTAGGGATGCATCATGCCATCAAGACTCTGTTGGTGGGACCAACAGTTAGCGTAACGGCTATGTCGCTGGACTCCCATGTAGTCAACTGCAGTTCTTGCCCTGGACCCAGTGGCTTGAAACTCACGCCTTGCGCTTGTGCATGCATGCCCAAGATCCCAAGAGGAGAATGGAGGAGAAGGGATTACAGCATGGTCATCCTCCCTGGGGGGGTGATTTTTTACTTTCTGTCTGTCTGTCTCTCTCTGTCTGTCTGGTTAGTGCACACACCCTATAGCAAAAACTTTTCAAAAAAAGGAAAAAAAAAAAAAGACTCTGTTGGGTAAACTGCCTCTCTCTCATTTTCTCTAGCTCATGGAAAAATAAATAAATAAACATAAAATAACTAGTATTTCGTATCTATTAGTTCATCTTTTATGCCATTTTTTAATTGATTTTGAACTTGGGAGGAGGTTAAAAACTATTTATTATTGGAACAAAACATTTGACGATATTCAGAAGTATTTATTATTAAATTCTTAGCTTAAAACCCAAAGAATTCTTTAAAAATATAGGCCGGCAGGTGGCATGGTGGTAAAAGGCACTGGACTCCCACATGGCTGACCACGGTTCAAGTCTCGGACCTGGTGTCTTGCTTTCTCACTTCCTCTCTCTCTCTCTGTGTATCTCTGATCAAACTGGAAAATAATAATGGTAATAATAATAAAATATATATATAGTTGTGGTTATCTTTATTATTTCCCCAAAAACACAAAAAAGAAAATAAAATTGTTTTGGTTATGCTGTTTTCTCAACAAGGAAAGGTCCTCAGCAGATTGTCACATAAATGGGAAGAATACATTTGCACATTTTCACATGAATAATATTAGATAAAATTACAGAAGAAAAAAATGCAATAGAACCTCATACAGAATACAGAAGAGGAGATATACACTGAGTTTTTCAGCCCCCACAATCCCCACCTCTATTACAATTATTTCTAAATGTAAACTTTAACTCAAGAACACAATTTTTAAACAAGACAAAGAAAATAATAGTTTAATTAGTAAATTATTTTACAAAAAGACATAAAGCCATAAAAACTGAAAACTTGCATGAGTTCTCTGTTACTATGTGTCAATAGTGCTACAGACTTTGTAAGCTAAAGAACACATTTATTATCTCACATTTTTCATTGTTTGAGAGTCTGGACCCAGCTATGCTATTTCATTGACTTAGAATCTTCAAAACGTTACAATACTGGGCCAGTAGGCGGTATAGAAATTAAAGTGGCTGGATCCCATGTGGCCTGCTGCACAGATTGAGTCCTGGACCTGGCAGTCTGAAAATCACAGTTAACAGGTGTGCATGTGTGCCCAAATTCTCAAGAGGAGAATGGAGAAGGGATTATAGGGTGGCCATCCTCTGTGGGAGGCGATCTCTCACTTTCTCTTCCTACTGTCTCTGGCAAGAGCATGCAGCATAACGCAAAATAAAATAAATAAATAATAAGCTATAATAGAAAAGTTGGTCTGGGCTGGGTTCTCATCTGGCTTTCAGTCAGAGCCCATCCTCTGCTCTTAGAAGTAACCTGAGTTTGTTGACATTGGATGTTTCCCGTCATGGCTGCTTGTGTTCTCACAGTCACCATGTGAGACACCGTTTTCTTTTCTTAAAGTTTATTAAGTGAATTTTCCTTAATTATATGCTAAATACTTCGTTTGCCTTAACTATGATTTTATGATACATAACTATACTCTATAAGGCATTTTTACTATCATCTAAAGTCTCTAAATTGATCAAATAAAGCAATTTTATGTCTTGATCCAGCTGGTGGCACGGTGGTTAAGGCAGCTGGATCTCATATGGCCTAGTGTGCCGTTTGAGTCTCAGAACTGGTGGGCGGAAAAACATGCCAGGTACCTGTGCCTGTCCAGAATCCCAAAAGAAGAGAGAAATAGAGAAGAAGCGATTGCAGAGTGACCATATCCCATGAGGTATATTTTCCCATTTTCTCTATCTCCCTCTCCACCCTTCTCCCTCTGTCTCTCTTTGGTGAGTACAATACTCTCTGACAAAATAAAAAATTAAAATTAAAACAAAAACAATAAAACTAAAAACTATTTATGCCTCAACCCACCTCACCATAAGATATCCTGATTTATCTTTTTTTTTTTTGTCTAATTGCTTCACTACCCTAAGGATTTACATTATTTATCTACACTACACACAGAATGTCACGTATGAAATAAAACTACCATGTTGTGCTGAGGTTAAGGGTTGCTTGTTGGCTAAGGCTATGTATTCTATTCAGATAAATTACCTCCGCCTGCCTATTCTTTCCATAATTTTATTTGCTCTATTAGCATCCTTGGAAGAACCAAAGAATGATGATTTTATTTTGTGTCCAGGCTGAATTCATGACTTGACCTAAAAGGAGGTGACAAGGTCCATAAGGTGAAAGGGAAGAAATGAGCAACATCTGAAGCAACAGAGTGTGACAATGAGCAGGGACTCTGTTTAGGTTAGGTCTGCATCGTACTGACTCAGCTTTTACTTTTTATGCTGATTAAAAATAAAAGTCTGTGTGAATAATAATTACATTTCTTTGTTCTTTAATATGTCACCTGATAATAACGTGTGGAACTATATATGTGAAATATACGCAGGTCAAAAATATAACAAAAGGAATAAGCACGTTCTAAGATACCTGAAGTCCATACAAGAATCTCCCATTTCCCTAGGTTCCACATTGAATAAATGATCAAGCTTGGTCTTTTTTACCTCATTAATATTCTCTAGTCTTATTATCATTGTATTAATGAAAATTAATACTGGGTCGTCGGAAAATTCGTGACATATTTTTCTATGCAAAAATGCGTAATGACATTCCCGACGACCCAATATTATCTCTGATTTTAGTCCATTTAACCTGCTATAACAAAGTTCAATAAAATGAGTGACTTGGCAAACAATGGAAATTCTCAGAATGTAGAGGGCTGGTCAAAAACCAAGTGCCTGCAGATCTGGTGTCTACTGAAGACCACTTCCTGGTACATACTAGGTCTTCTCAGTGTAATATGGCAGAAGGGCAAGGCTCTCTTGGGCTCTTTCTTACATAGCACTGACCCCATTTATAAAGGTTCTGCCTGCATGACTTAATTACCTCCCATCCACCCCACCGCCCCACCATTATCTTGGAGGTTAGAATTTCAGCATATGAACAATGTGGGTACACAGACATTCAGACCATAGCACCTCCATGTAAATTACTGCCAAAGTGTGCAAGCTGCTACTCCCTTTTCCAGGTTTGTTACTTCTTCTCCCTATACTCATGTACACAACTGCCAAGGAAAAGCTAAACCTCCTCAGCATGTTTGGCGAAGATGTCCCCATGTACCCCACCTCTCCAGACCTCCCTTTTGGTGTGCTTTCATCTCTGCCTTCACTTTGACAGGCATATTGAAACCCGGGCTTCTTCTGAATCCTAGATTTTGCAGAATTCTCTTGCAGGTCTAGGGATATGCCAAGGTCTTATTTATCAATTCAGTATTAATAACCACCAAGATTCTTTTCTTTACTCCTCATGGCAAGTTTATGTATTTTCTCTGTGTGTGGCAAAATATATAACCCTGTACTGATACTTCTTGACTGCTTACCTGTCTCCTCATGAGAACACATGTCCTTTAAGAAAGAGGTTGCTTAACCACTTTCTTGTCATGCCTGATAGCTTTCAATTAAATCCTGACATTGTGTATGATAGATTGTAAGTGCTCTGGATGACATCACTCAGAGAGCCTTCACTCTCTCCTCTGTTCAGTGGAGAGAAGTGTAGCAAAGCACTTATCTCAATTAGGGATTGAGCCAGTTCATGGCTGGGTTGTAGTCATCATAAAGATTCATCTACCTGTTATTTTCTCATGTGGGAGAGAAATGGATATTTAGACCTAAGAGGGCAGATTGTCCAGTTTTCTCCGATTTATCTTCCCTGTAAAAATGTTTTACATCCCTTGTTTGCCATGCCCCATGGTTGGCCTTGGCTATGTGTCTTTCAGTTCCCAGTGGATTAAGTCTATCTCACATTGAAAGTTTTCAATGTGCCTATGAACATGGGTTCAGCCTTTCTTTTTTTTCACCTCAACTTTTGCCATCAGAACAACCTAAACCAGAAGGAGGTGGCTTCTTCGGACTGAAATCTGAGATATAAAGACAGTGAGCAAAGCCAAAGAGTCACTGCCAATATGCAGATGGTAACTTGGAGATTTTATATCTATATCTATATATCTATATCTATATCTATATCTATCTATCTATCTATCTATCTATCTATCTATCATCTATCTATATATCTATATATCTATATATAATTAGTTGTTTGTTTTTTCTCATTATCTTGCAATTTTTTTCTGTTTTAAATTGTTATTTATTAAATTTTTTAATATATAACTTTTCATTTGTACAGTTCTCATTTTAATTAGATTATCCAAATTCTACATGTTCATGGAATATAAGGACTGCTTTTCTTATTATTATACTGACATAATTACTGATATATAGTATTGGATTGTTGATCCAATAGGTGTGCAAAAGATATGTCTACGATAATGCATGATTGAACGCCTCTTCCCTTTCCCAGCAATGAACATATAACTTATGTATACACAATTCAGGTTGAAGCTGGCAAAGTACTAGACCAACTCTTCAAGGTTAGTTTTGCATTTATGTACATTTGAGCAGATTTAAACTTAATTTTCACTTTTAAACTGTAAGTTCATTCATGGCACTAGCTATGCCATACCCTCAAAATACTATTTACATTCCCATGCCCTCAGAACTTTTAAACAGATTTTCCAAAGTTATTTAATTGTTTTCTACTCTGAAAGTTAAGCTGTGAATCTCTTTGATAGTGTCTGTCTGCAAATGTTTTTACAGGTTTCACTTTTTTCTAGTCATCATCCCTAGAATTTCCACTGGTATGAAGGCAATGCATCTCACTGAAGTGATTATCAAGTGACATGAAGAAATATTACATCTATTCTCTGAAGCATTTTCTTCATTGCTTCGGTTGTTCTGTGTTTTTTTTATCATTCAGTGCCATTCTGAGTCTTTTGGGCTTCCAATCATTCCATTATAGAATTGAGAAAACTTCTTTCAGTAGGATGTTAGCCCCCGTAGAGAAACAAGCTGGTAGAATAATGACTGGTCGTGCTTTCATATGACATGGAGCAATCATTTATGGACTACACCATGTCCACATTGCAGATCAAGTACACTTTTTATCTTTTATATATTTCAACTGGGAATGGAAACATAATTTTTTCTTTCTTTGAAAGAACTCGGTTAAATATTCTCAATGTTTTCAATTAAACTGGAGGCATCTATATTCGTGTTCATAATTACATATACATCTTTCTATAATCTATCTACCTGTTGACTTATTGACAGAGAGATATAGTGTGTGGATAGTAAAATATAATACCATCTGGGGCCAGCAGGAGACTTAGTAGTTAAGGTACTAGACTCCTACATGACTGACCACAGTTCAAGTCCCCAAGCTGGCTGCTTAAAAATTTATGCTGGGAGCTTGTATGTACATGCCTCAAATCTCAGGAGGATAATGAAGAAGAGAATGGGTCATGGCCATCCCCCTGGGGAGTGATTCCTCACTTACATTATATTACATATAGATATAATGTAATATAATATAATATAATATATATATAATATATATATCGTATGTTATATATTGTAGGCTATAATAGCTATGACCAAAGCTAGAGAACTATGTATGAAATTCAGTGATCTTTTTTGTAAGTTTCCTTTGCACTTCTATTCACATTCTTCACTATAGAGAGAGGAAAAATGAGAAAGCAAATTGCCAGTTCCAGATCTTGAACCACATTCAGCCATGTGGGTGTCCAGCATCCTTCACCACCATGGCACCTGCCAGTCCCTAAATGTACTATTTTAATATCAGGAAAAAAAATATGAATGTCATGTTTTAGCAGCTGCATATACACCTTAAGAATGATAAATTAGATTTAAAAAATAGGGAGTTTTACTAAATAACTAAATCACATCTTACCTTTCTTCAAATGCTGAGTGCATTTTTTTTGAAAATGCTCTAATTTCAACACTTTCAAATTAGATGAGATTTAATGAAAGTTTTCTTAGTTTTTAATACATTTCTTAAAGCCAAGTATTTTATTCCCATTGTAGGAAAAACGTATATACATGGGTCAAAACTGCATTCATTTTTTGCCTATTATTATTTTTTTTTGTAGACGTTTTCGCTATAGGGCGCTATCAGGATTTTGGGCACACACGCACACGCACCCGGCATGAGTTTTAAGCCACAGGATCCTGGACGCAAACCGCGGTCAACAACGTGGGAGTCCAGCGACATAGCCATTATGCTAACTGCTGGTTCCTGCCTATTTGCTGTTTTAAATATTTACTTTTAGACCTTGGTTTCCATATTGGCGGCCACATGCTCCATGCCTGGCAACTTATCAAATAATTTTGTATCAATAATATCACTTGTCCTCTGGGAATTGCGAATAGTTTTAATTTTTTTATTTTATTTTATTTTTTATTTAATTTGAATTTTTTTTTTTTTGAGAGAGAGAGAGGTTTTATGCTATGGGGTGTGTGTGCTCACCAGAAAGATGCAGAGAGAGAGAGACATAAAGTGAGAAATCACACCCTCAGGGGGGTATGGCCACACTACAACCTCTTCTCCCCCATTCTCCTCTTGGGAGTTTTTACATATTTTTAAAAGCCTGTATCTAAATTTTGAGCAAATTAAATAGGCAAAGTCTCTCAGTAAATCATTCAATGGGCCAAGCCACTGTGGCACAGTGCTA
>NW_006207069.1:343984-366318 GCF_000334495.1 Tupaia belangeri chinensis
CTGAACCGTGGCGTTTCTGGAAAACATGCAGGGGCCATACAAGTGCTGTCCAGGGTCTGAGGCTCTGGAGGACAGGAGAAAGAGAATACAGTGGGATAAGACACCTCATCAAGGATTTCTTTCTGCATCTCTCTGTCTTTCTTGTGCATGTACAAGAAAGAAGTGAAAGGAGAAAATATTATTTGATGAATTGTGATTTATATAAATTGTCCTATTTCAGACCTTCAACATATCTATATAGAAGGTAGTCTTATGAACTCTGGATGTATGAATTACTTTAGAAGGCTTCAATAACTATTAATAATTTAGGTTTTTAATTAAAAATAAATTAGTACTATTCAAAAAAATCAAGAAGAGTTTTTTCTAAGTCATAAACATGCCCTATAAAATATGCATAATTTCTCTTTGTTAATACATCAGCATATTTTCCTTCATTAAAAAAGGTAATCAATCATTTTACCAAGCTTTATCTTCGTAAATTTCCCCAAATGGTTTTAGTCAATCAAAGAATAATGAGTTATATATTTACAGGAAACACAAATCAACAAAATCTGTGTTGCTTAATAGTCTTCAATGGAAACAGTTCCAACAGAAGATCTAGAAGTTCTATCACGTATGGTACCTCTCATCATTAACCTGCAGTTGTTAGAAACAAATCAACATGATAGACATAATCTTTTAGACAGGAAGCCAGAGAATCTGAATATACAAACAACATTATTAAATCATGCTTCAATATGAGCATAAAAGAAGTAAATATTTATGAGCCTTTGGTGGATAAGAAATTAATTTACTGTCAGACATTTCCTTCATAAGAAAGAGAAAATTTATAGAAATTTTTAAAAATTCTACACTATAAAAAATTGCTTCTGAATTACAAGTAAATGGCATTACCATTGAGCATGCTAGTGTAATTCCAAAGGGATATTAAGTCATCATATTAATTATTTGGGAGATGAGAAGTGTTTGTTTAATTTCTATCTTGGCCTGTGTTTCTCCCAGAAAGCAATGTCTCTGATAAATGCTTGGAATTCTGAGTGTGTTCTTTTGCTCCTTTGAGACTGCCTAATATAAGCTCTACATCATTTTTTTTTTTTTTGCATTTAATGCAGGATCGTTTTTCCCTCATCGCAAACTCTTTTCAAAAGCTGATGTAAATTTTCCTCTTTTCCCCAGATAGATGAACATATGTGCACACCCTTGTGTAGGTAGCTTTTAATAGGTTTGCAAAAGACCACAAAGTCCACTCAAATAAACAAGTAAAACTATTAACTTCGAATTCTCTTAATTTTCATGCTTATAGCATTCACCTACAGAATGTAATGAGTTGGGGCAGAATATGGAAGGAAAACTGCTTAACTGGTCTTCAGAATTGTTCACTGGGACACTATTAATGGAGGAAGTACAGCTGCTCTGACAGGTAAGGTGTTGCGTGTGTACTCAGATGGATTACATAAGGACTACGGTGTAAAAGCTGTCAGGGAATGGAGAAGTAACTTCCCTCTGGGCCAAAGGGTTCCACAGGGCGTCAAACTTGCCCCATTTTAATAAGTGAATGCATCAGTAAGGTGAAGGACTGGGGATTCTGCACTTCACATTCTAGAGACCTCCCAATCTCTTTTTCTCTGGGTTGTTTTGCTTCCTTTATATTCTCTAAGCTAATTGAATTTCTGTAAGGAACATATGTCTTCTACAAATCTTTTGGACAATTCCAAATATAAGCCTAA
Source organism: Tupaia belangeri chinensis (assembly GCF_000334495.1). NCBI lineage: Eukaryota > Metazoa > Chordata > Mammalia > Scandentia > Tupaiidae > Tupaia > Tupaia belangeri. Next base: position 345,712 of record NW_006207069.1, read on the forward strand.
CTAATACTGATTTAGTCATCCTGTAGCAACTTACAGATATAAGAAAGTGTGCTCTCTTGAAGATGTCTATTAAAAATCTGTATACATATAAGGAGTATTTAAAAACTTTATTTAAAATTTATATTATAAAAACTGCACATAAATTCTGAAATGGAAATTTTTGTAATTCCATTTTCCATGAACTTTTTGAAACCCTCTCACAGTTCACCTTTTTAAAGTTTATTTTATTTTTTTTAAATGGGAACTCCTCCCACTTCCCCAGGGGTATGGCCATACTTCAATCACTTATCCTGCATTCTCTTCCTCAAATTTTGGACATATATGCACACACACCCAGCATGATTTTCAAATGTCTAGGGTTTAAACTGCTAACGGCCATTTGGGAGTCAAAATTTTTTTTGGTGGGGTGGGGGAAAGGTCTTTGCTATAGGGCGTGTACGTTCGCCAGACAGAGACAGAGAGACAGAAAGTGAGAAATCACTCCCCAGGGGGGATGGCCACGCCACAATCCCTTCTCCTCTATTCTTCTCCCAGGATCAACTGATATAGCCATTACGCCAACTGCTGGTCCCTATAGACTTTCAACCTTCATTTTGTTAAATAGTTCATTTCCTCCAGCTACTACTTAAGATCAATAACCAAGATAACAACTGATTTTTGACAAAGGGCACAAGTTATTCCAGTGGGAAAAAAAAAATTTTCTTCAGCAAATGGTGCTGGAAAAACTGGATATTCCCTTCCATAAAAATAAAAGTGGACCCTTATCTCTCACCATTAACAAAAATGTACTCAAAATAGATCAAAGACTGGGACCAGCAGTTAGTGTAATGGCTATGTTGTTGGACTCCCATGTAGTCGACCATGGTTCGAGACCCGGACACAGTGGCTTAAACTCATGCCGGGCGCGTGTGCGTGTGTGCCCAAGATCCCGAGAGGAGAAAGGAGGAGAAGGGCTTGCGGCATGGCCATCCCCCCTGGGGGATGATTTCTCACTTTCTGTCTCTCTGTCTCTCTGTCTGGCGAGCGCTCACGCCCTATAGCAAAAACCTCTCCAGAAAAAAAAAATAGATCAAAGACCTAAACATAAAACCTCAAACTATAAAAGTACTGGTGGAAAAAACAGTAGAAACTCTTGGAGACATTGGAGTTGGCAAAGAGTTTTTAAATTTGACCTCCAAAGAGCAAGCAATAAACTCAAAATATCAAGTGGGATTACAACAGGTTAAAAACTTCTGCATGCAAAAGAAACAAAAATTAGAGTTAAGAGACAACTCTCGAAATGGGAGAATATACATGTAAACTATGTCTAAGCTAAGAGATTGATAACCAGAATATACAGCAAATTCAAGCAACTTACCTGAAAAAAAAAATCACTCTAATTAAAAGATGGGGAAATGAGCTGGATGGACAACTCTACAAAAAAGATGTACAAATCACAAAAAAAAAAAAGTGAAAAAATGTTCAACATCCCTTATAAAGGAGATGCAAATCGAAAACCACATTCGGATACCATCTAATCCCAGTTAGAATGGCTAAGAATAAAAATCAATGATAAGTGCTTGCTAGGCTGTGTTGATGGGAACATAAATTAGTACAACCACTGTGGAAAACAATATGAATAGTTCCCAAAAACCTGCAATTAGAACTACCATACAATTCAGTAATTCTACTCCTGGATAGGAATACACTCAGTCAGAAAAGTACTTGCACATCCATGTTTATTGCAGGACTATTTACAACTGCTAAAACATGAAATCAACCCAAAAGTCTCAGAACAGATGAGTAGACTAAAAAACTATGGCATGTATGCTTTACTGAATACATCTCAGCCATACAAAACATTGAGACTCTGGTACCATTTGATTAAAAGTAGATGAATAAGGAAGATTTAATGCTGAGTAAAGCAAGCCAGACTATGAAAGAGAAGCATTGCATGTCCCCACTTCATATACATACTGAATGGCTACATTCTATGACAGAAACTAAAAGATTGAAAAATATTGGGACCAACAGATGGTGTAATGGTTATGTCACTGGACTCTAACATAGTTAACTGTGGTTCAAGTCCCAGAACCAGCAACATAAAACTCACACGAGGGAAGTGTATGTGCATCCCCAAGATACTGGTAAGAGAATGGAGGAGAAGTGATTGCAGCATAGCCATCTTCCCTTTGGGAAGGGGGTGATTTCTTGCTTTCTATGTTTGGTGAACACACAGATTTTTGCCCTAGAGCAAAAATCTCTCTAAAAAAGGGGGGGGGAAGGTTATAAAGGCAATAAAAGCAACTATAGATATTAGAGGCAGTGTGGAAGAAGAGTGGACAATTGGGGGAATGGGAGAAGGGAGAATCAAGGGATAAAAGTAAAGCAAAACATTTAATAAATGCAAACATGAAAAGTTACCTGCTGATGATAACGTGTTTGGTAATATCTTTGACTGGACTAATATACAATATATTCATGTTAGGAAAATCAATTTGTATGTTATAAAGATGTATAGTGATTGAATATAAGAAAATAAAAGTAAAAAATTTCAAAATAATGTAAAGAGAGTGAAAAAGGTAAAATATCAAGATAAGTATATATTTTAAAGAATTCAGTAGCCAGAGAATAGAGACCATAGAAATGTTTCTCGAATTTTATTTGGGAATTTTTTTACTTGTTAGTATATTTATTTACTTTCTTTAAACAATAATTTATTTAATTTTATTTATTTATTATTATTATTATTTTTATTTGTTATAGAGCATGTACAATTACTAGGAGTGAGACAGAGAGGGAGAGAGACAGAGGAAAAGTAATAAAGCACCAGGTCTGGAATTTGAACCATGGTCAGCCATGTGGGAGTCCAGCCCCTTAACCACCATGTTACCTGCTGGCCCCTTGTTGGTATATTTCTTATTAGATAATACTGATTCATTTACCAACTAGCTAATAATATTTTGGAAAAAAAACTTAAAAACTAGAAATAAGCAACTTTGTAAGTATCTAGTGAATCATTCAGCTTATTCAATCTTCATTCTTTTCTGATTTGTTAGGTGAGTCTAAAAAAGGCCAACAACAGAATAAATAAATAACAGGGGACAAGCGTAATGGCTATGTTGCTGGACTCCCATGTAGTCGACCACGGTTCGAGTCCCAGACCCGGTGGCTTTAAACTCATGCCGGGCATGTGTGCGTGCATGCCCAAGATCTCGAGAGGAGAATGGAGGAGAAGATATTGGGGGGGGGCCATCCTCCCTGGGGGGTGATTTCTCGCATTCTGTGTCTGTCTGTCTCTGTCTGTCTGGAGAGCACACGCGCCCTATAGTGAAAAACCTCTCAAAAAAAAAGAATAAATAAATAACAGAAACAAATAAACAAAAACACAAAAGATAACAACATAACTAATTCTAATTTTCAACTTAGAAAATTTTGGAGAGTTTCATTATTATGGACAAAATATATCTAAATACTAAGAATAACTGTAAAAAACCTGTCAGTTGAAAATCCATATCTCTATTTGTTCCCTTTGTTAATTTGTGAAGTTGTCTTAACACGCAGTTAGAAACTTAGAATGTTTTGTAAAGTATTTTTAAAATATAGGCAGGTTAGCTTTTTAAGTCAAGTACAGTGGTTTAGCTCAGTTTTACCCTTTACAGAGTAAATTTTAAAAATTCTATTTACTTATCTATAACAGAAGATGTGTTCACGAATGAGAAAACAGAGAGAGAAGGTTGGAAAAGTACCTCCAGCAGGGTCTTGTCACATCACAATCCTCTTTCCTTGGTCCTCCAGTTCATCAGGACCTTGGGCATGTGCACATACATCTGGTGTGTATCAAGTCAATCCCGGGATCTGAACCCACATGTATCATGTGGCTTCCAGTACTGCAGTTTAGTTTGCTGCCTACTGATTCATCAGGCTGAACCTACTGAGTTACGTTTTCAATAAATATAAGTCAGCTAAAAATTATTTAAATGTAAAGCTATAACTAAACAGAAACTCTAAAAAGAACTACCCATTAGTTCTTGGCAAATACATATTTTTCAAGCTAATATTCTACAGGTGAACATTAGAAAGCACAAGTGTGGGTTTAATGAGATCTTGATACTTTCTCTTAATCTGTTTTTGATTGAATTAAAAATCAAATCAAGTTTACACATAAAGATAACCAATCCCTTGTAGGGATTGCAGGAGATTGTATGAGATCTAAGCATAAGATAAACTCATTTATAGATTACCAAGAAGGAATATATGTGAACAAAATAATAAAAATCAGAAAAGTATTACTTCATAGCTTTTCACATCATTGAGACTATCTTAAAGAAAACAGTCCTGTTATATCTCTCCCATATATGGCTGAGTGATTTCTTTTTCCTTTATCTCCCAGCAGATGTGCTTTTTGATTATAAATGACCTGAAGCTTTGGAAGGAGTAATAACCTGTGTTTCCTTCACAGTCTCACTTCAGTGCATTCGTTTGCTTTGGCTTGGCCTCAAGATGAGGAGCTGAGACTTGGAAAGGAATGTTTTCATTTTCTTACATTATAGTTCCTCTTATCTTTAATTTCAGGAACGGATGTAGCCGTTTTTTGGAAAGTGTCTTATATTTGTCCTTTGGAGATAGTAGATAACATAAGTGTTCTATTCACAAATGAAAACTTAGTTTGCAGGTAATAAACATCAAACATCTACATAGTTCTTTACCATTACAGTAGGCAAACATTTTCTTCAGTTCTATTTTTGATTTCCTTACAGTTTTCATTCATTCCTGCATATGTCCTTCAATGCCTCTATTGCTGCATGTTAATTATGTCTTCTTGCATGTTTTTCAAAAAAAAAACTGTTTTCTTTCTTAGTATGAGAAAAAGAAAATTGGCATCTTTGGACAAATGGTGAACTGTACCCTTTTCTGGCATACCCTAACAACAGGGTTTTCTAAATCATGCTTAGGCTAGAACTGACTCCTCATTCACCATCTCAGCCAGAAACTGAGATGGATTGAATCACATAAACAAGTGGCTCAGTTTTCCAAGCATTTCTTTTATACTATAACTTTGAAAAAAAAAAAAAGTCTTTGTCAAAGGCTGATTTTACACTGGTTACCTGATGGCTGGGAAGTGCTGGAGCCATGTCTGTGAGTACCAATCATCAAAGCAGATTTGATCTAATCCAGATTATCTAAATCATTTAGATTAGAGGACCTCGTAAATTTTAGTGATGCCCTTTCCACTGACATGTTTGCTAAAAATTGACAAAGATACTTTGATTTTGGAAAAACTATAACTTTTTTATTTAAAGAAAGAAAATTTTATTGATTAGCAGACACTTATATGATTGCTAAGGTGATCAGAAAAGAGTATGGGGCAAACTAAGTAAGACTCACTATACAAGCTATTGTGCAACAATATTCTTTTGAATTCTCAAGTATAGAATTATAGTAAGGAACCAAAAGAGAGAAGAAAAAACTAAGGCATATAATTATCTAAGGTCTGAAAGTGATTAGAAATAATTTTCAATAAATCAAAAAGAGATTCAATTTCTTCATTATTTCATCTTCAATTCATTAGACATTTAGATAGCATTATTATTAGATTATATTGTGAGATTCTTAGATGATATATCTTAGATTTTATTGTGTGGTCAGTGGGTAGCTAAAACAGAAGGTAAGAGCAAGGGTTTATTTCTTTCCTTTTTTTTTATTTTTTTTTCCCCCATAGAGTACATGTGCTTGCTGGAGAGAGACAGAGACAGAGAGGGAAAGTGAAAAACCACTCCCAGGAGTGGTGGCCATGCTGCAATCCCTTCTCCAGTCTTCTCCCATAATTTTGGGAATGCGTGCACTGCCTGGCCTGATTTTAAAGTCCTTGGGTCAGGGACTCTAACCACAACCAGCCATGGGAGAGTCCAGTACCTTAATCATCACACTGAACTGCTGGCCTCCCCAAAAGGTTTATTCCTGACCCACCCCTAAGGTACTTTCAACTGACAGAGGCTCAACTAAGGTCAGATGTTTCCCACATGATTGTCATATTCCAACAACTCTATAAGCAGTGCTCGATTTACTATGTAATTTTAAATTAGTTAGGGACTATGTATACAGACATGAATAAGACACTGGCACATGATATTGGAAAACTTATAATATATTGAATCCAAATATTATAATATCCATTTAAATATTGAGATATGCAATATAAATGTTTTTGCTTTTGTTTTTGTTGTGTTGTTTTCCTTTTTCTTGCTAAACAAATGAAATAGGAACCAAATATTGAAAAGAAATTGGTTGCCATTTCTTAAAGGCTATGAGCAATTTATTTTTATTCTTGATTTTGTGTGATTTCCATGTTTTTGACAGTTTTGTTAGACAAATGAGAAGTGACATGAAAAATAATTTGCTATTTAAATGATGCATAAACCCTTTTCTACCTGAAGAAGATAATGAGAGTCCTTTTTCATAACAACACATAACATAATGGCTGAGATACATATATTAATATTCACATATTTTATATTGGCTGGGAAGTGGTGGATATTTATGTATTTGATAATTTGTCATTTGACATGGATATATCAATATCAAGAAACTGAAACATTAGTTCCTTTAGATACATAATAATTTGAATATATTCTTCTATAAAATTCATTTAAAACTATTTTAGTCATTTAGAAGTGCCCGGATTTGTACATTAGTACTAAGCTTGTACTAATATGTCCTATAAATCATTTCAAAATACATGTGATATGGTAGGTGGCCCTGAGATCAACAGAAAATCAGTAGTCTTAAGTCTCACATTAAGGTACATCTCATAGCTCAGATATAAGAAAGGTACTCTTTTAAGGTTATTGAAAAGTCAGCATTCTGAATTTTAATGTTACTAAACAATAGTTTTCAAACATAATTCATGATATTTCTAACTTCTTTACATATATTTAAACACACACTGTACATTATTTCTAGAGCAGAACATGTAAAACAAAATTCTCAGTGAGAATAAAATGTCATTGACAAGGGAGCAGCATTTAGCATAATACCTAAGTTACTGGAGTCCCATGTAGTCGACCACAGTTCAAGTCCCGGACCCAGTGGCTTAAACTCACACCAGGTGCATATGTGTGCATGCTCAAGATCCTGAGAGGAGAATAGAGGAGGAGGGATTGTGATGTGGTCTTCCACCCTGGGGGAGGGGTGATTTCTACCTCTCTGTTTCTCTGTCTTTCTGGCGGAGTGCACATGCCCTATGGCAAACCCGTCCCCTCCCAAAAAAAAAATGACAGTAAGTTTTTCTTTAGGTGGGCTCAGTATTTCCAATACACATTCTTGTCAACTATAAAATACACATCAGAGTACTTGTAGTACTTGTTACATTTAATGTTCTGTTAAATTAGTTCCATTCTCGTGACCAAAGGACATAGAAACTAACATACAAATGTGTAAAGAGTCATAATGCTGGTGCTGTCAGGTGGCATGTTGGTTAAGGGTGCTGGACTCCCACATGGCTGACTATGGTTCAAGTCCTGGACCTGGTAGCTTGCTTTCTCACTTTCTCTCTCTCTCTCTCTCTTTTTCTCTCTGTCCCTCTCTGGTCAAATTTATATAAATATTTAAAAAGTTAAATAAAATAATTCTTTTTTTTTTAAGAAAAAGAACCATAATGCTGCTTTGCCCCCTTGTTTTTAATGGGAAATCAGTGACCTAACTCCACAGTGATGGCCAGTCTCTGTGTCCTGTTTGTCTTCTTCATCTTTCATGCTCTGCTACCCAGTCATGTATTTTGTAATACTTCCAGGACTTTTATCTTTTCTATATACCTTATTAATTTCTCTTTGGTCCTATTTGGGTTCTCTCTGAAGCAGACCTTGAGACTGCTAAACCAAATTATATTGACTTTTTCTGTAGTTTTATACTTGAGTACGTATACTTAGTATACTCATGGTAAGTGTACTGCAACCTCTGTTAAGAGTCTGCTTCTTTAATAGATTGCCAGTCAAAGCCAGTCATAGTAGCCATGCCCCAGTCAATCAAAGAATCCACTCTGCAAACTGTGTTCAAACAGGGAGCACCAAGCTGTAATAAATCCAGCTGTCTCTCTCCCTCATTTCCCTCATTTGTTTTCTATAGTCACTTTCCATTTTCTTCATTTTCTATTTTACTATTATTACATTTTTATTTGCTAGAGGAAGCATGTGCTCTCAAGAAAGAGAGAGGGGAAGTGAGAATCATCCCCATGGGAGATGATCATGCTTCAATCTTTTCTCTTCTACTCTCCTTTCAGGATTTGGGGCGTGCGCTGGGCATAATTTTCAAGTCACTGGGTTTGGAACTCCAACCACACAGTTGACCATATGGAATCCAGCTACCTTACCCACATCCACTGGCTAGTTCCACTTTATTTTTTCTGCCCATAAATGTAATTTAGTCATGTGGCACCTGGATTCTGGGGAAGCCAGTCTGGGGGCTGCCTAATTCCCAAGTCATTCTTTCTTTAGGTAAAGTCTGTTAATTTAGATTTGTCTAAAGTTTTTCTTTTAACACTACGGAGATTAAAATCAAAGTAGTTTATTTTGGAGATCGTCCAAAGAAATTTCAAATAAAGGCAAAGGAGTGAAGACCTATAAGACAAAGGGAGTTACAGACAGCCGATAGGAACATGTTACCAAGGGAGTGACTATTATGAGTTACTGGTGCTTAATCCTGTCAGACCAGCAGTAATAGATGATTTAGAATACACACCTTGAGGATTTTCCAACCAATACATGAAAAAAATAGAGACATGTTTTCATCAATCTTAGGTTGAAGGATGCTCAAGAATAATGTTATTTTCTCGCATTTCTGACTTGTTGCATGCATTGGTAAAGCAGATTTCTGCCACTGAAAGGCTTCATTCAGGTAAAGGAATATAGATGCTTGCGTTTGGAAGTCCATGGACTGAATGCTAAGGACTGAAAGCCCAAGAGCAGAGCACCAGTGCCAGTTACATACAGGACCTTTATTAGAAACGTGTACATTCGCTACATATTTGCTATTTTGAAAATAGGATACTTGGTTCCAGACCAAAATGATTTATCAAGACTATTCAATCTATTTGCAGATTTAAAAATAGTATTTTCTTAGAATTATCTGTAGATTAAGATTATTTTATCACTATACTTAATTTGAAAATACTCTGGTAGATTTTTTTAAAAAATCTATTTATATATATATATATACTTGATTTTCTGATGACTGTATTTGGATGATAAAAAATAGATCTGAAGTCTGGGAGAAATTTTTATGGTACATGAAAGAGCCTAAATTCCTTTTTTAAGTGTAAATAGACATTAATATCTTTATTAATTATATAACTCTAGTAAAATATACCAATATATTGATATATATTTAGTAGTTTATTTTATCTAAAGAATGGAATTAATTTATTATTTTTTTAAATTTATTTGCTAGAGGATACATGTGCTTGCCAGAGAAAAACAGACAGAGAGACACAGAGAGAGGGATAACCCAGCTACCTGAGCATGTCACACCACACTTCCCTTCTCCATCTTGTAAGTGTGGGCATGTATACAATGTACCTGGCATGTTTCTCAGACCTTGGGATCCGGGACTCAGTAGCTCAATCAGTCGTGTGAGATCTGGCTCCCTTAACCACTGTGCCATGGGGCCAGCCTTATACTTCTTTCCTTTTGAGATTATTTACCTGCTATCTCTCTTTATTATAACTTTTTCTAACTTAAGAATTTTCATATATAAATTATAACTTTTTTGTGTGCATCAGTTGACTCTTCCTTTAGCTTCTTTATTCTTAAATATTTCCCATTAGGTGCTCAAACATTCCACAAAATTTCACTATCCAATATAAAGATTATATAACCTGAATAGAGTACCAAACCAAAAAATAAAGATTCTCAGTTATGAGTCACAATTTTTAATAGTCTATGGAAGTTTCTAATTATGGTGGTTAAAATTTAAAGGCAAATGAGTAGATGTTTTCATCTGACTGGATATAAAAACAAAGCCAGATGTTGTTTATGTTGTATATAATGAGTATGGTTTCAGTCAAAATTAATCATGATTTAAATCTAATTTTGTATTATTCAACATAACCCAAGAACTAGAATTTTCATATGTATTAAACTTTTCTATGTAAACAGTGATCATTTAGTTTATAACAGTATATAAGTTAAAGTATTCAGTTGTAGTAATGGAAATATGCTTGGTATACTTTAAATAGAAAACTAGACTGAAAAACTAGAGGTTTTGCAAAATCTAAGAAAGAATAGAAATCTAGGCTTAGCAAAGGGCATAACTAGGCTACTCTAAGGGCTATGCATGAAAAATTATTTGACAATCCTACTAATAAGCCTCCACCAAAAGTAATAAATTGTTGCTTTATTTGTTTCATCATTGAATCATGTATCTCAAGATTAAAAGCTTTAGATAATGTTGTAGATTGACATAATTTAATTTGCTTATTTCCTTCTTATGTGAAGGCATTAAAATGTACTCAAGGAGAAACACATATTTCTCTAGAAGGATATCAAGCTAGTCTTTCTAAAATATGAAGGAATAAATACTAGATCATTAAAAAAAATCAGAGTAAGATTTCACTATTTGGATAAAGCATTTATGTCTTCTCCTTAAGGACCTGGCAACTTACTTTCTTTCTCTCTCTCTCATCAAATTAAAAAAATAATAATAAAATAAATAATTCTTAAGCCAAAACAAAACAAAAATGGTAAAATTGAATGAAGTAAAATATGAAAATCTCAACACTTGATGTAATAGCCTTAGTGGAAAGGAAAACAGTTAGAAGTAGATTTGGGATCCTGATAAGTATCCAAAGCTTGTTCAAGATGTAAGTTAGCATGAGTGATAGTCACTTAATCAGTTACATTTATAATTCTGACAAGTTCCTGAATGTTAAACTCTTAACCATTTTGCCCCCTCTTGGCCTGGAAAAGTGACTGGTACCACGTGTAATTATGAACAATTGTATGGAGGAAAATGTCCAGGTTGTGAAAATTACCTATCATGGGCACAAGGTTTTGTTCTGTTTTGTTTTGAGAGAGAGAGAGATTTTTACTATAGGGTGCAAGCACTTGCTGGAGAAACACAGAGAGAAAGGAGGCAGAAAGTGAAAAATCACCCCCCTGATGGATGATCACACTGAAATCCCTTCTCTTCCAATCTCCTGTCGGAATTTTAGGCATACAAATACACACACTTGGTGTGAGTTTTAAGCTGTCAGGTCCAGGACTCGAACTACGATAGATTATGTGGGAATCCAGAGACATAACCTTTGTGCCATCTGCAGGTCCCATCCTTGAGAACAAGGTGAATAAGGGGTTATAGGAGCAAGGATGAGGGAATTAAGTTTAGAGCTTTTGTTATCATTTCTGTGTTTTTTTTTCTTTTTTTTCATGTACACAATGAACAAAACAGATTTCTTATTAAATTACCCAATTAAGGGGAGTAGCAGTTAGTGTAATGGCTATGTCGCTGGACTCCCATGTAGTTGATCATGGTTCGAGTCCTGGACCCGGTGCTTAAACTTCACGCCAGGCGCGTGTGCGTGCGTGCCCAAGATCCCAAGAGGAGAATGGAAGAGAAGGTATTGCGGAGTGGCCATCCCCTTTGGGGGGTGATTTCTTGCTTTCTATCTCTCTATCTCTGTCTGGCGAGCGCACACGCCCTATAGCAAAAACCTCTCCAAAAAAATTACCCAATTAAAAGCAATGGAAACATGTAAGTACTTACTCAAATCTTATTTTTGGTATTCAAAAATGCTATGACAGATTGTAAAATTGACTATAAATTCTGTGTCCTTGAAACCAGGTTCTTGCACATCAAGAACTAAAATTTGTTTTTGTATTCATTGGATCTGTGTGGGATTAGCTTTGGCCAAAGAGACATTATTAAGCATGAAAAAGACAGAGGTTTTGAATTTATCTGCATATTGACTGTTTTCTTCTATTGCTCTTAGAAGCTGTGGTCAAAATTTGAACAACTCTGAGCTAGCCTGGAAAGAAAGTAAGATAAACAGTCTAATTGCACCTGTCACTGCAACCAACGGCCAACTTTCAGAAGCAGAGTTGCTTAGTTACCATCAGCTGCACACAAATGCGTAAGTGAGCCCAGCTAAGCTACCAGTTAATTTTTGCCCTAATTGCTAACCCAGGGTATCATGGGTAAAATAGTTATCATTCAAAGCTAAAACTTGGACATGGTTTGTTATACAGCAAAAACTGTTACACAAGCTGTTATTGTATCCACTTAAACTTCTTTGTTTTTGTTTTGTTTTATAATTGCTAAGTGTGTACTCACCAGAGAGAGAAAAGGAGAAAACACCCTCCAATGGGACAGTGGTCATGCCACAATTTCTCCTCTTCCATTCTTCCATACTGTCAAAACTTGGGGGGCACCAATACACATGTGTTGGGCATGTTTTTCAAGGCACCAGGGCTGAAGTTTGAATAATAATTGACAATGGATCCAGTTCTCTTAACCAGTAGGCTGTGGAGCTGGCCTTCAAAATTCTTATTTTGAGATATTAAAGTCCTAACATCTGGAACCTCAGAATATGATCGTATTTAGAAATAAGACCCTTCATCTGCTGGTTACACATACATGGACTCAACTAAACATGCATTGAAAATATTAAAAAACAGACAAGACAATAAGGAAAACTATGAATAAAAAATACAGTATAACAACTATTTACATAGCATATACATTGTATTAGGTATAATAAGAAATCTAGAAATGACTTAAAACATATGGAAGAGGTGGATAGATCATATGCTAACACTGCATCACTTCATATGAGGGACTTGAGCATCCACAATTTTAGGTATTCACAAGAGTTTCTGAAACCAATCCCTAAAAATATAGAGGGAGGATTGTACATACCCACTCATGTATGACATCTTTCTCACTCGCTCTCTCTCCCAGCACATATATTTATACACACACACACACACACACACACACACACACAGAGAGGGCATAAATTCAGATCTAGATCTCTAAAGACATTTGTTGTGGACAGTGACATTTTTAAAGGACAAATACATTGGTTTAATACTATAAAAGTCACACGTTTGAATCCTCAATACAGCCTTATTGTTGTCCCTATATATGATACCCAAACTGGTATTTCTTGATCTGCAGTATATTGCTTTAAAAATTGTTATATTTCTGGAGCTAGCAGGTGGCATGGTGGTTAACATGCCAGATTGTCACATGGCCAATCACAATGGGAGTCCCAGACCTGGAAGCTTAAATATCATCTCAGGCATGTGTGTGTGGATGCCCAAAATTCCAAGAAGAGACTCGAGAAGAGACTGTGGTGTAGCCATCACCCTCTCTCTATCTCTATAAAGTGCACATGCCCTATGGCAAACGTCTAACAATGAAAAACTAAATATATATATATATATATTGCTTACCAAAAAATATTCAACTCAAAACAATTGGAAAAATGTCAGTCATTCTCACTCATTAAAGTTTACAACATTTATAAAAGCTATCCTGTCCTCTATGCATGAGAATGATTACATCCACTCTCTTTATATTGACAAATGTCGGGAAAAAGTTAAGATTTATTGACCACTCCATTTCAAGCAGGTTAGAAAGGCAGTCAGGGCCCACACCTGAGTACGAGTTTACTTTGCTAGTACATGTAAACAATGTGTAGTATGATAAGGTAGGAGTCATAAAGACAGGTAAGAACAGCCTATCTTGTCTTCTATTCTAAAACTATAAGCATTCATTAATATTTTCCTGCCCCAAACATTTAAATGAGTCTATTGTCTATTTTCCTAAAATACTAGCAGTCAGCTTACATATTGTCACACCTTTGCAAATAATATCCTCACCATTACATCAGACATGAAGGGGACTGAATTATGTATTAGCAATAGAGAATTAAATATTTAATATAAGACAAGGTACTGAATATAGTCTTTATGCTTGGTCACTGTCTTGACACACTGCAGGTGGAAAGGGAGAAGTTCAAGGCAAGTTCAAGTTCCAGGTTCTGAAATTCCTTGCATAGTGATTCTGGGCACTAATGCGTAAATTGTAGTAGGAAGCGCACACTTTAGGGGAAAGTATATTGCCTTTAAATTTGTTCAAATGCAATTGACATTTCTGTGAGATGCCTTGTTGGAAGAGGTGATCCTAATAAATAATATTAATTGGCATTTTTGTTCATATAATTATGCTACATCCTTCCATTATGACTAGCATCACCACGGCTGCCACAAACATAAAATAAATTAAAATACAGTTTAAAGCATCCTCACAGAGAATGCTACAATGCCACAGTCATTGAGAAGAGGCTGATCAAGACAGAGAAGACTACTTCCACAGCCACAGCTGATCCTCCATGGCTGCACGCTTATGTGGGGTGGCTGGAGGGCTGCCCTGGCAACCCTGGTAAATGGTGTGGTGCTCCAGGAACTAGGTTTGATATCACTGTGGAATGGTAGGCAAGAACTCCCCATATAAACTATTGTTCAAAATGAAGTTTATTCATCCACTTTCTGTCAAAAGTCGGAGTCTTTTTTTTTTATGTCTGAGTAGTATTCCATGGAGTATATGTGACATAAGTTTTCAATCCATTCATCTGTTCCTGGGCATTGGGATTGGTTCCATGTCTTAGCAATTGTGAATAATGCGGAACTAAACATCAATGTGCAAGAACTTTTCTGATGAAGAATTCTTCTGTCCTTTGGGTAGATACTAAGGAGTGGGATTGCTGGATCATATGGTAGTTCTGTGTGTAGATCTCTGAGGAATCTCCAAGAGGCAAGGCAATTTATGGAACAACAACAACAAAAAAATGGATTATTATCTATTGAAGATAATTTTATAATATTGTAAACTGGACTGGTGAGACATATATACATGTTGGAATATTCACTTTGTAAGCTAAGTAACATGTGATTGAATGTACAAAAGAAATTGAAATAAAAAGAAATTAAAAATTAAAAATGATAAGTTTATTGAGGCAACAACAAGAAGAAAAAGAAGAAGAAAAATAGAATTCACCATTCAAATATGTCTATAGGTGACACTTTTCAAAACAAAGAAGAAAATAAATAGCTTAAAATAAGATAATTCATTTAATTATGAAATTAAGTCAGACAAGCCAGTGCCATGGTAGTTACGGTGGCTGGATCCTGCATGGCTGACTGCACTGTTCAAGTCCCTGACCCAGTGGCTTGCAAAACAAGCTGGGCACTTGTGCATATGTACCCAGAATCCCAAAAAGAGAAATAGAGGAGAAGGGATTGTGACATGATTGTTCTCCATGGAGAGATACTTCCTTAAGTTCTCTCCCTCTCTCTCTCTCTCTCTCTCTCTCTCTCTCTGTCTCGCTCTAGTTAATACACATGCCCTGTGACACACATTTTAAATAAAAGAATTCTAAGGTATGTCAATAAAGATTTAAGCAAGTTTGTTGTCAGATTCATAAATAAATAATAGACCAATTGCATGTATAAACATGAGCAGTAAGTCAAGCAACACAATTTTTATTTAAATAAGACACTCAATATAAGGGCTATATTACCTTGCTCCATTCTTTCCCAAATGTAGTTCTCTTACACATCAGGCCATGACACTGAGGCACTGAGAGTTTAGATACAGGATTCAACATTATATAACTACAGGACAGAGCCAGATTGTAACTCAGGGGTCACAGATTCCAAAGTTCATGTGATTTTACCGTCCTGTGACATAAAATTAAGATGGATTTATAGAACTAGAGGGAATACATGCAGTCACTATTGATATTTTTTTAAATATTGATTCATAGACTAAAAAAATAAAACAATAATGAAAAATGTATCATCTCTCCTCTCATCTATTAAAAACCTGGTTAGTGGGTGTCAGGCAGTAGCACTGCAATGATACAGCTCTGTGACCTACACGAGAAAGCTCTAGATTCTCATCCAGACACCTTCCTGAACACACCAGGCCTGGCATGCCCATGAGTAAGGGCCAGCTGAAGCTGGGCTTGTTCATGACCTGAAGACCCTGTTGAAGATGCCTGTCTCTCTTCTTCTGCCTCTGTCTTTCTCATTCCTAGAAGAAAGAAAGAAAGAAATTAAAAAGAAAAAAAGAACAAAAAACTTTGTTAAGCATGCAACAGGAAATGGGAATCACTACGTTTTTTCAACCTTTGAAATGTTTTGAGCTTTTCGCTGTTGCAGGCAATGAGCTAAAGGCAGGAGTACAAGGTTCAGCAAAACAGTTTTTTAATGGATCCACATTCTGAGGTGGAGGAAGATGCTGATAAAATAGAATTATAAATGTGGTAAGTGTTGTACAAATTTAAGAGGCCACACAATGAATCAGAGCTAGTTTGGACAAACTCTGGAAGATTTTGTGGTAGAAAATGCTCAATCTTAACACATTTGGGGTGACATGGTAAATAGTTAAGGAGTTAAGAGGCTGTCTACTGAAAGGTAGGGTGAGATGATTTTGATGAATAGTGTTCTCTGACACTTTGTTAATGTATGAATTTTAGGACATATCCAGCTCCTTCCACATGAAGAGTAGAGGTTATACAGGAAGGGCACGAGACGATTAAACCTGCCTCATCAGGTTAAGCTCAGTGACGCACTGCCACCAGCCAGAGTTCAAAGGAGACTATGAGTAATAGACCGCCTTTTCTGAAACTGAGGACGGCAATGATAAAGGGGCAATGGTCAAGGTGTTATGAGGAAACATGGTGATGGTGTGTGTATTGAGTAAGGCCGGCATCATTAATTTTTAAAAAGAGATTTAAGCCACTAATTATCAGAAGGAAATAGTGTTATTACTGCAACACAGTATTGTGTTTGCTGTTTTACATATGGGCTTTGTAAAACAGTGGCAAAGGGGCAGCATAGTATATTCTGTGCAGAAAAAAAAATGTAAGCCAACTTAATGTAAAGGGAATACAGGAAACCAATTTGAAAAGGAAAGTGAGAGTATGAAAATAGCTCCTGTGGATAGTCTCTTGAAAGAAAACACTCACTCTTGGAAAGGAAAATGATTAGTTTTGGCTCAATAGTGTGATGGTGTCACAGACACAAAACAGAAAGTGCAACAAGAAAGGAGGTGCTGTATAATTTCAACACAGTCATTACCTTCAGTTAGAAATTTGCCAAGGTGGCTTTTAAGTCAAAGGAAATCAGCCATTAAAGAATGATGTAAATGACTGCGTGTCTAGACAAATCTCTCCTAAAGATATCTGAGAGCTTTAAGAAAAACAAGTACACATTAAACAGAAAATGATTTCAAGAAAAAAGAATTGACTTGGCCCAATGTCAGGTCATGTTCTTTTTATCATCCTTCTCCCCTGCTCTTGTTCTCTCTCTCTCTTTCTCACTCTGTCTCTCTTTGTCTCTCTCACAAACACACACATTCAAAATTCACATTTATTATTTTTCTTTTTTTTCATAGTAGCCTAATAAAGTTCTTATAACACTTTTCAGTACAATCTTTCTTAAAAAGAGTTACATAAAAAACAATTTCTCATGCCTTAAAAAAATTACATTAGAATTACACAGTCTGTAGTTTTCAAAATAAAATCCTTGTTTAGACATGCATGTTTTTATAAAATGGAAATACCTGACTAATGCTTTCTAACTTTAACTTATATGAAATCCACTATAGAAGGACAAGCTACAACCAAAATGCTCATGTCCAATCCCCAGAATTTATAACTATGCTGGGTTAAATTACATGGCAGAGGGAAGA
Source organism: Tupaia belangeri chinensis (assembly GCF_000334495.1). Lineage (NCBI taxonomy): Eukaryota > Metazoa > Chordata > Mammalia > Scandentia > Tupaiidae > Tupaia > Tupaia belangeri. The sequence continues at coordinate 363,445 of NW_006207069.1, forward strand.
TTATCATAGGTTATCCAATGATGTCAAAGTGATCCTTAAAAGTGGAAGCAGGGGGAACCAGCAGTTAGCGTAATGGCTATGTCGCTGGACTCCCACATAGTCGACCGCGGTTCATGTCCCGGACCCCGGTGGCTTAAAACTCACGCCGGGCGCGTGTGCGTGCGTGCCCAAGATCCCGAGAGGAGAATGGAGGAGAAGGGATTGCGGCGTGACCATCCCCCCTGGGGGGTGATTTCTCACTTTCTGTCTCTATGTCTCTCTCTGTCTGTCTGGCGAGCGCACGCGCCCTACAGTGAAAATCTCTCAAACAAAACAAAACAAAAAAAAGTGGAAGCAGAAAGCAGAAGAGATAGAGTCAGAAACGATAGGAAGACCAAAGCAAAGGTCTGAGTAAGGCCATGTGAGAAGGACCTACCCTCCCTGTTGACTATGAAGATGAAGGGAGAGCCACTGCACTCAGAATGCACAGGCAGCTTTACAACACTAGAAGCAGCAAAGGAGTGTCTCCCATAGGGTCTCCACAAAAAGTACAGAAAATCGTGCCAACACCTAGTATCTTAGCTGTTTTGAGTATCCCTAACAGAATACCAGAGACTGGGTGGTTAACAACTGAAATTTTCCTCTCATGGTTTTAGAGGCTGGGATATCCCAAATCAAGACAAATTTGGTGTCTGATTTGCTGCATCTTCGAACGGTGGAAGGGGCTAGGAGTCAATCTGAGGCCCCTTCCATACGGTCACTAACCCCAGGTATGAGGGTTCAACCCTCGTGATCTAATCACTCCCAAAGGCTTCCACCTCTGAATGCCATCGCATTGGGAGTTAATACCTATCTATCTATCATCTATTTATCTATCTATCTATAAAACATATCACATCACTGCTGTTCCCTTTTGGCTAAAATCAAGTGTAGAATTGCAACATACGCATTTTTCAGGGGACACAAACATCAAAATATAATATTAAAATTTTAGCTCAGTAGGGAACCAGCAGTTAGCGTAATGGCTATGTCGCTGGACTCCCACGCAGTCGACCACGGTTCATGTCCTGGACCTGGTGGCTTGAAACTCATGCCAGGCGCATGTGCATGCGTGCTCAAGATCCCGAGAGGAGAATGGAGGAGAAGGGATTGCGGCGTGGCCATCCCCCCAGGGGGTGATTTCTTGCTTTCTGTCTCTATGTCTCTCTCTCTGTCTGTCTGGCGAGAGCACGCTCCCTATAGCAAAAACCTCTCCCCCCAAAGAAAAATTTAGCTCAGTGATATTTCTAACCTACAGAACTGCAAGATAATAAATTTGTGTTGTTTTAAACCACTGAATTTATAGTAATTTGTCTCAGCAGCAACAGGGAATTAATCCAATTGCTTACAGTCTTCTAGTACTTTCTTAATCAGAATATTATACTAGGAAAATCTGATGATATCCTCTTTAACTCTGCATTTATTACATCCTTAATTAAGAATAAATGAAATGTTGACTAAAACATATTTAAAGGAACATATGTAGTATTCGAGAAATATATTCACAACAGTACTGTCATTAGAAGTTACTGTCTAATGTTCATGACAACTGTCCCTAAAAGCACCAACTTTAATGCCTGGGCAATCTGCCTGTAATTGTATGTATTCTTTGCAATTTTAAATAAAGCTCGATGTACATAGCAGATGTATTACTTAGACTGTAAGACCTCAGGAGTATTAACAGATAATTGTTAGAAAAGAGTAAATAAAATCTACAAAAAATCGAACTCAAAACTGATAATCTGCCTGTGTCTCAACAAATTTTTTAGAGATTTAAGCTCAGTAATTGTGTTAGTTCTTTTGTTTCCCCCTGTTCTGATTTTATGTAAAGATCTTAGTGGTGTGACCCAGACTTCTATGATGCTTTGCTTTAGAAGCGTAGACCCACTAGGAAATCTAGGTTTGATTTCTGTTCTAGTCGAAAGGCTGGGTAGTGTCATGAAGGTGTAATCTCAGAAATTTGGAAGGCTAAGGTAGTGGGATTGCCTCATGATGAGATTATTAGAAAAACACAAAATAGACAAACAAACAAAACACCATGATGTCTGAAATATATTTAAAAGCTAATGAACAACTGTGTTACCATTAAATGAACATTGTCTGGAACACCGGAGACCACCCTTTAGGTCCAAGGTACATTCCCTTATCTGTGGTCTTGTTGATACGGGCGAATTTAAACCCAGCTACTTCTAATTGTGGTCAATGAAATGAGACACAGAAGCTGAAGAAGAAGGGAATTTAGTTTTGCAACCAGGTTTGAGGTAGACCAACACCACAAAACTGTCCTGAAAAGCTCAGTCTCTGCTCAGTACTTAGAGATACCACACACAATCCCATGTAAACCATTCCTCACAACAAAGTCAATTGCTCTCCTCAGAGTAATTATCCCGATTCCTCTTTTACATCACATATCCAGTCCTAGTTTTTATCGGACCATTCCTCAAAACGACCCCTCCGTGACTTAGTACTTGGACAGATTGTTCTCATTAGAGGCTTTTCTTCATTTCAAAATGACTATAGTTATGCTAGCCTTCAAATTGGTTGGCGGCTTCAATGTCACCCTCTCCCCTCACCTCAGTAAAGATTTATCATATCTTTTGCATTCATTTATTTCAATAAGCGTCTTCTGTGCTACACTTAGAGCACTGGTTAAACCCAACTCAATTTATTTTCTCAAAAGATTTAGTCTCTAGTTTTTCTGTGAAATTCAGATTTATTATCAAACAACTTCATTTGTGCTTTATTTTCCTTTCTCTTTTTTTTTTGGGGGGGGGCGCATAATAGGGTGAGTGTCTTGGAGAATGAGTGAACAGAATTTAAATTAAAAATCTAAATAAATTTCTCTACCAAAACTGG
>NW_006207069.1:366371-392613 GCF_000334495.1 Tupaia belangeri chinensis
AGTAAGGAAATCAAATACTTCTAGAGATAGAAGCATACTTTGGTGAATAGGGGTCGGCAGGTAGCATGGTGGTTAGAGTGCTGGACTCCCACATGTTTAATCGTGGTTCGAGTCCCAGACTCAGTGGCTTGCTTTCTCTCTTTTCCTCTCTCTCTCTCTCTCACTCTGCCCCTCTCTGGTAAACTAAAATAAATAAATAAGTAAAGCTCAATAAAATAATTATCAAAAAAAAAGAAGTGTGCCTTGGTGAATAGTTGATATTGCCAAGAATAGTATAATTTCCTCAGCTGTGAGAGATCAACTCTATTAAACCCAAATAAAGAGATGGATAGGTATGATTTATACATAGTGTTTACTTATTACCCATAAACCATTGTAATTTTTAGAAAATACTTACTTTTTTTTTTCTATCACCATAACAAATTTTGATTGGCTGTAGGTAACAAATAATACATTTCATTAACTAAAGCAATGAGGATGGACTATGGATTTCAGAGAAAAATTCATATCATTAAATATATCAGTTATTGTGGTAGGCAGGATCTAGAATAGTTCCCAATCATCTATCCCTCCTGGAATTATGTCTTTGTACCATATTCACCCCTTCAGTGTAGGCTGAACTATATGACTCACTTTTAGAGAATATAAAACTACAGATATGGTGGATTGCCACTTCTAAAATTAGCTTTTAAAAAGATTCTGGCTTTCATTTTAGATATTCATTCATATGGAAAGAGAGTTCAGAAAATGGTAAGAGAGAAGTGAAATGGTGGATAATTTCCAAGATTTTAATAAAATCAATTTGGGTCCAGTAAGTGGTGTCGAACTTAAGGCTCAGACTCCCAAGTGGCTGACCAAAGTTTGAAGCCCAGACCGTATGGCTTGAAAATCACACTAGGTTCATGTGCATGCACACACATGTGCCCAAAATCCTGAAAAGAGAATGGAGAAGAAGGGATTGAGGCATGGCTATCCTCTATGAGGGGTAATTTCTCACTTTCTTTGTTTTTCTCTTTTTTCCCTGGTGACTGCACATATCCTATGGAAAAACCTTATTAAAAAAATACTTTTGAGCAGTGCAGAAAATATATTTACATCCAGATATATTTTAGTATAATCACAATTATTAATAAGAGAAATAGAATTTTTAATTTTGAAAACAAAATAGAAGTAAAGGAAATTGTATCAACGTAATAATGCCAGGAAAAGAAATAAAACAACATTTGGTAAATTCAAAATGGAATAATAAAAACAATTACAAGTATATTGAGGAACATAAAAGATACAATATTATATGTTTATATATACATTTATGTGTGTGTTTAATATGCCTAATATAGAAAAAGAGCTTTATATTGTCTTAAGTGTTTATCAAACTAACGATAGGATGAAAATCTCCTGATTAATTCTCTTGTATTTCAAAAACATAATTTAGAAGATAAAGAAATATTAGTAATCCAAAATATTTTGTATAATATCATAATCTTGATTTGAAAAATAGAACAACATTATGAATTTGGAAAAATAGAAAAGTAAAACTTTGGAATATATACAATATACAAAATCCTATTTGGAATAATAACTGAGATTTATAGAACTTTTTAAGAGAATCATGACCCATGTAGAAGTAATCCTTTTACTAGAACTAAAAAAATAAGGAGAGATAGAGATGTTTATTGTAGTGCTCATAAAAGTTTCCAAGGACATATTTTTTTTCTTTTTAAGGTTTTTGTATAGGGCATGTTAGCTTACTGGGATAGAGAGAGACAGTGGGATGGAAAGTGAGAAATCATCTCCCAGGGAGGATAGATATGCCACAATCTCTTCTCCTCAATTCTCCTCCTGGGATTATGGGCACACTTGCACACGAACCCAGTGTGATTTTGAAGCTGCCAGGTCTGGGACTCGAACCTCAATAAGCCACGTGGGAGTCCAGCACCTTTACCTCTATTCCACCTGTTGTTCCCTCTAAAGAAATTCTTAATGAATGCTGAAACATACTGAATAAGATTCCAGGTTCACAGCTGTATCAATAGATAAGTAAAGGAATCAACACATTAGCAATGGAAACTACCTCCTCAACCTGGATAGCATAATTATTCCGAACTGACAATCCTCTTCATGGTGAAATTGGCAGCATGACCCATGAAATTGAGAACAAATAAGTTTTATGATCACTCTTAACTTTTTATCTGTTAGGTTTACCCAATATAACTAGCATTATGTAAAAGTGGGAAATAGGAGCAGTATTGTTTAATAAACATTAATTTCAGTTACATCAGCAAGCTCATTTAGAAGATATGTTGGGGGAGAAATATTTCCTTAAAAACACCAACTGAAAAAAAAAGTTAGGGAACTTTGTGTGTGAGTGTATGTGTGTAAAGATAGAGAAGAGCACTTAAAAATAAGTCTGAGATAGAAACTTAAAGAATGTCCAAGAAGGGGCCAGGACATGGCATAATGGTTATGTTATTGGACTTCCACATGGCCAACCATGGTTTGAGTCCTGGATCTGCTGGTTTCAAAATCATGCATCCTTCTGTGTGCGTGTCCAAGATCCTGGGAGGAAAAGGGATTGTGGTATGGCCATCACCCCCAGGGGGTGTTATCTCACATTTCCTCTCACTGACTGTCTTTTTCTCTGGCAAGTACACATGCCCTAAAGCAAAACCTTCTAGGAAAATAAAAAGAACATCTCAGAAAGAAACACTTAATGAGAGAAAAATATGTAAAAGAAAAAAAATGAGAGCACAAGAGAAAGATAGTAGAAAGAGATCAGTAGAGAAAATCACAGGGAAATTTCATGATTGTACCCAAAAGAGTCATCATCACCTTCAACTGATGGAAAAAGAGGAGTTTTACATTCTCTTCTCAATGGGGTTTTGAATTTCAGGAAGTTTATAGTAAATGTGAACCAATTTTACAATTGCAAACTACAAAGATGTTTTCAGAGAACAAAGTACAGTGCAAATGATTTCTATTGCATCAAAGAGTAGTTGTGCCAAAATAAAAGTAAATGTCTTGAATTGAAAGACGTGATCACAGGATTTTACATTTACACATCAATGTCAGGAAATTAGAAGACTGTAGAAATTTGTAAGATGCAGTGTTTATAAAGGTAAACATCCTCAAATCTGTTTGCAAGGTTTTACCCTAGTTACATAATTAACTTACATGCAGAGGCACAGGTGGAAATGACTGCTTAGGTGGGCGTTTTCATCCAGAGAGGAAACCCTTCTTAGACATAAACAGATACACACAGCTTCTCATTTGGAGCATCAGTTCGAGTTAATTTGGTTTATGGCTATGCTTTAGAGAAATGACAGTCTTCAAATAGAGATTAGATGCACTTTAATAAGTTCTCTACTGTAATTTAATACTTTCTAGGAGGTTTTGATTCCCCATTTGGCTCATCTGCTAGATCTATTTATCAAGATATATGCAAGATTTTTGTAAACAAGTTATAACCTTCTACACTGAATGAAATTTCAAGGGGACCTTTATGGGAATATTTATAAGTACATAAATGCTGTGAAGGACACAGTATCTTTTCCCTAAACTCACATTGCCAACCTAACAAAATGATCATATTGATATTGGTATTAGTAAAAACTGCTTAGAAATAAACTTCATGGAATAGGCCTAAGCTTCAAAACATACAGAAATTTAAGATTATCATTGGCAGAACACTCCAATACTTGCTTTGAAATAGAAAGAATATTATCAACTACTATGCTTCAGAGTACCCCAGATGCTTGATGTATACAGATAACACCTGGATGAGATCTCTGGAAGGGCCATTTGCTCTAGTCTCTCTCTAGCACCTCACTTCTCTGTTGAAATTTATACCAGCCTACGCTGAACTTTATTCCAAAGAATTGTGTTAATCCCAGTGAGTACATTTATTTTATGCTTTCATAATAAATTGATCAAATTAAATACTCATGATACTGGGGCCAGCAGGTGGCATAGTGGCTAAGACTCTGGACTCCCACATGATCAACCACAGTTTGAGTCCCAGACCCTGGGGCTTGAAAATCACTGCAGGCATGTGTGTGTGCATGTCCTGAGAGGAGAATGGAGGAGCAGGGAGCACAGCATGGCCATCTCCCCAAGGGGGATTTCTCACTTTCCCTGTCATCACTGTCTCTCTGGTGAGCATACATCCTATGGAAAAAAATAAAAAATAAAACACTCATAATACCTGCAGACAGTCAAGAAAGTAAAATGAGCCAATGTTGACTTGTAAATGAGCTTAAAATATGAAGATAAATGATGTAGGGACAATATCCAGTAGAAGTAATTCTGGAAATGTTGCATTTAAATACCCATTGGGAACTGCAGGTAGAAATGAGCAAACAAAACCCAGCTCAGCAGAGAGATTGCTAGGAGTCCAGCATGAAACCTTTGCCCAAATTTGTTATTATATTTCAGTGGCTCCAAATAAGTGACCATAATATACTGGGAGGACATTTTAAAGATGATTAAGATATTTTATACTTGGTCAATAAAAGAAACTAAACTAAAAAGGACTAAAAGAAGACCCTTCTTATGTTATGAAGAGATAGTTGCCTTGCAAAATGTAAGACCTAAGGAAAAGGAAATGAAAGTTAAATTTCCCCATTCCTTCTTTTTTTTATTTTTATGATTATTTTTTTGTCATAGAGCACGTATATTTGCAGGAGAGATGGAGAGACAAAGAGAGGGGAAGAGAGAAATCATCTCCCAAGGGGATAATCATACAGCAACCTCTTCTTTATTCTCCTCTTGGGATTTTGGGCAGGCATGTACACATGCCCAGTATGACTTTTGAGCCCCGAGGAAGGGGGCTTGAACTGCCAGTAACCATGAGGGAGTCCAGTGCAGCTGCAGTGGTTAAGCACCAGGGTGTCACTGTATGACATTGGTACCACACAGGAAGCCCAGGTTCAGATATCAGATCAACTAGAAGCAGAAGATTTCACGGTGCAACCTTGTCATAATATCATAATACCTCTTTCTCTCTTCACCTCTTCCTCATTGCATGCTCTCTCATTGAAAAAAAAGAAAATCTTATTCTGAATATCTTCCTGAAAAGAAAAAACAAACAACAATTTTACTTCACTCATTCCAGTTTGGAGAAAAAGTCAAGCTTTTCAAAATAATTTAACTTTGGGACCAGCATATGGTATAATGTTTACCTCACTGAACTCCCACATAATCAACTGAGGTTTGAGTCCTGGACAGAGCAGCTCAAAACATACTGGGTGCGTGCATGTGTATACCCAAAATCCCCAGAAGAGAATGCAGAAGAGGTTGCAGCATGGTGATCCCCCCCCCCTGTGGAGTGATGTCTCGCTTTCTATCTCTGTCTCCCTCTGTGTTTCCAGAGAACGCACTTGCCCTATGGAAATAATCTCTCTTTCAAAAAAAAATTAACTTCAAAAATCATATTCAACTTTAAATTTGATATTTAACCTACACCTCTAAACTCCATTTTCTTTGAAATGCTCTCTTCTGCAAATGTATGCACTGAAAATAAATCCTCTCGTGTTTCATTTCAGTTTCCCTGAGCTATTGTTTTAGGGAAGAAAGAAAAAAATCACAAAAGCAGTGAGTATAGAAGAAACTTAGTGAGAAAATGGGAGGAAAGTTTCAAAATTTCCCTTGTAACAATGCAAAAATTTAACAAGTCCCTTGAAATAAGGGCCCAGGTAGTTTACCATATGTATATGTGTATATAGATAAATTTGTAAGCTTCATTTTAAGAAACATTAGTTTGGTCCAGTTGTAGTAGCATGGTGGCAGAACCTGCTACTTGACAGGCTGAAGCCACATGGGAGTCCCAGATTTGATTTGGGTTGAGTGAGGTGAAGCAAGACTTTGGTCCTGACTACTTAAGAGGCTGAGGCAAAAAGATTGAAGCATAGAAAGAACCTGTCAAATTAAATTAAATAAAAATAAGTGGGGGCAACAAATGGGATGATGGTTAAGGTGCTGGATTCCCACAAGGTCAACAGTAGTTTGAGTCCTGGACTCTGTTAATTGAAGATGTCAAGCATATGTGTGTGCATGTTCAAAATCCTGAGAGGAAAATGGAAGAGAGGGGATTGCAATGTGGCCATCTGCCTTGGGGGGTAAGGGATGCTTTCTCACTTTCTCTCTCTCTGTCTCTCTGGCAAATGCACATGCCCCTCTGTCAAAAATTATAAAAATATGAAAAATAAGGAACTTTATATTCTGTATATTAGGCTCACCTAAAGAAATCAGAAAATGATACCCATATAAATAAACTGTAGAGAAAGAAAGAAAGAAAACAAAAGCTTGCTTTTGTACAGATAATAAAATATAAGATGTGATACATACAAGGAGTCGACAGAAAGTAAAACTATTCAACTAACTTGTACTGCCATTTTCAAAACTCCATAAACAAAAATAATTATATTGTACATGCAAGGAGTAAAAGCGACAGAGGTGACAGAGCCACAGCTCCTGTCAGCCTTTCTGTACTTGGGAGTGGTTGTGTGTTGTGTACTTCTTAGTTGGGAGCAGGTGGGTGGGTACAGGGTAGGTATGGAACTAACCTGTGAATAAATGTTCCAGTTAATACACTTATTAAACTTAACATTCTTTGTTCACGTTTTTTCTAACTTTGCATGCACAAGCTGTCATTTTTCTAGTCTCAAGGTGATTGATATGGGAGATCCATTGGCCAGAGATCCCTAATGACACTATGTACTGATTTTCCTTCATACCAATATGAATGAACTAGCAAGTCATGATTATTGACAATGATCTGCTGAGCCTCTGCTCTCAGATGTCTCTTTTCTGCCTGCCTTCTGTAACAGTTAAAATGCTTAGAACACCGAGGGGCTTACACAAAGCTTTCACTGGTAAGAGCCAAGTCTCAGGGCTTCACTGGGGTCCTTTCCTAGTTCTTATTTCAGGAAGACATTTTAGAAATTACTGCCAATTTGGAATTTTGTCATATCACTTTGAGTGATATGCGATGAATGGTTGGATTTATTAAACTATCTTATTTGATACAGGAGTGTTAAATTTAATGTGCTTCCTGAAGTTAAGTCTAACTTTAATATCTTGTTGTCATTTTTGCTTTGCCTCAGTGATGATTGCTTTGAAAACCTCTGCGAAACACTGTTGGCTCTCCATATGTGTTCTGAGGTATAACATCAGGTCCTCATCTCTTTTTTAAAATTAAATACAATAAAGTTACTTATTTGTTTGTTTTAAAATATTATTTTAATTGAGAGAAAATAATCATACATATTTATTGGGTACTGTGTGATATTCTGGTCAATGTTATAGTATGTTATAATCAAATTAGGGTGATTAGCATATTTGTCACTGAACATTTATCATTTCTTTGTGGTTAGGACATTAAAAATCTATTCTAGCTATTTTGAAATATGCAGTATTTTTTTATCTATCATCACTCTAAAATTACAATGATACCATTTTTTTTCAGAAAGTTGTTTGCTATAAGGTACATGTGCTTGCCAGAGAGACAGAGAAAGAGAGAGAGAGACAGAAAGCAAGAAATCATCCCCTAGGAGGATGACCACACCACTATCCCTTCTCCTCCATTCTCCTCTTAGAATTTTGGCCAAACACACACACACACACACACACACACACCTGGTGTGACTTTCAAGCCACAGGGTCTGAGACTCAAACCACATCAAATACGTGAGAGTCCACCGAGGTAACCATTACTCCATCTGCTGGTCCCATATGATCCCATTTTGCTTCCAAGGAAATCAGGGATGCATGGGGCAATAGGACACCTGAGACTGAAGGACCAGGTCAGGAGAGCAGCCAAGGCCAATTTAAATAATACGTGAGCAAGAAAATATTTACGTGTGTGTGTGTGTGTGTGTGTGTATTTTAATTTGCTGAGATGTTGAACTTCATTACTATAACAGAATAGTCCAGTCAATACTAAATAATTCAAAGTTTAATTCTTCTTATTTTTGGTTGTAGGCTATAAGTTGAGATTAATAAAACTTTTGATTTATAATCATATAATTATTCATTTTAGTGTTCAGTCAGAAAATGCCATACTTCATATGCACATTTTTCTGTTTCAATCACCTTATTATCTAATGGAAGTAGAAGCACATCACAGTTTATATTGCAAAATATTCATTGACTGTGATTATATCTCTACCACCTTTTTATGTGTTCAAAAATTAATGAAAAAACTGCTTTACTGAAATCAGTATCATCCTACCTTTTAAAAGTGATTCATACCTATTTGCTTCCTATCAAATATTTTTTAAAAAAATCTTTGTTTAAAGGTTTTAGTTGAAGATAATGGTTTTGTGAAATTGCTTTTTGCTTTATGAATCACATTACAGAAAAAGAAATAAAAGTATTTAATCTCTGATCCTAAGTCTCCCTCTCTTCCTTTCTCTCACTGTTTCTGTTTCACTATAGGTACGTGAGAAGGGCACACCCACAAATACACATGCATGCACTGACAGCCACCAGTTCCTATGTCTAATAAAAGGAGGGCATAAGGACCAAGACCATCAGCATCACGTTCATTCTTTGATCCAGTGTATTGACTTGTGCCTAGAACAGGAAGGAAGCAAAGGAGACAGGAAGAAAGAGAAAGAAAGGGGAATAGTGAGGGTAAGGTGAATGGCAGGAAGAATTAGTTTGAATTAAAGAAAATAGAACTCAGGAAAGTGCAGAGTGAGAATAAGATGAGTAAAATGAGTTCAGGATGATATATATAATTAATTACGTATGTATTTATATTTTTAATTAAATATGTATGTGTGTATTATATTATTTTATTTATTTTACTAATTTAGGATTACTCAACTGTAGTTGGATCCAAATTAAACAGTTTTGTAAACGACATTAACGTCTAAGAACTGACAATTCTCAGAACCTGCTACATGTAACAAATTGGAATTGTACAAATAATTTCATCCTTTTTGATTCACTCCCATTAGCATAGTGTTGCATGAAGTGAAATTAGAGGAAGATCATGCATAAAGTTTTACCCTCACGTAAGTTCAAATGTTGCATGCAAGAGAAACAAAATATAGGATGTTGGCCAACTATTTAAAAGACTGGATTCTAAAGTCATTTTACCTCCATTAAAAAGAGAAAAGAAAAAAAAAAACCTTGGATAAACCCGTACACATCTTCTGCCTTTAACAAGAGTGACAAAAGTCAGACAAACTGAGTAATAAATGGTAACATAAGTAATATATATGTATATTGAATATATAATTACTTAAGGAAATATGTACAATACTAAGAAAACTAGCACAGTAAAGATAGCAGGCCTTTCTTTGCTTTACTGTTATTTTAAAGACACTTAAAAGTAAACTATTTCCAATTCAGAGAACAATTATTTGGCATTTATAACATCGTCGAGCTAACTGCTAACAATGTGGAACAAAGATTTAACAGACTTTACATAGTGAATTGTCACACTGAAATCACAGAGGGAAAAATATCAACATGGTCATGCAAATAGCTCAATGCAAAAGTTTATTACTTTCATTACAATGAGACTGGAATTGCAAAGCAAAATGAAAGCTGTCCTTTTCCTGAAATCAAAATCAATATAAGGAGTTTCAAAAAGTCTAAGAAAACTATGTTTTAACATTTAGCACTGTTTTAACATTTTTTACACATAAAAACTCATGCTTTAATTCCATTTTTCATAAAACTTCTTAAGTTCCCATATATCCTTTTTATCTGAAAGAGAAATTCCTATTTTTTTTTAATTGCCAGAGGTCACCTAAGCTTACCAGAGACAGTGAGACAGAGAAAGAGAAGGAGAAAACACCTCCCCAATGAAGTCTGGTTACACCGGCAGTCCCTTCTCTTCCATTTTTCCATCCTATCAGGATTTAGAACACAACACATGCTTGGTGTGCTTTTCAAACTACAGGGGCTTGGATTTGAGCTTTGCAGTCAGTTATGTAGGATTCAGCTCCTTTAATCAATGTGCCATATGCCAGTTCAGAGAGGATTTCTAATGCTCATAAACAGAAGTTTGTTTCAAACTATAATGTATTTAATGTACGTCATACAGTATGCGCTTGGTGATTTCGTGACTCCATCTTAACTAAATAAGATATTTAATAAGCTATTAATTTTTACATTTCCATTCTTAAACAAGACTAATCAATTATAAACTTTTATTTTAAATAGTAAATTATGCATCTAAATGTAAGAATTATACATCAAATCTTAGATTCGTATTGTGTTATAGCCTTCTATGTGTACTGCTCTTCCACATGTTTTATCACTTAAAGTTTTATTTTGTAGGTATTTCCAAAACATTGCAAAGAGCTCCTTTTTATTTTCATTGGTTTATTATTTATTACATGAGAGAGGCAGGGGCAGAGACAACAAAATTTGCATGGTCTTTATACTATAATAAATACCAAATCTCAGGCAGCCTGGTTTATGGGAACAGCACACTCACTCACCTGCCATATCCGAGGAGGTCTGGGGATTCAAACCCAGTCCTTTTCAGTGTGGTTCCAGTTGTCTTTCTGCTATGCCACCTCCTGGTCACAGCAGAAGCTTTCTTATTTGTTTATTTTTCCTTTTTTAGAAGTGTGTAATAGTCCATTGTTTGGCTATAATATAAAAATGTTGGGACCAGCAGTTAGCATAATGGCTATGTCGCTGGACTCCCACGTAGTCGACTGCGGTTCGCATCCCGGACCTGGTGGCTTAAACTCACGCCGGGCGCGTGTGCGTGCGTGCCCAGGATCCCGAGAGGAGAATGGAAGAGAAGGGATTGCGGCATGGCCATCCCCCCTGTGGGGTGATTTCTCGCTTTCTTTCTCTATGTCTCTCTCTGTCTATCTGGAGAGTGCACGCGCCCTTTAGCAAAAAACAAACAAACAAACAAAAAAAAAAAACCTCTCCCCTCCAAAGAAAAAGTTGGTGTTATATATGTTTTTGTCTTACTTTACTTGAAATAATTTACTATTTCTACATACTTTCTACCTTTTTTTAATTTGCAGCTTTCCTTTATATTTTTGTTTATAATATATGATTGTTCATAATTTTATTTTCATAATTTCTGAATCTGTCTTAGGTGATTCTCTTACATAGGACAAAGATTTTGGATACATCCTGTTATTAATCTGAGCTAAAATTTAGTAGTTGCTGTGATTTGATCATATCCCCCAAAATTCTAAACCCCAAAGCAATAGTATGAGGTAGGGCCTTAGAGGGCTGATTCAGTCATTAGGATAGAACCCTCATGACTGGGATTAGCACCCTGTAAAAAGGCTGGAGAGGGACCAAAAATGGTTATGTCACTGGACTCCTACATAGTAGACTGTGGTTCGAGTCCTGCATCCAGTAGGTTAAAACTCAAGTCAGGTATGTGTGTATGCATGCCCAAAGTCCTGAGAGGACAATGGAAGAGAAGAGACTGTGGTATGGCCATCCCCTTTGAGGGGATCATTTCTTGCTTTCTGCCTCTCTGGTGAGCACACACGCCCTATACCAAAAGTCTCTACCAAATAATAGTTTTTTAAAAAAGGCTGGAGAGACAGGGAGGTACTTCATCCCTCCCACCTTGGTCCATGTATGAATATCTAAACAGTGCCAGTCAATGAAGAATGAGCCCTCATTAGAAACTGAATCTGCCCTTGATAATATCTTGCACTTCTAAGCCTCCAGAACTATGAGAAATAAATTTCTATCATTCATAAATTACCCAATATGTATTTTTCTTTTCTTTCCTTTTATTGAAAATAACCACCACAAAACAAGACCTCTCTGTGTCAGGATCCCGCAGCCTCTGCCTCCCCCGAGAACATAGGCTGTTTCCCCTGGGACTACAGGCACTCACCATTTTACCTGCTGACAGTTTTAGATAAGATCTCACTGTTACCAGGTCAACCTTGAATTCAAGATCCTCTTCCTTCTACTTTCCCAAGTTGCTGAGACTCCAAGCACTAACCACCATGTCCAAACTTCAAGAATCAAACTTGCACTTCCTATTTGGTTCCAGACTGTGAACCACAGTGTTTTAGCAGGGTACACCACGGTAACTGGGCCTAGCCTGTGGTATTTTGTTATAACAGCAAAGGCAGACTGAAACAATGAAAGGGTTAAACATATTTATTTGGGGCAGACAGGTAGTTAAAGCACTGGACTCCCACATGACTGACCACTGCTTGAGTCCCAGACCTAGCACCTTGCTTTTTCTTTCCCTCATTCTCTGGTCAAATTAAAAATAAATAAATAAGTCAATTAAATTTTTAAAAGTTTTTATATGTATTGCTTTAACAATATGTTTGATCTTAGTTTTTTTAGATATTATTATACTATTTTTTTTAACTTTTAATTTGTGACTTATTTTCTCACTAATGTCATAACTATGCCTTTATATAATATCTTTGTCCATGCAGTAAGCCATGTGGGATCCACCAGCATCAAAACCATAATCTATAAATGAATAAATTGATAGATGTAATTTTTCGACAACTACAAATATATTAACTAAAATCAGGACAATGATTCCCTAAGCACAGGCTTCAGGATGAGGGTTGGGGGAAGGGATTATATTGGGTAGGGAGGTGATGGATAAGCTTATTTTCCTGATTATGCTGATGACTCAATTGGAAATAATTACATCAAATGTTATCAAATTATGCACTTGAAGTATTTGTAGTTTATTAAATGTCAATTATGACTCAGTGATGACTCTTTTGCTTATTTCTGTCGTAAGAATGAGGGGCAGCGAGAGAGAGAGGAAGAGAATGAAATGACCCTCAATCAAGACTTAGCCAGTCAGGATCGTGGCCACAGGCTGAGAGTGTACAGATTGACCGAGGAGCTGAAACTGAGCTCTTTCCCACATAAATGGAGTGGAACCACTGTGCCATAAAACTGGCCTACATGACGGTATTTAAAATATAATTAAGACCTATGCAGGGAACAGCAGTTAGCATAATGGCTATGACGCTGGACTCCCAAGTAGTCGACCGCAATTCAAGTCCCGGACCCGGTGGCTTGAACTCACGCCGGGTGCGTGTGCGTGTGTGCCCAAGATCCCGAGAGGAGAATGGAGGAAAAAGGATTGCGGCATGGCCATCCCCTCTGGAGGATGATTTCTCAATTTCTGCCTCTCTGTCTCTTGGGGGCCACACCGCCCTAAGACAAAAACACCTAAAAAAAAAAAAAAAAAAAAAGAAAAGAAAGCAAAGATAATTTATTATCAGAAGACCTACATTCACTACAAGAAATATTAGATTGTGTTTCAGAATAAAAAATATAATACCAGATAGAAACTTGAATTATGTTATAAAAAAGTTGATTATTGAGAATGGTTTAAGGGGCCAGCAGTTAGTGTAATGGCTATGCAGCTGAACTCCGATGTAGTTGATGGCAGTTTGTGTCCTGGACCTGGTCTCTTAAACTCACGCTGGGCACGTGTGTTTGCGTGCCCACGATCCCGAGAGGAGAATGGAGAAGAAGGGATTGCGGTGTGACCGTCCCCCCTGGGGGGGTGATTTCTAGATTTCTGTCTCTCTGTCTCTGTCTGTCTGGTGAGTACATGAGCCCTATAGCAAAAACCTCTCAAAAAAAAAAAAGAAAGAAAGAAAAAAGAAAGAGAATGGTTTAAGAATTGTGAGGTGGCACCAGATTGAGGCATGGTGACACTCTGCAAGGCCATCCTAACAAGGAAAGGGCCCTTGTTCAAGGTCAGAGAGCTCAGTGAGTACACCTAACACATATTAAATAATCTTTAAAAAATAAAATGCCTATTTTCTAAATTTTTACTTATATAAATGAACTGTCTAAGCTAAAAGAAATAGCAATGTATTCTAGGGCGTATAACATACTTAAAATCAAATAAAAATAAAATTAAGAATTTAAGTACAAAGATTTAAAAAGAATAGAAGTTTGTTATTGTAATGTTCTTAAACTAAATATGAGGCCTTTGAAGTCAGATTATCATAAGTTAAAGTTTTCCATTGTAAAATGCTTAGCAGTTGCTACAAACAAAATAAAACAAAGCAGCATAATAATAAGTCAATAGTAGAAATAAACTAGGAACAGTAAGACAAAATAACAAATTTTAGAAAAGAAAAATAAAGAAAGGATGAAAGAATAGTTGGGGAAATAAATAACAAAAATTGATGGCAGATTTAGATTCAATATTATTAATACAATTGTATTATATGTTAACGGTCTAACTACTCCTAAAAAAGTAAGTTCAGATTTAAAAAAAATCATAACATAAGTATTTGTCCATATATTACACAAAAACACCCACTCTATATATGATGCCATATATAAGCTCGAAGAACTTGGAATATGGAAAATTATAAACCACAACTTCAATGAGCTAGCATTACAAGTAAGATTCACATAT
This sequence comes from Tupaia belangeri chinensis, assembly GCF_000334495.1. Lineage (NCBI taxonomy): Eukaryota > Metazoa > Chordata > Mammalia > Scandentia > Tupaiidae > Tupaia > Tupaia belangeri. Next base: position 380,749 of record NW_006207069.1, read on the forward strand.
TCCTAAATTCTGTGAAGATAAAAATACAAGATAAAATAATTAAATAATGTACAAAGTTACAAAAGATGGTTTTTATTTTTACAATGGAAATAATATTAAAAGTAAATCAGACTTGTAAGCAGAAAAGAGAGAGAGGATGGCCACTCCTTTAGAGCATGAACTTTCTACTTTCATTGAAGAGCCCAGATTTATTGAATTCTTAATATATTTGCAACCTTGGGCCATATTTTTATCTATAAAATTGAACATCATAAAAATCATTCCCTCATAAACACCCCAGGACCTTTGCATGAAATTTTTCTCCTTCCTGGAACGATCTTTTCACAAAAGCTTGTATGGTTTAATTTTTGTCAGGTGAGTCTGAAATAAAATATATTCTCATCTGAGAAGTTTTCCTACTATATTATTTACATGGCACACTTGTCTCTATCCAAGTTAATATCCTCGCCATATTACCTTAAAGAACAGTGTTCCTTTGTCCCAAGAGAAAGATTATAAATTTCTTAGGATATTTGAGCTCAGAACTACTTTCCCCAGCCTTACGATGGTAGACAACGTTCAGTAACTAAAGAAGAAAATAATATCATAACCAGTATCAGGAAATACAAATTATATATGTAATGATACAAACCATATATGCCTACAAGGAGGATGGGTGAGTGGGTGAGACTTGTCTATCTTTATTAAAAGAATGTCATGTTTGGCTTTAAGCTAAGGACTTGCAATTTGTTCTGGTTATAAAGATAAACCTTTACAAGTAACAGATAGGGGCCAGTTTATGGCCTGGTGATTAAGGAGCTGGATTCCACATGGCCAGTCATGCAGTTTGAGAGACAGACCCAGTGGCTTAAAAAACATACTAGGTGCTGTATATGCTTAGCCAAATTCCAGAAAGGAGGAAAAGATGAAGAGATTGTAAGATGACCTTGCCCCATGGCAGTGCCTTCTCGTTTTCATTCTCTGTTTCTCTCTCTGAGTACATGTACCCTCTGACAAATTGAAAAAAGGAAAAAGAGAAGAGACCAGCAGATGGCCTGATGGTTACATCACATCACTGAACTCCCACATAGTCAAGTGCAATTCAAGTCCTGGACCCAGTGGCTTAAAACTCACATGTATGAGCATGCCCAAGATCCCAAGAGGAAAATGGAGGAGAAGGGATTGCATCATGGCCATCCCTCATGGAAGGGTGATTTCTTGCTTTTTGTCTTGGCTAGCACACATGCCCATAGCAACAGTCTCTTTCAAACATAAAAACAAATAAAGAAATAAAAGAGTAAACTGTTAAAAAATTAGTCAAGTAGCCAAGTGTGTTGTTTTATTGAAGGATTTGTTACAAAAGTCTATACTTTTCAAATGATCAAGAAAATAATGATAGCATAGTATATTAACTATATAGTTTTAAAATAGAATTAGTGATGTAGAAAACCTTAGTTATAAACCTCATTCATATCAATAAATACCTTAAATATATTTTGGAGTCAAAAACTGCCAAATTAATTAAACATGTTTGGCTGAATAGTAATATATTTAACATTTATTAAAAATGGAAGATATATATAATATAATATAATGGATGAGAAAAGTCATGTGGGAATTATTTTAATATGTCAGAGGAGAAATAATGTCAACGCCTAAGGAAAAGTCTGATGATCTGGAGGCCAAGGGAAGAAACTCAAGTCATATTAAGGTCTTGTGAAATGACAGAAAAAGGCACAGGGCTTTGTGGACTTATAGAAGGATGTCCTTCTGTGTGTATTCGGGGACAACTTCTTGGATGGGAATATCAAAAAATCTTTGGAGAATTGGCTTCACCATAAGAAAATATGTCTATTTTGGTTATGACAGAAGTGAGATTGACAAATGAGATATCCCTGAAGCAGTTAAATCTATTGGTCTGGAATTAAGAAGAGTCCTGCACTAGGGACCAGCAGTTAGTGTAATGGCTATGTCGCTGAACTTCCATGTAGTCAACTGTGGTTCAAGTCCCGGACCTGGTGACTTAAACTCAGGCCGGATGCATGTGCGTGCGTGCCCAAGATCCTGAGAGAAGAATGGAGGAGAAGGGATTGCAGCATGGCCATTCCCCGTGGGGGGAGTGATTTCTCGCTTTCTGTCTTTCTGTCTCTCTCTGTCTTTCTGGCAAGCATATGCATGGTATAGCAAAAACCTCTTCAAAAAAAAGGAGAGTCCTGGACTGCCAACATACATGTGATGTAAGTGCATAAATCATTTTGTATATTTTAAGTCATTAGGTTGAATCATATAATAAAGAGAATTGAAGACTATGAAAAAAGTGCAAAGCTAAAATCATAATCCTGAACTATAATATATTTTCTTAAATGGACAATAAATAATCATAATCCAAAAATACAGAAATATGGGAAAAAGTACTAGAATAAGGAAAAAAAAAAACAGATGGCAAGAAATAACAGAAAATGGAGAAATGGAGGAGAGAGGACAGTAAAGAAAGACGCATGTCAAATATGACAAGCATTTGGCATGCCAGTGGCATGGTATTTAGAGCAGCTGGATCCCACATGACCAAGCGTGGTGTGAGTACTAGATCCCGTTGTTTGAGAAACATGCTGGGTGCATGCGCGTGCATGCCCAAAATCTCTAAAGGAAAGAGAGATGGAGGAGGAAGACTTGTGCTATTGACAGACTCCAATGGGGAGAGCTTTCTCACTTTTTCTCTCTCAGCCTCTGACTTCCTCTGGCAAATTAAAATAAATAAATAAATGAATAACAATAGTTTCAGTTTAAACTCAAGTTTGTTTTTCTTTTCAGTGACAGCATTTTTAAAAAAAATTGTTAAAATTAATGTTATTTTTTATGCTACTGCTTAAAAGTGAAACCATAGTTTAAAATAAAGTTTTTACTAGGAAAAAAATGAATAGCCAACCTCTCACAAAGCTTAACTAATGGACACCCCTTGGAGGCTGTCATTACTACCATTTGGTGGATCTCTTTAGTATAATCCTAGAAATCATAAAGAAGCACTAAGGGAAGGTATTGAAATCTGTAGATTTATTAGTTATTATCTTTTCTATAAATACATTCTTAAAGCAGTCTCAATTCAACTTTTTTAACTGGTAAAATAATAGCTACTTGGCAAAATTGCTGACAAAATAAAATAGAATATATGTAGGGCTTCAGGCAAAGAATGGTTTCAATAAAAGTAAATTTTCTTTTCATTCCTTAATAGAAACAACTTGGATTAAACTGCACTTGTTTTGTTTTGTGTTGTGTTTAGAAACTGTCTAGTTCTGCTATCTTATTGTTGAAAATAACAGAGAAGAAGATACTAGATGATAAATGTGTCTCTTTCATCTCCCTCTGCAATGTTTCTTTGCTATAATTCCTTTAATGCAAGGCAATCTAGAAAAAATAAAAATTAGTGATATGAAATTTTTGGAATGTTATTTTACATATAGGAAACATCAGGGATGAAAGCATTAAATGAGAATAATAGTGCATCTTTTTGTTATTTGTTTGTTTGTTTGTTTTCTAAATAAAAGAAGCCAGAATCATCTCTCTGCATCTAAAGAAGTGTCATTTAAGAAGTGAGTATGTATGCTTAAAAAATCCATTTACTACTTAAATAACACATTCTAATACCCACTGATTGAATTGATTAGCACAAATTACATTGTCTACCACTCACCATGTCTGTGCATTTTCTTAATGTTTATTCTGAGACTCCTGCCTCAGCTTTTGTTCCTTCTAACTCCATCACTAATGGATGTCATGCTAAGATTCCCGGCATAGAATGACAAGAAGCAGTGCTACAAATACGTAGAGGAACACAACATTCCAAAAATCAGCAAAGTATCCCACAGCAGCGTTTTCATTACAATTGGCAGTGCAGAAGGTAAGACCTTGGTTTACTGATAGCAATACAGGTATTCTAATTCATTCTGTTGCTAAAAATTGAAAATATCTGTATTGAGTGATTTATGAAAAGAAATTTATTCAGTTTATGGTTTGGGTGTTCAAGGTTCAAGAGCCATCTTTAATGGGAGTTTCCTGACCAATGACAACATGGCAAAGGCAGGAGAGTGTGGTTTGTGTTCTATGCATCTGTGTCTCATTCCTTCTTATAAACCCTTCAGGAGTCAATCATGGAGTCCCCACCCTGAGGATCTTAATCGTAGTCCGGTCTCCTTATCTTACCTTTCAACACCATAACTGAATCATTTCACCCTCTTCATTCCATTATGATGGCTCTCCACCTGGAATTTAGAGAACATATTTAAGCAATAGGATGATAATATACATTGGGTAGTAGGAAAAAGTCATGACAATTTTTTTTTCTGTTTTTCTGTGCAAAAATGCCTCATGATGTTTCCAACAACCTAATGATTTTGAACACCTTATTTCAACAAAATTCTCTCTGAAACAAGGTTCATCCCAGGTGTCCCTACATTATTAAAAGAGGAAATAATTCTTTTAAAATCACCCCCCACTTTTTTTTTGTTTTCAAAGACCAGCCATCACTCTTGGAGTCTGCTGACATTACAGTCTGAGCATGTAATATCAAAGCATTACATTCCTCTTTGGTTATTCATACAGATGCAGGCTTCTAAGATCATTAGTACTAAAGAAAATTACCAATCAAAAGGTAAAACTTACTAAAAAATATTTACACTTTCCAATTGCAACTTCATTTTGGTGACTTTTTAAAAATATTGAAAATATTTAACTCTTAATTAAATACAATCTTTAGGTCATTCAATAATAATAGCCCAAATACAAAAAGTAAATCAATTTAATACTTTCCCCTTGAGCTGTTGATCATATGTTAATATCTTTACCTTAACAATTCCCATTATTTTCAGCTTTGTTTTTGAAAGTAGTGCTTTTAAGTCTTTTAGCAAAAAATTAAATAAATAAATAACAAGAAGGGCCCGACAGCGGTACTGCAGTGGAACACCATGCTCTAGAAGGCAATCTCACCTGGGAAGGTTCCCAGTTCAAGGTTGGAGAGCTCCCTGAATATGTTGGGAACTTGTTGCCTGTGATCCAGAACTGGTTTAGTGAGAGCTTCTGGAGAGATTTTTGCTATAGGCATGTGCTTGCCATAAAGACAGAGAGACAAAAAGCGATAAATCACCCCTCAGGGGGGTATGGACATGCAGTAATCTTCTCTCCTCCATTCTCCCCTTAGGATCTTAGGCACACTCACGCACACCTAATTTTAAGCCGGGACACGAACCACGGTCAACTACATGGGAGTTTAGCGATATAAGCATCTGCTAGTCACAATAAATGAACCTTTTAAAAAATAACAAGAAAAGGGACCTGGTGGCTTCTCACTCCAAGTGCGTATACATGTATGCCTAAAATCCTGAGATGAGAATGGAGGAGAAGTGATTGTGACATGACCATCCCACCTTGGGGGTGATTTCTCTCTTTCTGTCTACTATCTCTCTGCATCTCTGGCAAGCACACATATCTACAGCAAAAATCTCTTTAAAAAAAAAAAAAAAGGAACAAGAAAAAAATAAAACCGGCAAGCAATAGTTCTAAGGTGCTGGTGACCAATGATTTTGCATATATCAAATAACTCTCCAGGTAGTAATTTCTACATAAATTATTCATTCCATCTTTAGAATGTATAAGTCTCTCATCATTAAGGAGGCTTCATTTCTTTTCTTCTTAGAGAGAGATTTTTATTATAGGGCAAGTGCTCTAGCCTGAGACACAAAGAGATAGAAAGGGAGAAATCTACTCCTGGGAGTGGGGGTGGCAGTGGTCACACCGAAAGACAGCCTTCTCCTCCATTCTCCTCTTGGGGTTTAGGGCATGAATGCACACATGTCTGGTGTGAGTTCCAGCCACTGGGTCTGGGACTTGAACTGTGGTTAACTATGTGGGAGTTCAGCAATGGAACTATTTCACCATATGGTCTTCCTGAGACTTCCTAATTTTTAGCTGAAAATCACTTTCAGATAATTTCCACACTTTTCTTAAGAGGTTAATGCATATTAAATCTAATCTCTCATCCTTAGCACCTGGCTTCAAATACTTTAAGATAACACTTGTTTTGTGTATTTTTTTCTTTATTCCATGAAAAATTGGAATACATGGAACTGAGGGCAATATTATTTTTCAGGGTTGGTGACCACTGGATATTTATTAAAATCATAATTTTCTTTTATCAGGACATTATTTTTGCAATAATGATATTTAAGTTTAAATGAGACATGCAATGTTTCTCAGCTCAGTGTTCACTAATACCATTCTTGCTTCCCATTTTTGTTATTAAATGCCTCAGGTCTGTTTTTCATGAAACACTATTGAAATAAGTTATGATTATTGAGCATGGAGAGATTTTTAAAACTTTAACACATACTCTTAATAAATATATAACATTGTCATAAATTCCAAAATTGAAGTTATCCATTACATAAATTTGTATTCAGGTTCTTCCACTCATAATACTTCTCTTAAAGCTTTTAGCTACCAAAATTAATAGTCAAATTATAGGTTAAAATATTGGGTGACATATAGACCATGAGACATTTCCGAACTGTTCATGGAAAACATCGCTTTCTCTAAGCATTTAAGTACAACCCATGCAAATTTAATTTTGCTATCAACTTAGTTTACTTTTCACATAAAGTCAAGCTTAGATTCATACCCAGGACTGCATCCTGGAGACATCCCAGAAATGCTTTGTTCCTGTAACTTTATGCCTCTTCCCTCATATGGGAACAGATCTAGAAACCAGGCAGAATAAAAATAATCACCAGATAGTAGTCTTGAAAGCAAAATTCTGAGGTTCTAACAGCATATTAAAAGAAGGAAGCCAGCTTGCATATCAGTGGGATTACTATATAAAAAGGGTATAAATGAAGTTCTTTTATGTAAAAGGGAAACAGAAAAGAGACTAAATAGATTCCTCTCAACTACTTTGCCTGAGGAAATGTCAGAGAAGTTCCTACACTTGGATCATTCCTTAAAACAGGCAATTAGCCATATTATACTGAGTGGTGACATGCTTTTGTCAGTGATTTATATTTAATATGGATAAATCATTGATGTACTAAGAATGTCCAAAATCCTCTTATTAAGCCATCAACCATTTTTTGAAAATGCGTAATTCACATTATCTGGTACTTGCTATCCAATTTTACAAGTACAAGACATTCATTTAGGTGGTTTTCATTCCATCTCTGAGACTTGAAATGTCATAGATGATGGAATCTTATTTCAAGATGAAAAAGTAGTTCGAGAGAAATGGTGAGTGTCATTTCAAGCAGAAATTTCAGATAAATGTCATCCTTTGGCATAAGTCATGTGATTATGCCTTGACTATTCAGTCAATTCACTAAGGAGATGCTCAGACTTCCAGGTAAACAGGAATAAATGCCAAAATCACAGTTTCCAAAACAGTCTTTATAGAGCCCACATTAATCTGAATGTTTTCTAGAAGAAGCACATGAAAGATTCACGACGAAAACCATCATTGTTATTGGGTACAAGGGCATACGTGTACTCAATAGTCTTGTTGAAAGGAAGTGCTCAATGTGTGTGTCACATTTCTGTATATCTTGTAAATAATCATTGACAGTTTTTGTAGATACAACGTCTACTTCTGACACAAAGGATATACTTTTATTTTCTGAGCTACATAATAAAAATAATGGGTTCCTCCAGGGAAATGTTGGGGAGGTTTGCTTATAGTCCCTACATAAATTACAGTTTCCTAAACTTTGGGTTCTTGAGCTGTGACCCAAACTCTATGTAGAGCATTTAACTGTGGTGCCTCACCTTGTCCACAAAGGAATTGGAGGTAGGGACAAGAAGAAGTGACGTGAACATGGAGTCCAGGCGGCCTTCTGTGAGTAATAGCAATTGATCCTTGTCTTGTGTTTGCTGCTCCTTTGAAGCTATGGGCACTTATGAGGCTTGTTTGCAAGTAGGGAAAAAACTTCAGAGCCTTCGGTTTGGGTAACTCCGTCTTATGAATGCCTGTGCTTGTATTCATGCCACATGATGTTTGCTTTATATCACAATCTACACTTCTTAAGTCACGTCATATAACAAACAGGACTGTGGCTCATGTCGGTATTTCTGTTTTCCACCATGACACCAAGACTTCAATAGCCATCACCAATCTATAGTTATGACTGTAACCTCAAGCTTTTTATCTTGCTGAAACTTGTCATTTTGTTATACTGAAAGTTGCACAGTGCTTTATAGTTGAAAAGCAATTTTACATGAATTATCTAATATAATCTTCTTCAAAACCCTGAGGGATATTATCACATGTGTTTCTGATAAGAAAAACAAGACTCAAAAATATAATAATAACATAGCCAGGAGCACACAGTTATTAAACAGTATCTTCTCACATCTAACGCTTTCCATATCACCCAGTTGATTTGTTTATATCTCCGTACTTTTGTGTAACATATAAAATGAAATCTCCTAATATACACCACCATGAAGGAATACATGAGAACTTAGACAACCTTAGGAAAACACCGTTCTATAGGACATTTTGGAATTATTTAGCACTGTTATTAGAAACATGTTCTTTTTTGTGAATAGCATGGTATTTAACCAGTTAAAGGCATTGCTAAAAAATAAATGAATAATAAACAGATATTTAAAAAAGTAAACAGATAGTTAATACTATAATATCATTTAATATCATTTGAAATGAATGATAATTCAAACACTACATCTTAAACTACCTTAATGCAGATGCAAGATTAAAACTAGCTTACTGCATCTTTGCATGATGGTTTTTGGCTTAAAATATTAAAAATAAATAATAAAAATGATTAAAGGTAAAATGTGTAGACGTTAGAAAAAGAGTGACAAATTAATTGCTAGAAAAAGGTTAAAAAACACACTAGAGCAGAAACTGTTGAATAGAGAAAAATCTCCTAAATTCGGAAAAAAAAGGGTAAAGAAAAAGAGGAGAAAAAGTCAAGGAAGAAGAAGAGGTAAGAGAAACAAAATTGATTTTTTAAGAGGATTAACAATATTTATAAGCCTCAAGACAAATTGAAAAATAAGGTATGGGGACCGGCAGGTAGTGGTTAAATACTGGACTCCCATATGGTTGACTACAGTTCGAGTTGTCCTGGCAGCTTGCTTTTTGATTTTCTCTCTGTCTCTCTCTATCTCTCTGTGTCTCACTCTGCTAAGCATATGCATTCTATTGTAAGTTAAATAATAATAAATAAAACCGGATGAATAATTCTAAAATAAATGACTAAGGTATGGCTAAAAGAAATCATTTTGGAGGTATAAGACAGAAACACAGATTGAATAGATAATAAGTAGAAATACTTCCTTGAAGATAGATTAAAGATTAGTAAATAAGTAATCCCCAGGAATAAATTTTTAAATCTTTCTCAATAAAAGTATAAAACTCTGAGTTTCCTTTACATGACTAACAAAATTGAAATATCAGTTTAAGTAGTAGTTACTGAAAAAAATCCGGACACTCAGTCAATTTTATGAAATAATTAAAGGAAAGATCATTTCCGTCCTGCGAAATTGGTTTGTTGCTCACACAAAAGTAGAAAAGTGTCCAGCTTACTTCTAATTCTGGTATACACTTCGCCTCATGTTCTCAGATGATTGCTAATGTCGAGTAATGACACTGAGGTAAAGGAAAGGAGGAGGGGAGAATGGAAGGGACGCTGTAGGTCACGTCTCTATCTTTTACCAGGAATTCTAAGCATTCCCACAGGCCCCACAGCACATGTCACCCTAGGACTTGTTGGCCAGAATGTCAAAATAATGTCTTTTAGATCCTTCTCACTGCAAACGATGCTGGGAAGTCCTGAAATACAAGAGTCACATTTGACACAATGCAGCTCCAGGCATATTTGAGATTTTCCCGGCAAGAAAGGAAATGCAGTTATTTCAGGGTCATACTAGAGCCTTTTTCATAGTCACCGGACTTGTAGTAGAATTAAATTAAACATTGTGTATGTGATGCAGTTGAATTATGTCCACCAAAGCCCTTCGAAATAACTAGCAGAATTGAAATTAATTCCTCTTCCACCCAGTGGACACCACCAAAACTTGGAAATATAAACACATTTTTCCTCAGCTTCTAGCTTATCAACATTCGTTTATGCATTTATTAATTTCTTAAACATGTATTTGTTGAAGAAGTTATAAAATATTTAAATTCATATTAATAATAACAGTAATATAAAAGGTCATTTTTAGTATCAACCTTGTGACGAACATTGCTTATGCATTTTATATACATCATCTAAGCAGTTAACTTGCTATATGACATTGAAGTGATACTAACTTGCTTAACCAATAGTGGTTCCTGCATTTCTAGCCCAGGTCTTTTCGTGTTGCAGTAGGAGAATTTTTATCACCAGTCATCTTAGTTTTGCCAAAATGGCGTCCTATGCTAATGGATTTTCCAATGAGGGGAAAAAAAGGAATTTTCATTTGTTCTTTGTTTTTATTTATTTATTTGAGGGATCATGTAGTATCTGTCCTTTGAAAGACTTTTCCACTCTTATTTAACCTATCAGCTCTTTTATAATTTCTGTATAGGTTCTGCTGCTAGCACAACCATAATCATTGTAGCTATAGACATAACTTTAGAAATGTCTTTCAAATTCCTCTTGATTTCTTACAGGTATGAGAAAATACTCTTCAAATGAAATAATGATACATTTTTGGAATTCTGGGCTGAAGGAAAAATGAAAAAATTATAGACCTTGAGACTTTCTGGGTAGAGTTGGTTAATATAAAGGAAAAAAATATATATGTATTTTTTTTTATCCTGAAGGTTAAATAATAACAATTACTCCTAATCACAATCTGCTTACTCTTTACTTATCATTATTGTTCGGTGAGTGTCTATTACCTAATGACTACAATAAACCCTTACTTCCTTTGATTCTATTACTCCATTTCCACCTGCAAGGAAATTGATAACTGGAGATTTTTAAGTAACTTGTACGGTGACACTAGTTAGAATTTCCTTTGTCAGATAACTGCTCTCCCATGCGCTCACCAACTCAGTTACTGAATTCCTCTTTCTAAATGAAAATGTCGGCCAAATCTGTTGAAGCCTGGAGCATTGTGGCATCTTCAAATTTCATAGGAAAATCCCCAAAATCTTCTATGTTTTTATTGCACATTGGTCATTGACAACTGTCCATTAAGGACATGCAAAATCAGAGTATGATCTCAGTAAGATTGAAAAGTACACTTTCTTTTACTTATTTATATTTTCAAAGATTTATTTATTTATTTAATACTATTTGTTACTTTTTTTTTTTTTTTTTTCCCCAGAAAAAAACAGAGAGGGAAAAGAAAGCAAGCTGCCAGGTCCAGGACTTGAACCACTGTTGGCCTTGAAATATGCCTTCATAAAAGGCAAGTAAAATTTGCCCTACATTTCTCCTGGACAAAGGTGACTGTGCAAGAAGTTTGGATGCACAAATTAGTGTGATAAATTTAATGCCTTATTGTCTTCTCTTGCTCTATCTTATTAGTAGGAACACAGTGGAAATTCCAGAAATGGAAGTATAAAGGAAGCAAAGGAATTCTTAAACACATACTGAAATTAAAGTTGTTTCTCTCACATCCCATTTCTTTTCTTTTCTTTCTTTCTTTTTTTTTTTTTGTTTAAGATCAAGGCTCACAAAATCAAACACACTTTGAGTCCCAATTCTCAAGTCTTACAAAATCAAACACACTTTGAGTCCCAATTCTCGTGGTTTGAAATTCACACCAGGCACATAGGCACATGTGCCTAAAATCACAGGAGGAACGTGGTGGAGAAGAAAGCAAGCATTGCCATCTGGCTGTCCCCTCTGGAAGGTGATTTGATTTCTCACTTTCCCCCTCACTGTCTCT